>NW_003852403.1:29850772-29879774 GCF_000181295.1 Otolemur garnettii
ATATGGGCTAATCTCACTGGAGTTAGATGATATCTCAGAGTAGTTTTGATTTGCATTTCTCTGATGATTAAGGATGGTGAGCATTTTTTCATATATCTATAGGCTGTACGCCGTTCTTCTTTGGAGAAATTTCTCTTCAAGTCCCTTGCCCATTTTTATTTTATTTTAAATAGATTTCACTGAATCAGGAAACCACAAGATAGAAAAAATATAAATAACAATTAAAAATAATTAAATTAAAAATGAATATAAGGTTAAGTTTGCTGAAAAAAACTTGCATTCTTAGAACATCAAATTATTTTTTTCCTAAGTCAAATGACCTATATAGTTAAATATATTAAAATTAAAGTAAGAATTCTCTATTTTAAGTTTGGGGCCCAGGGGTCAAATCTATGACTATATAATTTTAAAAAATGTTAACTTTGAATGTCATAAACTGTGCGATGTTTAGTATATATAATATATAGGACATCTACTTGATTTGCATTTCTGAATATTTTAGTTGTTTCTTGATAACTTTTCAAAGTTGATAGGTTTAATGTCTGATAAGCATCTTACTATGTTTTATCACAATAAAATATTTTGATTTAGCAACTTTTTTTACTATCAATAAATACTACAGCATTCATTAAAAAGATGTCAGTAAATATACTTCAGTAAATGGCAGGTTTATTTCAACCAGGAATATGTCTTAATTACATTCCACATTCAATGTGGTGGCCAATGAGATTTAAGAGATGTAGAGTTGAATCCAAAAATAATTCCGCTCAAAAATATCTTACACCCAAGTAAACAAGGTGGAAAGTGAACTCATTTGAATTCATTTACACCACCTGAGTGAATATTCATAGCCAACCTGTCCTATTTTCTCCATGTTACAAATAAGAACCTAAGCCTTAGAGAATTACTTGCCCACGTTCATATAACTAATAAGTGGTAGAACCAAGCTCACTTCTGCCAACTCTAAATGTTGACATCTAAACCACTACGATATTCTTCTATGGACATTATTTGACCACTTACCAGACGTGGTACTGCAGTCAAAAATATGAGAAAAAAATACATTTAATGTGTAACAGAGACATAATTATAACATCACAGGAAATGTTACAGTTAAACTATAGTTAGAAAAGACAATAGTAAAAACATATAAGTGATGCAGGACTCCACTAAGGGGAGTCAAGTCCTCATGAAAGTGGTCATTTAGCCAGAGGTTGGATTGTTTTATTCTGCATTGTGTATGTTCAGAGTGTGTGTGTGTGTGTGTGTGTGTGTGTATTTTTATGCCATAGTATAATCCAGGAGTTAACTTCATTTGGCCTGGCAGACAAAGCACATATCATGTAAGGCAGAAGAAAATAAGTATACAAAGGTCCGGAAACTTGAAAGAACATAGATTATTCAGAAAACACAAATAGAGTAAATGTAGCACGAGATGTTGGAATGGGGGTGGCGCCTATGGCTCAAGGAGTAGGGGTGCTGGCCCCATACATCTAGGGTGATGGGTTCAAGCCCGGTCCCAGCCAAAACTGCAAAAAAAGATGTTGGAATGGTAACTGGGATTAGCTTGAGAATATTACATGAGCTTGTCCTAACATTTAACTAGACCAGCCAAAGCTAGCAGTCATTTTGAAGCTATTGATATCACTAGAGTAAAAACTAAAACATCTTGAGAGCCTGAAATTGAGTGGTAGAAGCTTGTAAGAAATAAAATGAAAAATCCCATAGAGGTAGAATGATTGCTGATAAACGAGAAGTAGGTGCCATGGATGAGATGAAACAAAAAAAGAGGATGCTGAGATTTTTAGTGTAGTTAATCCATAGGTGGAGGCGCCCTTACCAGGCAAGGACAATACGGAAAAGAGGACCAAGCGTGGGGGTCAGAACAACATGAGGGTGGGGGTCAAGAAGCAGAAACGGATTTGGATTGATTGAACTTAATCAAGTGATTAGAAATCGTGAGCGTGCTGTTTAATTTGGTTTGAGTGTTGAAGGATTGAGGACACAAAACTACAGCATTATGGTAGACAGTGTGACATTCTTAACAGTTTGAGACTATTAGGTAAGCTTTTGGTGAAAATTAATAATACTTTGTGAATCTAAATGAGCATGCAAACTAGTTTCCTCTCTTAGACAAAGGGCTCAAGTTGTACATGTATTTTATTTGGCTAATATGTCTGCATAATAAAGCACACTTTGATTCTTTTCTGTATGGATGAAAAGTTAAAAGAAGTAATTTCAGAGTTTATTTGAAAACATCTCTGGGGACTTTATACTCAGTCATTATGTTAGCAATAATGAGGAAAAGAAGAAAACGGTTATTTATGAGGTAATCATATTAACGTTCCAAAATATTTTTATAAGAAAAGGAAAATAAAAGTAAGACAGTGTAGATTATTACATAAATGCACACCTTGCTTATTTTGTTCTCTCAGGCTTCTGTAATGCAGAGCATTAAAATATATAAATTCTAAAAATAATAAAAGGAATATTGTACTTTTCTACAGATCCTTTCCTAAAAAAAATTCAAATAGGTGTTATCCTGTAATCTTTAACACCATGCTTGAAATTAAGGGTAAATTTGACAGATCCTAACTATATATAATAACATAGCCCTATAAAAGCCTTTCTGCTTCAAACTGTGACTGGGATGCCTGTACACACAATTATCACATAATTGTTTCTACACTGAGTTGTATTTTACTCTTTAGGATATCTCAGAATTATGTTAGACTTTTACTTTGCAAATAGCAAAAGAATATATTGAAATTAGAAATTGTTAACATTACACTGGGATTGCTTTTTTTGACATTCTTATACAAATCAATGTGAGCTTTCTGATTTAAATTGTGTGTTCTCTCTCCCCCCCCACCCTCTCTCTCTAAAAGATTTGTATAGCCTTATGAATAGATCAATCTACCTGACATGTTCCTTGCTTATATTTTATCATATGCTGGCCATATTGTTTTTTATTAAAGACTTGAAAAAGAAGGTTTATTTCTGGTTCCTAAAAATCTAAGAGTAAAGTTAAAGTAGTTCTAATCTGCCAAAGCTCTGTTCTTTCTGCCCCTCGCAAACACAGCTTGATGTTCTAACCTTAGCAATTGGATGTAAGATTTGAGTATTTTTACCCAGACGTTTCAAAACACTTTCACTCTATTTCAAGGAAAGTGAGTCTTCAGCGCTGTTAAATGTTCAAATGGGTCTAATTGAGAAGCTAAAGTTAAAGTTAGTATTATTGGACTTTAATGGGTTTGAAAGTTTTTAGGACATCACTAATTATTCCACTAATATTTCTGCATGCATAGTATTCATTTAGGCAACAGAGAGGAACAGTTACTTAAGCTGTTAGAAAATTAATGGTCTCACCTTCTCCCCTGTATGATAGCGGCAATTATTTGGTGATTTTCTCTTAATGTCAGGCACCTGTGTGCATTAAAAATTCCAGATGAGGCCTTAGAAATGGGTAAGTGGTTCCATGTATTTAAGCTTTCATTTAAAAATCTAATTACAGTAAGTATAATTATAATATTCATTTCTAATTTTTATTCTTTTGAAACAACTCTACACATAACTTTTCTTATTTTGTTCACTGGGAAAACTCATAAAAGCCAGTGAATCAAATCTTCCAGGGTCACCTCTTCGAAATGGTAATGTTGTACACACAGCACAAATTTTATAGAGAAGCTGATGGGATAAGTAAAACGGCAGTGATACTTTAGGAATTTTATTCATTTACATTTTCCATGGCTAGTCAGTTTTCATTTTTAGGCATTAATTTAATTAAGTTTGTTAGATGTCCTCTTATTAGTAGCTAATAAATTATAAATTATAGACTAGATTTATAACTTTTCCTTATTTATGCCTTTACTAGAATACCTCCATGAATTTTTACAAATTTTAAGGGAACAGTAATAGTTATATTTATAACAATTAATAGAATTATGGGGCGGCACCTGTGGCTCAAGGAGTAGGGTGCTGGCCCCATATACTGGGGGTGCTGGGTCCATGCCTGGCTCTGGCCAAGGCTGGAAAAAAAAATTATAGAATAATTAACTTAAAAAAACCCACATGGCTGCTTTGCTTTATTCATGTTTAAATTTCCTAATGATGTTTAGTCAAATCATTTCCTTGGTTCTTCTCTGCTGTTCATCATCCATCAGGTCTAATACTGGTAGAATTTTATAGTATCACTTCTTTCCTCATTCCCCTCTAAAATGTAGAATTCTATTTGAATATTAGTTGTAATTAAAATAGGTAGAATCTATTTGAAAATGAGTTATCAATTATGACGGAAATATATTTTGGCTATGCATCTAGTAATGTTCCTTCTTTTAGAGACACTATTTTATACAGAGTAATCTCTCCAGTGTGATTAAACATGACTTTACAGTAGAAGACTGAATTACATTTGTGGTCATTACAGATATAATAGATTTTATCCCCTAGCATTTTATTTTGATTTTCCTTTGTCTTTTTTTTCTATATTTTTTCAATCCTTTTATTTTTTTCATTTTATTTTGAATTTCTTTTTTCTTACTCCCTGTATGTAGAAGGATGTACTCTATTTCAACTAAGTTAAGGGTGGAAATTTTAACACAAATGCTGTACCTAAAAATATTAATCTCTCCTTCCTCCCGAACATCATTAAGGGTCTCCAGTCACTTCCATTCCACTTTATTATAATGTTTGGGTATTTTACTCTTTTTATAAAATGTAGCTATAGTGCTGTAGAGTCCGTGCTTATATATATTTTCTTACACATCTATGACTTTCTTTGCTTTTCCCTTTCATTGGAATCACATTTCTTTCTTTTTAAAGTACCTAATTTAGAACTTTCCATGGGGTTCTTTTCCAGACAAACTCTTTCAATGTCTGAAAAAAATGTTTATTTCTCTGCTGTTTTTAAAAGACATTTTTCTTAGGTTTGGAATTCTAAATTGACAGCTATTTTCTGTCTGCACTTTAAAAATATCTTTTTCCTATTATATAGCCATCAATACTGCTGATGAGATATCAAGTGTCACTCTACTACATCTAAGATCTTTTAAGATTACACTTTTGGGTTATGGTTGGGGTATAGGATATTCGGTAGTTACTATGTAATGTGTGAGTTCCAGGTGTGAGTTACTTGTCATTTACCCTTTTTATTGGATTTCTTATATCTGCACATAACTGTCTTTTATGAGTTGTGGAAAATTCTGGTTTTTTTCTCTCTTCTCTCTTTCTGAAATTTTGATCAGATATTTGCCAAACTTTTTGTGTTAGTCTGTTTGACATTGCTATAAAGAACATACCTGAGACTAAGTAATTTATTAAGAAAAGGGCTGTATTTGGCTCACAGTTCTGTAGACTGCACAAGAAGCATCATGCCAGCATCTGCCTCTGGTGAGGGCTACAGGGAGCTTTCAGTCAAAGTAGAAGGTAAGGGGAAATAGGTGTGTCCTATGATGAACACTGGAACAAGGGAAGGAGAAGGAGGTGCCAGGCTCCTGCAAGCAAAATCTCTCGTGTGAAATAATACAGTGAATACTCACTCGTTACTGCAGGGAAGGCACTTTGCCATTCCTGGGACATCTACCTCCACGCCCAAACACTTCCCACCATGCCCCACATTCAACATTGGGAATCAGCATGAGATTTGGAAGGGCTAAACACCCAAACTACATCCCATTTCCACTCTTAATTCCATATCTCAAACATTTTAAATGATTTTTCATTTTTTTAGCTCTACAAAGCAGTATAGTTTTCTTTTGCCCTGCCATTCACTTCACCAAGTATTTCCCTAGTCTGCTATGTCTAATCTGCTAAGATTCCCCTCTCTGAGCTTTTAATTCCAACTATCTTTTTTTTTATTTCTAACATATACTTTTAACTTTTCAACTGTTCTTATTTTTATTCAAATTGTAAATGTATTTATTATTTACTGAAACATATTCAGCATATTTGTTTTATACTCTGAATCTATAATTTAGATATCGAACATCACTGTGGCTAGGAATTTTGTTTTTCATCTCAACAAAGTATTTTAAGATGTTTTGTTTCCTATCTGTTTTAAAAATTATTTTACACTAACTTTTCATTTTTCTTCAAACTTTATTTGTTAGAACAATTGTAAGCATGGTTTGGAGGTGAATTTTTTGAAAAAGTACTTGCATCTATCAGGATGTTGGGCATTGTTAGTCAAAGACGACTTTTCATAAAGCTGGGGTTGTGGCTCACCCACTCATTCGGGTAGAGTTCAAAATTTCTAGACTTAGTAACTCAGAAAATTATGGATTCTCTTTGAGTTGGCAAATCAATGATGGGCAAATAAAGACTGCAAACTAAAATGAAGGTTGTGATTAGTTCTGTTTTTTTCAGGGAAGCTTTCTCCCCACTGCACTCAATCTCAAGGTTTAAACTAGTGTTCCTTGGCATTTGAGGGTGGTAGAGGCTGTGGTAGCTGGGAAGGACAGGGACATTTCTCATTCACACCTACAGTGAGAATTTAGCTTCCTGGAAATTAGAATATTATTAGACACCCTTTCATGAGTGGACATTAGGTCTTTCTCCTGTTCTTTGTGAAAGCAAACCAAATTAAATTTCAATTTTAACCAATTTAAGAAATAGAAATCTAAGTGAAAGCCAGTATTGATAGTAAGATTTTCTTAGCTCTTGCCTTCACTTGTCTATTCAGGCTGCTATGAACAGAATACCATACACCAAGTGACTTATATACAAGAGAAATAGTAATTGGGCGACTAAGATCAGAGACTCAGTGTCTGATGAGGGTTGGCTTCCTGGCTCATAGATGGATGGTGGTCTTCCTTGTGCTCATGAGGCAGAGGGAGCCAACATACTCTTCAGGGTTGTTTTCTGTTTAAATAACAACACTAATTCCATCTACTGGGGCTCTACCTTCATTAATTAATCTTCTCCCAAAGGTCCAACCACCCAATACCATCACATTGGTGTTTAGGTTTCAATAAATAAATTTGAAAGACGTTCAAACATTCAGCCTATTATACTGATTTTTGACCTGCATATTTATTATTGTATTTCTATATCCTTGATGCATCTGTGAAAAATTCCTAGAATATTATATACAGCTTTTGCTGTTTTATCAATGAGATTCTATTCATGCTATATTATTTGATATGTCAATGTAGTGGTTTTAACATGAGACTTATCAAACTATGCTATCAACCATCTGTGTGAATATTAGCAAGTTACTACCCTATCTGTGCAATCATTTCTTCACCTGTAAAATGTGCAAATAGAATTTACTCAAGGGAGAGGATAAGATGATAGATACTATATGCAATGTAGTTATATAGCACCTGGCAAATTTAAATGTTCAGTAAATGTTAGAAACATAAGCGGCATAAACATTATACAAACAGCATAAGTAGACTTTGTAGTATCAAAATAACAAGAATGGTTGTTGATCTGAAACTTAGCCCAACTGCTTTCATCCACTTTAATAGATTTAGTGGTATGATAGGAACAAAGGTTTGCAGTTAAGGGAGTGATTGTAAGGTAAGGAATTGGAATTGGAGGCAGTTATTGTAAAGGAAGTTTCTGAGGGACTTAACTGAGAAAGATAGGTATAGAAATTGTAAGGCTGGTGTCTGAAGTATAGATTGATTTTGCCTTTAATGACAGAGACATAATGTGTTTTAAGGTCTGCGGAAGAGAAGGTTAAAAGGACAGAGATAAATAGTGCTGATGAAACATTAAAGGCAAAGGAGACGGGAGTGATTCAGACCATGGCATAAGTGCCTTCGGTGGGAAAAACGGGTCAGCTATTCCTCTGAGATTTGAAGAAAGTAGTAAAAGTAAGCATAGATATGCATAGTTTATTTAGTTAGATGATTAGAAGCTGAGAAATTTCACACTTGATATTCTCAACTTTTATGTGAATGAGAGCTCCCTGATCTCTGGAGAGGACTGAAAGGAAATGTGAATTGAAGAAAAAAGGGTGAACTTTTGAAGTGAGGGACAGAACTCATATATACAGCAAAGCTTTTCTATTTATCCCAAAGGCACTGTTAGAAATCGTCTAATTGACTAGCAAGACTAGTCTACCTGACTATTTAATTTCTCTCAGCTCTCTTTGGTCACCATGAATAAACTGAGGGTTAGATTCATCCCAGAGGACAGAGGTCCAGAGGTTTGTGGAAGGACAAAGAAAGGAGAGCAGTGTGGTCCACAGTGACTTTGATGATAGAGCAGGAATTGACACATCCTGAAGCAACAGGTGAAAAGAGGGAGATTGAAGAACTGAAAATTGACAGATATCAAAGAAGACATTTTTAACGAGTACAGTGAAGGAGGTTTGGGTCAGAAATTTACAGACGAAAGTTTAAGCTCTCAAAGATGGAATGATTCCTTAGGAGAAATCGCTCCATGAGGCACAAGACCAGGGTGTGGCTATAGAATCAAATGGATGCAGTGAGGCAATTCAAAGACTGCTGAGAGGGGTTCATGCCTATGAATTTGAAAATAAGCTGTTAGATGCGTCACTGACATAAACACTGACATTGGTAATGAAGGAGGAAGTTGAAGTGGAAGAGGGAGACGGAGGGCCAGATACCCACATCTTCATTATGTTCAGCGCCATGGAAGGGTAGAGTGTACGCTATACGTAAGAGTACGGGGACTGCAGTTGAGGCAGAGGTTTTGCAAGGTTGATTTAAAAGTGAACTGGAAGCAATAAAGGAGAGCTGAAACTCTGAGGGATTTGGATTTTTCAAAGTCACACCTGACTTTGGAGTCCACCTCCCTCCAAGATACAACATAAAAAGCAAATAATCAAAAAAGAAAATTTTAAATTATCAAAAGTAGGAAGCAAATAGATAAAAGAACCAAGAAATGAGGACAATGTGATTGACCGTGACTTCTGTGATAGAGCAGGAAGGGACATAAACTCCGAACGCTGGGAGCACTGAAGGAGAGTAAATGCTCTCTGCTGACACTCTCACTTCCTTCCCACGTCCTGACTCAGATTTACACTAGTGCTCTGAGTTTTATTATTATCATTTGTGCTGTGAGTCAGTGTGTATTTAAATATATCATATTTTATAACTTATCATAAAAGGATATTTGTTTATCTGGATATGTATGTGACTGTAATGCATGTACTCCACATGAATCAAAGTCATATCTGATATGTTTAGGTCATATTTGAGGTAAATTTAGCAGACTCAAAGTTAAGCTTGAAAATCCCTCAAAATGTTCATAAGTACAGCACTCATTGGAATTTTCATCCTTCACTCTTTAGCTTACTGATAGTCAAGTATACATACTTAGTGGAGGGGGGAGATTTAAAAAATGCTAATGGTCCTGGCAACCGTCCTCAATGAGTACTTTCTGTAATGAGATCTTTGAGTATCATGTCCAAAAAGAAATAAAAATTGAAATGGAGTCACTGCTATACAACATAATATGACAGTAGGGATTCATATATTTTTTAAAAGTCCAGTAAACATAATTTTTAAAAACTGTATCTCATTTTTAATTATGTGTTTTAAATATACCATGAAAAATTATAACAGAAAATAGATATTTCTAGGTAAAAATAACTAACTCCAAACTTTAACTTTTGCATTAAATGATTATTTATTTCAGAAAAGGTGTATTTAAAAAAGCACCTTAATCTTTTAAGAAGAAATATGGCTATTTTGTAGTTATCATAACTTCATAAACTAGAAATATTATAAAGTGAAATTACTTCTTTATTGTAATCTAAAGTAAGTCAATAGGAATTGTGTAAGGTAGTTTAATATACCAAGCAATCACTATGGTAACCTTTTCTTTTCTGAATAGGATTATATTATGAATCATAATTTATATTAAAATATCAATGCTTAGATGTAGTGGTGTATACCTGTAGTTGTAGCTACTTGGGATACTGAGGTGGATGTTTGCCGGCACTCAGGAGTTCAAGGCTGCGGAGAGCTATCATCAGACCACCATTATCCAACCTGGAAGACAGAGCCAGACCCTATCTCAAAAAATATATATATTATAGCACAAAATTGAATGAAAGAAGTCAGAAGACAGAAAACAAAACACATTCTTTTATTCCATCAATACATAATTAATAAATAGACATCATTAAGGATGTTTGTTCAAGACACTGGCTTTCCTGAGGGAGGTAGATTATAAATGGAAGTGCATGAAATACATTGGGGGATGCAGGTAAATTTTTGTTTCTTGATGTGGATACTGGTCACAAATCTTACATTAATAAAAAATTTGATTTAGAAAAATTCCTAAGTTAACAAGTAGTTAGGGGATAACGTGTACCCCGACAGGGCTTATTTGAAATTAGTTCCACTAGGATATAAAAGAAATGTCTTGGAGTCCTTGAGTTGCATGTCACTTTAATTTTAATTAGAAATATTTATTTCTTATGCTACCCTTTGTTAAATGAGTAAAACCTAAAGCTTTAAAAGAAAACACTGATAACTGTTTTTCCCTATTTGTCCTTTAAGTGAGACTATGACCTAATGTTTAAATCTAGTCTTCATTCCCCCAACATCAAATCTGACATCCAACATGATGTAAACCATACAAACCATCTAAAATTACGAGCGGATAGTTGTTTTCCTCTTCTACAGCTGAGATTTTTTAACATTGTAGAAAATTCATGAAATATTTGATCCTGCAGTGAAATAGCTAGGTGGTTTAGTTTAATTTACTTTTTCTAACAAGTAGACAGGATTATCCTGAAATGTTCTAAATGTTTCAGAATATATAGAGAATCTGAAGCTAAGTCAAGTTCACACTGTACCTTAATGGAAATTCTCTATTATTTACTGTTGCCTCATTTGGTATCCCAATTTCAATAAACATGCAGAGTCTGGTTATTTTAATTTAATTAAAACTAGATCAAATTAAATTTTCAGTTCCTTTGTACCATTAGTCTAATTTCGGTGCTTGTTATTCACATGGTGCTAGAGCCTCGTGTATGGAACAGAACAGATTTAGTACGTTTCTTTCATTTCAGAAAATTCCATTGGACAGCACCAATTTAAATAATTAAAACAATACATTCCTCAGTGTTTTTTCTTATTTTAAATAAAATTATTTTTGTATAATTCTTTGCATTGTAATGGCAAATAAAAAATATTTACTAAATGATACTTAACAATGATAATACAGATAACCAATAATAAGAATAACCAGACAATGAAAACCATAGTAATAATAATAGTAAGTGAAAATATGTAGTTTATATATTTAGAATCATGAATTAGGTACCTTTAGCCTATAAAAATTCTCTAAGATTCTTATCCATTGTTTCTTTCCCAGATATTTCACTATAATTTTGAAATTGGCATTCTGAAAATTTTCCCTTCACTAGAAGCAATAGAGCCAGCCTCATGAATTATGCTCACCACTGTATTTAAAAATAAATGAAAAAAAAAATCAAAGTAGCTATTTACCTCTTGTTAATTCTGAATTATGAGAAAAAACTTTTAACTTGTAGATTCTAAGTACTTGCCACCAGAAACAAATCTGGTTAATTGGGATCCAGGATGATTAAAAAGGAAGTTTCAGAGTAGCCTAATCTTCTCTAATTCTGGTATGGCAGGGTCTCTTTATGCATCTTTAACTTTCCTTTTTATCACTCCAAACTTTAACTCGTATTATTTTCATTTGAGATATTTTACTGTAGCCTTTTACAATTATTCCCATATGCTAGATCAGAACCATAATCACGTGGCATGCCTATTACACCAAGACAACCCGTGGGTAGACAACCAATCCTATTCTTCAGCTAACTGGGATTACCACCCAAAGTTGAGCTCATCACGTATGGAACTTTAAAAATTTGATTTATTGACTCTGTTAATGTCCATGAACTTTTT
Organism: Otolemur garnettii; assembly: GCF_000181295.1. Taxonomy (NCBI): domain Eukaryota; kingdom Metazoa; phylum Chordata; class Mammalia; order Primates; family Galagidae; genus Otolemur; species Otolemur garnettii. The sequence continues at coordinate 29,862,634 of NW_003852403.1, forward strand.
AATATTCTTTAAAATTCACAAATAATAATTGTACATATTCATGTGGTATATAGTGATCTTTGAGGTATGTCATACATGGTGATTGGATTAGTGTAATTAGCATATCCATCTCAAACATTTATGATTTCCTTTGTTGAAAACATTCAATACCCTCTTTCTAGCAATCTGAAACTAGATAGTATATTGTTGTTAACTACAGTTATCCTCAAGTGGTATAGAATACTAGAACATATTCCTGCTAGCTAAGACATTATGTTAAGTGAAAGAAGCCAGGAACAGAAGGTACCACATGTCCTTACCCATAAGTGGAAACTAAAAAAATGTTGATCTCATAGAAGTAAAGTGTAGAACAGAGGATACTAGAGGCTGGGAGAAGGGACAGGAAGGGAAGGCCAAGGAGAGATTTGTGAAGGATACACAATTACATCTTTGTCCTTTTTATTCTCAGTTAGGTAGTCTCTTGCATTTGAATAATGGCCATTCAACATGATGGGCACAAGATTTATAAATCTCCGTAACGCTATTCAGAATAAATACCTTTAGAAGCACATAATTATGTCATTGTTACACAATAAACATCAATCTTACAAACAGAAGTAAGCCATTTAATAGAGGTTATTTTTTACTGCTTATTTACAATCTGTCTATTTTTTTCCCATCCTAGGCTACTGATAAAGATACTGGTAATTACAGTGCCATGGCGTACAGACTCATAATACCCCCAATTAAAGAAGGAAAAGAAGGATTTGTGGTAGAGACGTATACAGGGCTCATCAAAACCGCTATGCTCTTCCACAACATGAGGAGGTCTTACTTCAAGTTTCAAGTTATTGCAACTGACAACTATGGGAAGGGCCTGAGCGGCAAAGCAGACGTGCTTGTAAGTAGATAAAACTTCAGGAATGAGAATTACATGCAATGTTAGCCAAGGGGCAGTGTTTTCAGGTGAAAAATAAATTTAAGATTAATTTAAAACAGGTTTTCAAAAACATAAATGTTATTACTTTCATCCATATTGTTAATTACTAAAGTTTAGTATAGGAATATACAGATATGCACACACACACATATATAACAAATATAGTATTCCTTGATGTTTTTCTCTGACTGTTGGGAAATACAGGATTGTGAGAGCAATGATATACACATTGGATGTATATTTGGTCTGAAAATCTTGTTTTTAATAGGATTGTCTGGAGCTACATACAATTTCAAAATTACACAGAGTTGTACTTTAGAAATTAAAATGTATGAAATTGTTACAGTTAAAATTACTTTTAGCCACTCATGACTGGGAAAAGAAATATTTGAGGGCATATTTATCTTTCAGCAGATATTATTTCCTTGGTTTTATCAAAATATCCATTGATGATTTTTGATCAAAATATCATTGATGATTTTTGACCAAGTTTCATTTGGCTATAGTCAATGATTTTACTTTTATATTCTAACTTTCACTTGGGCTATATAAGTTTCAGTGATAGATCATTTCAAAGGGAAGTTTGATACTAAATTTTATTCAAAATATTTAATACCAAGATGTATTCTGTGGACTCTCTACCAACTAGGAAACATGGGTTATTTAAACTTCCCTCTGGTAAATCTAACACAAAGTGTAAATAAAATTATTACTGGAAACATTAGTTATATAAAGACAAATAAAGAATAATTTTTTTCTTCATTGCATCTCAATCTTCTTAATAAATCTTCATTTATCACAGTTCTCATTTTGTTCTCTAGCAAATTTAACCTTCATATACTTGCAGACATCAATGACCACTTTTTTTTTTTTTTTTTGGTTAGGCAATATTAAAGTCCAGCTGCCATGATTGTGGCAGGTGTGAAGACCAGAATAGTCCTTCAACAACATTTTCTTTGTAACACTAAAGATACAACAAAGGCCAATCTAAGCCAAGAAGTTTTTGGCATCGAAGATATTAAGGTTCACATGGATTTTTGATCAAATTCAGATTGAAAACTCTATATAAGAAAATGTCACTTCTTTTCCTGGCATTTAAAATATCTACATTGTGGTGCTTTAAGGCTACACAATAAGATCAGTATACTAAGTATGATTAAAATAGTATAGGAATCAACACAAACAAAATATAACTAAGAAGATGTCACTTACATATAATATTATGAAATGTATTGAATTTTAAACTGAATTTCATACCTATTGTATGGATATTTTAAAATATATCTCTAAAGCAATTTAAAATATATTTATGGGGCGGCACCTGTGGCTCAAAAGGGTAGGGCACCGATTCCATATGCCAGAGGTGGTGGGTTCAAACCCAGCCTCAGCCAAAAACTGCCAAATAATAATAATAATAAAAGAAAATATATGTATGAAAGGAGAAATTAATTTGAACAAATTGTAATGCATTGTTTATAAATATATAGGTACATATATTTTATTCTGATGCAAAGTAAGAGCATCAGGGAAGCAATCCGAGCAGAATGATACTTATGATAAGTTCTGAAATTCTTTCACTCAAAAGAGATATGAGGGAGATAAGAGTTTTACGCAAAGAACACAATATATTCCAAAACCAAGAAGGAAGAGAAGTGATGATAGCTCTGAATAAATCACAGATATTTACTCAGCCCTAAAAAATGTGAGAGGAACAAACAGTGAATGAGAAATGGGGCTGGAGATGGAAGTAGCTGATCCACATAGAAGATGAAAGCCTTATGACAGCAAGTTAAGACTTTTCTCAAAAACCAGTGGGAAACCATTGAAAATTTTTATAAGGGTAGGAGAATGTAAGATTTTTAACTTACATAAAACATTCTTGCTTAATGCAAAGCTAAATCTCCCCTAAGGATACTGTTTTTACTGCTATCATCTGAAGTGGTGGCCTTTGTGCTTTTTTCTTTTTTTTTCTTTTTCTTCAGTTTTTGGCCAGGGCTGGGTCTGAACCTGCCACCTCCAGTATATGGGGCCAGTGCCCTACTCCTCTGAGCCACAGGCACTGCCCAAAGGCACCTTTGTTTGTGCTCTTTAATGTCTTTGTTTGCCCTAATCTTCATCGTACCCACTGTCAGAGTAGGACCCCAGGTGTACAACACTGTCACTTCTAAATCCTTCCCCCTTCCTAAGAAGTCAGCCTTCATTCTCATCGTCTGACTCTATTACTCATGGCTCCTCATCATCTCCGGAATCTTGGGTCATTCTCCATCCAAGCTCAATCAACTGAACTCCTAAGTTACTGTAACTATCTCCAACAATTCTCTTGTCCTAACGTTTGCTATTTCACTAGATGGGGAGATGATTTCTTTCCGCAGTGTGAACTCACAATTTCTTGAGCATTTTTCCTCTAAGTGACTGTCCTCCACCCTAGTTCTACCACTTGGAACTATGTTTTTGCCATTACCTCTATAACTCATTTTAAACCTCCAACTCTTTGACCATAATACTGAATGCTTTGAGTTTAATTCAGCACTCTTGTTCCCACCAGGACCTTCAATCCGATTAGCCTGCCACATGTTTAACCTCCATCATGTTCTCTCGTGAGAACTCCTCATGCTCTCTCTTTCTTTCTTCCCAGATTTATAATATATAATCACAATAAACATCAGCCACATAAAAAATAATTTTCTTGCCTTCTTTTCCTAAATCATACTCACTTAGCAAAACCATAACCCTAACTCATTACAAATCTCTCCTTTCTTCAGAGCTATACCCTTGCCGACTATGTGTGCAAAAACATACACAATTCTATAATTGTATCATTTTAAATTCATGAATAATCCTCCCCAGATGAGCTTTCATTTCGTTCTGTAATAATATTATATTTCCTGATTCATTCATACTTCCAGTGTCCAGGCAAATCTCCTCTGTTCCCCATTCTCTGATACCTTCTCATCTCCCTTGTACCTGATTAACTGATGCCCTAATTCACAGCAAGATAAAAGGCAAAGCATTTGTCTAGGATTCCCACTACTAAATCTCCCTAGCCATCAGGATCTACACCAACATTCTCTGCTGTCCTTGTGGCTCATTTAGATGAATTCTCTATGTTTTTATCAGAAGCCAGTAACTTTTTCCCTACACAATACATACATAAACAGTACGAAGTTTATGGGTTTTTTGGCAATAGATTCAGTTTCCACTCACCAGCCCTACAACATCGATACTGCAGCTCTCTCATTTCTTTATTGCATTATCAACTTGCTCCTTATGGTCAGTCTTCCAACACTGCTTTTTATCCTATCTTCTAAAAGCAAAACTCTCTTGACTTACATCTCCCCTCCGCTACTACTCCATTTCTCTGTTTCTCCAGCAAAATTACATGTTAGATTTGACTCTAATATCTTGTTATCTAATCTCTCTGAAACCCTCTTTAATCATAATTCTATTCCAAACATTCATCCCAAACTTCCGAGGTCAACATCGCCAATGAATTTCACGTGACTAAATGGAATGATAGCGTCAGCCTTAATACTTGACTGATTATTACCATCCCTAGGATTGCCGGCCACTGACCGTGCTCTCTTAATTAACTCCTATCTCACCATTCTCTCCTGCTCAGTTTCCTTTACTGGTTTCTTTTCTTCTTCTGACCTTATTTTATTGAGGTTTCTCAAAGAAAAAAAAAGTTAATTCTCTTTTGTATTTCCACTCACAGATTTAGTAAATTCATGCAGTCCCATAACTACATAATACCATCTGCACACTGAAAACTTTCAAACCTACTTCTTTACCTCAGAGTTCATTTCTAAGTACCTACATATATCTAGTTTTTATATGCAACAATTCATTTGAATATTTATAAAAATATATATTTTTTCTAAACTAAAATTCTCTTCTTTGTCATGTATCTTTTGCCTGTAGTCTTCCCAAATTCATTTGATGGTAAAATCATCTTTAAATTTTTTAAGACAAAAAAAAAGCCTCCTTCCACTCCTAAATCCTCCCTTCATTTCTACAGTAAAGACTTTTATTGCTATTTATCTATCCATCTATCAGTTTAAAGTGCCTAAGTACCTTTTCAATATATTATGTGATGAAATTAACAGCTTATTTGAAAGAATGCCTTAGAGACAAAATATGGTCATTCAAACTGGGATATTTGGTAGGTATTTTACAAAATGAATGAAATAAGCCCATCATTTCAAGGAAAACTGATAGTATGTTTTGCAAATGATAACTTTGACGCTTTCAAGCACAAATTAGAATATTTAAAATACTGTATCCATCACTCAAAGCTTGACAGCTTCTTATTACTTGACAACTTTTCTAGTGAAATAAGTGCTAATATTAAAAATGTGATTTATTTCTTGATATTGTATAATGAAAGGTATCAACATTTGAAAAATCTGCCTTATTCAGTGAACCTATATTTTCCAAATGACCAATGCAAAATGTTAAAGTCATTGGTGGATAAGGGATCAATTTAAAGTACAAGAAGGTAAATTTATTTTAATGTAACTGAACACGGTTTTAGATTTCATGTCAAACTAACCTTAAAGAAACTACCTTTGAGTTTTGATGTGGCAAAAATCCACAATTGTCCACAATTTCTCATAAGTGAAAGGAGTGTTTCACTCCTTTAAGCACAAGAAACATATTAGTTTAATGTATTGCTGAATTAATCTCATTATTATTTTTATCTTTCAAATGTGAATTCCAGAAAATTTTAAATTACATTTGAGGCTTCTGTTTAGGGCTCACATTATGTTTCTATTGGACAGTACTATCTATACTATAGGAACAAATAGTTCCTATAGGGGGAAAGATACAGGATTTATGAGAAAGACTCAAAAGGACTCAGAAATAATCAGATAAGGAAATTGGCAGCCTTTGTATTTCCCAAATATCACTTCTCTTCCTTTATTACCATACCTTGTAATTTTAATCCATTACAAATATCAATCCCAAAAGAGATAGGGAATATATATTTTAAAAGCTTTCATTAGTTATTAACTACACAGTCAAATGAAACAATGTTATACAGAGAATTTTAAAATATTTGGTAATAAACGGATATATGGATATCAGGAAAGATTTGCATAGAGGCTACACTGGAAAAATAACATAAATGAAATCTAATAATCTTAAACATTTAAATATTTCTGTTATAGATGATAAAAGAAATCAAAGAGTCAAGATGTAGGATTTCTTTGAAAGACAAATATAAACTGTAATATCTTACTCTCTTCATTTTCACAATCAAAATTCACATGTTCTGTAAAACTCAGATATTAACACTTTAAGGAAATTTAAAATTTTAAAATTAACTACTTAATGGTAAATCTGAGACAACTATTTTGGAGTTAAATGCAGTCTGACTTTTGTTAATTTATCAGAATTAGACATATATCCTTTTTATATCTCAAGAATATAAAAGAATTTTTCAAAATTTATTAATGTCATAAAATCCTTTTGTCAAATAGGAAGCTTAATATATATATATATATATATATATATATATTCCAGAGCACTTTAAATCTTGATTCCTATTATTATAGTGAGAATTTAGTACAAAAACCTCACTAACAAAATTTCTTTGAATGTTTAATTATCCTTCTGTATGAAGGAAAAGCAGTGACTGTCTTTTAAAGGCAAATGATAGAATTACTGATGGTGGTAAAACCAAATTTTGCTTCTAGCTAGAGTCCCTTAATATAGAAATTAAGTACACTCCCAAAGTTTACTTGTACAGCAGCTGCTGAAACTTTGAAGAAATTTATGCAAAGGGAAAGTCTCCAACTTCCCTGCAGACACATACAACTAACATGCTAGTTTTTCATTGCCTTAAATTAGTTTAGACTCTAATACTTGTGTGGTAGTAGTTCCTTATATATAAGTAAACAAAACTCCAAGATTTCAGTGACTTAGTCTAACACGTACTCTTTTCTCTCATATGAAACAATATTGAGAGTGTACTTGTTTGGCTGGTGGTCTAACCGCCCTTCTCCAGGTGGAAGTTCTGAGACTTAAGTTTCTTTCATCCTGTGTTTTTGCCTTCTCTAAGCTTCTTTATTCATATGGTGATTGGGAAGACTTCCAAAAACATCCCTGCCTCACTTGCCACTGCCTTTACATTCCTCAGAACTCCACTGTAATGACCCCACTGAATTACAAGGGAGGCTGAGGAGTCTATTCTGCTGTGTTTCCTGTCGGAAGGCAGGAACACTCGCTCGTTTCCTGTAGGGTCAACTGCTAACTAGCCCATGCTTCTGATTACCAAATATTTGTTTCCTTCTTTTCCACGTACATCAAGCAAAGTCTCATTAAACACACAAACATAACCCTTGAATCTTAGATGTTTTGCTGTTGCATTCTGTCTAAAGACATCTCCTGGTGATCCAGGAATCTGACAAACCCACTCACCCAGTATGGATAGTAGAGAAAATATGGAATATTCAATAGAAACTCCTGTCTGAGGAGGGCGAGCATGGTATTCACACAGCAGTCACTTATCTATTCTGAAATCCTGCTGGGTATATAGGATGTAGTTCGGAGTTCTGAAGCGAGGGTTGATTAAATCCTGCTTCTTTCCTGAGATGGGAAAGATGTTTGATTGTCCTCGGTGGCTACAGCATCTGTCTTCTACTACGCGGTTCCTTGCCCACTTTCATCTCTGTTCACATCTAATATAAGGGTTATAAAATGGGCCCTCTTTGTGGTGTACATGAGCTGTGACCTGCTTATATGATTTTTTTGAATCTGTTATCAGTAAGAACCTAGCAGAAAATCTATATATAAATAAAATAATTTGAGGACGGTTGTTAGGAAGATTAGGAAGGTTTAATAGGAGGATCTATTCATGAAGGCGTGGGTAGAGGTATGCAGAAAAATAAGAGATAGTGAAGGATGCTGAGGAGAATAACGTCAGGGATCCATCATAGCCTGCAGGACAGAAAGGATGAGGGAAGCTTCTGCGCCCCAGACCAGGAGATCGGGAGCTGTGAGGAGGGCACAGTCTCTCAGAGCACACAGCCATGGCATCCCTGTATTGAAGAAACCAGAAATGAGAATGAAATACTCTTACTGAGTTTCCTTCCTTTTTCAAAATCCTGCTCATGTTCCCCTCTGCTCACCCTATCCACAGCCCACGTCCTGAGCCCTGAGCAGACAGTGTAGTTAAGTGCTTCAGCACCAGTCCACTGGGACAGCTCTTCTGCCCCCAACCGTGACTCCAGCACTTTTGAGTCTAGGGCACAGGGCAGTTAGAGGAGGTGATGGGAACTGCAGTGACCAGAGGATGATGTCTGCGATTATGCTTTTTGCTGAGATAACACTCTAATGTTATCACTTATTCCAGACTGTCCATTTCTTACCAGAAAAGAACACTTTTTTCTAATATTCCCTGGTTCAAAGTTGGAAGAAAAAAAAGGAGAAAAAGATAAGGAAAGAAGGAAAGAAAAAAAGAAAAAAGAAAAGCAAAAAGAAAGGAAGGCAGGAAAGAATAGGGGGAGGGAGGAAAACAGCTTTATAGGTCTCACATACATACTTTCAGCACTTTTTACCATGTATTTTTACTGCTAAGGACTCAAAAACAACATAACCAAAAATACTATAACTTCTATATCTCTTCTCCCATCCCAGGGCCAACAAGAAAAAATAAATGATGCAAAATAATCCCTTTTTCTAATGAAGTAAAGGCATAATAAAGATTCATCCTAAGGAAAATTTAGGCATTTAGTCCTGGGCAATTATAATGAGTTAGGGGCAGAGAGTTGGAACAGTTTCTCATGGGTGATAATCAGACAGACCCCTGGCTTAATAACAACTTCAGACATAATTTATTAGGCTTATAAAGCTGTTTTAAAGATTTCTAATTAGTTGTGAACATTTTACATAATATGTTGGCTTTTTTCCTGAAAAACTGAATGATTGCAAATTGGTACTTTTTTTATCTTGCCATGTTGACTGGAGCTGAGCAGTGGCTGATGTGTTTATACGAGTAGTGCACTCTCTGATTTGCTTCACATCCACATCTCCCTAGCGTTTCATACTTTCAGTACTTCCCTGGTTTACGTGACCAGCCTGGTTTCCCCAGGCATCTGATAAGGATCTCTATGTGTAGACAACTTGAAACCTGTAATGAAGCCTGGCAACACGAAATCAGTTCCTACTGTAAATTGTATTATGATATGGTGCTAAATACACCTAATCCAAAGTGTTTCTACTCATAATTCTGGTGCATAGGAACAACTATTATTTTAACCAGTTTGTACATAAGCATCCAGGGCAATATATGGGTCAGTCTTATGTAATAGGAAGGAGCACAAGCTCTTGGGTCAGTTAGCCTGAGCAGAGTTATCAAACATCTCTTTATGTTTTGTTATTTAAAAATGGGAATGACATTAATAACTATGTGATACAGTTGTTCTTAGATTTAAATGAATCAAAAACTATAGAATATTGAGGAAAATAAATAAGTCATAAGCACAGAATAAATGCTATTATTTTTCTTCTTTTCTCACATAACAACTGAAGGAATAAAAATAACAATAGAAGGAATTCTGTAAATATTAAACAAATAGGAAGTATTCATCAACAGCTTTTAAATTAGCTCATTTTAACCTGTGTTCCAATTCTATGTTTATATTTCTTTACCTATACAAATTTAGAGTTGACATAACTATATACGATGACCCTATAGAATGTATAATTCTAACATTAATATCTCAGATTCTTAGTCAATATGAATGAAAGGATCTTTTCATATGAAATCTTATAAATCTTACAAGATCTAAAACACACGCTTTCCATTGTCCTGAACGTTCTTTGACAGCCAAATTAAAAAAGAAACAAAAATTCTACATCTTAGTATAAAACCAAGAAAACAAACAAGCATTAAATCAAAAATAGGCTAAAATCACTTAGGATTCTTACCTTCTAGGTCAATAGCAAATAGTTTATCATTCTCATTCTGCCCTACTTGGTCTCTGACCTCCGGTTGAGATTTTATAATTAAAAAATTCATTTGCTCCTGAATTAAAAAATGAGAAACCATTGGGCCTATGTACAGTAGGGGAAAATAATGCTATTTTTGGATTATAGATATTTTAGTAAACACTGAGTGAATTCTGTTTCTCCTCCTTGCAGGTCTCTGTGGTGAATCAGCTGGATATGCAAGTTATTGTTTCCAATGTGCCCCCAACTCTAGTGGAAAAAAAGATAGAAGATCTTACAGAGTAATTGACTTTATTTACTTATATATTTATTTCTATATAACTATAATTTGAATTTGAGATGGTCATTTTAATCATTATAATCTTAAGGTTAAACATATATTTTAAGACAGTGTCTTCATAATAGTTTAGCTTACTCCTTTCCCAGTGTAGGCAGCCTAATTGGACATCCGTGAAGACTGGGGGAGTATCTTCACATAAAGCTGAAAATTAATGTAAGATGATTTTATTATTTAGAATTCTTTGATGGAATCATCAATGAATCTTCAAAGTGCTGCCTATAATAAATCCAGGATTTAAGCGTACACCTTGACTTGGTAGCCCTGAAATGCTCAAAAAGCAGCCTGGCTAGTGTAGGGAATGTGTTATTTCTCCAAGTGTTGTGTCTAGATAGCTAGAGTTTACTTTTCACAATCATGTTAAGATTAATTTTAAACAATATATACAATGTATCAAAAAAAGGATACACTTCTTAAGAAAGGAAAAAAACTATTAAAATTGTAATAATATATACTGATAACAAAAGATGAATGCAAATCATTTTCAGCCCTTTTATATCTGCAGAAGTCAAACGTGATTTGAGGATTACAAATTTAGTACTGCTTTTTCCTTTCTTAAAATATGTATCCATTTTTGGCACTCTGTGTATATTTAATTATCGTAAAGTATGTGACATGCCCCTCTGCCTTCTCAATAGTGTGCACTGAACACGGCTGAGAGTGATATAGTTGACACAGATAGAGTTGCGATGATTTTTTAAACTGTTGTTCTCTAACACTCTGATGCTGCAAAGAATTGTTGAAGTATCTTTATTATTTCACCCTTAACTACCCTAATCAACCCTTCCATCATTACTTAGTTTTTTTATTAGACATTTGTTCTGTGTCTTCTGTTGATTTTGGAGTGATAGCTGTCTATCACCACTGTGTCAGTCTTCTTCTCTCAAGCAAAATATTCACACTACTATATTGTTGGGAGTTTTGAATACATATCTAAACCTAGTAATTACATGCTGAATAAATGCAATTGGCACTGGTTAAAATATATATAATTTTCCTATAAGAAAAGCATATGCTTTTTGTAAAGGTTATGTTGATATAGTTCACAAAGTGAACCTTTTGATGTCACATGAATCGTCCTACAGAGGAGGAAGGTATCAACTTTTATGCATAAAATATCAATCATGCAGTACCTTATTTATTTTTAGAAAAGTAGCTTATATTGGTTTGGTGCCTGTAGCTCAAGCGGCTAAGGTACCAGCCACAAACACCAGAGCTGGTGGCTTCTAATCCAACCCGGGCCTGCCAAACAACAATGACAACTGCAACCAAAAAATAGCTGGACGTTGTGGTGGGCACCTGTAGTCCCAGCTACTTGGGAGGCTGAAGCAAGAGAATTGCTTAAGCCCAGGAGTTGGAGATCGCTGTGAGCTGTGATACCACAGCACTCTATCCAGGATGACAGCTTGAGGCTCTGTCTCAAAAAAAAAGGAAAAAATAGAAAAGAAGTAGCTTAAGTAGCTTATGTACACTTAATCTTTATCAAAATAATGCTTTCATGTCACTTATTAAGATAGGCTTTCTCTGCCTGCATAGGTAAAGGCAGTGACACCCTTTTTGACTTCCAGCTCTTTACTCTGCCTTGTTCTCCTTCAAAGTATTATCTAATGTTTTCATGTCAAATTCCTGCTAGAATTTAATCTCTATGAAGAAGAAGTTTATTTTTTCACTGCTATAACTCCAGTTGTATAGTAGGTACTTGATACATTTTATTGAATGGACATTTTACACAAGCAATCATGATATAATTTCCTCATATCAAAACAAAATCTATGAAACTGAAACAGAAAATAGCAAAACAAAAGTAAATTTCGTAAGAGTTTATAATATTTAATGTCTCTTACGTGGATATGATGATATGAACAGGAAATATCAGGATTTTTCAGGTCTTGAGAGAATCATTGTGAAAGGAACTTTGACTTTTTATAACATTATTGGATTTAAACATGAACTTGGGAAACAGCTTAATTCTTTCCAACATTAGTTTCACCTTTTGTTGATAAGAACTAATACAATTTATAATATTGTTGTGAAAATTACATTATATAAAGCTTCGAAGGCACTAAAAATTATAAATATTATTTTGAATATTCATAATGAGTGGTATAATAAATGGTATTATGAATTATGAATATTCAATGAATAGTAAAGTAAATACTCCACATAATATTTCATAGGGTTACAGAACAATCCCAGATTATGAATTCAGACACAGAGTTTTATCCCATTGTAGCTCTTTGACCTCTGAGCAAGATATTTAATGCTTAGGATCAAACTTCCTCATCATTAAAATTGAACTAAAGAGCTGGGCACAGTGGCTGATGTCTGTAATCCTAGCACTTGGAAGGCCAAGGTGGGTGAATGGTTTGAGCACACAGGTTCAAGACCAGCCTGAGCCAGAGCGAGACCTCATCTCTAAAAATAGTTGGGCGTTGTGGTGGGCACCTGTAGTCCCAGCTACTAGGGAGGCTGAGGCAAGAGAGTCGCTTGAGTCTAAGAGTTTGAGGTTTCTGTGAGCTGTGATGACACAGCCGTCTACTGAGGGCAACATAGTGAGACTCTGTCTCAAAATAAATACAAAAATAAATAAAATTGGACTAAATACAATTATATTGATTTCAAAAGAGTTAAATAAAATTTTTCCAGTATTATAAGCATAAAAGGCTCATACATGCCTAATGATTTTCTTATAAATATATATATTATATACATACACCTATACATATATGTATACATTTATAGACATATTTATATATATATATATAATAAAATATAAATAATAACTTACCTTAAGGATTTTATAGTGTATAATTCAATAGTGTTAAGGATATTTACATTGTCTTAAAAAGGATTTTTCAGAATTTTTCATGTTGCACAAATAAATTTCTATACTCTTCTTTCCTGCCCTGCCCCCCAAACTCTGATAATCTCCTTTCTACTTCCTATAACTATTAATTTGACAACTTTAAATATATCACAAAAGTGGAAACAGGTAGTATCTCTCATTTTGTGATTGGCTTATTTCACTTAGCATAATGTCCTCCTGCTTCATTCATATTCTAGCATGGGACAGGGACGTTTTATAAGGCTGAGAAGTATTCTATTATATGTATATACACATTTTGTTTATCCATTTATTCCTCAATGGACATTTGGGTCGCTTGCAGCTATTGGTATTGTGAGTAAAATTGCTATTAACATACTATTAAAATGCCTCTTGCAGACCATGCTTTTAGCTGTTTCATATATACCCATAAGTGGGATTATTGGATTATATGATAGTTCAATGTTTTTCTCTAGGAGCCTATATACTATCATCTATAACAGTTACACCATTTATAAGTTCACCGTTGTGTGTCTGTCAGTGTAAAAGTTTTCCAACTTCTCTGCATCTGGTCAATATTTGTTATTTTCTGGGTTTTTTCTTATATGTATTTTAATACAGTTGTTTGCAAGAATGATTGTGAGATACATATACTATTGTCATTTTTATTTATGTTCTATGGTGATTAGTGATGTTCAGCTTTTTTATATGTTAGTGGCCATTTGTAAGTGATCTTTGGAGAAATATTTATTCAAGTTTTCTGCTCATTTTTTAAAATGAGTTATTTAATTTACATTGGTAGTTGTTGAGCTATAGGAGTTATTTATATATTTGAGTATTAAGCCTTTATTAGATACATGATTTACAAATATTTTCTTCCGTTCTGTAGATTACCTTCTCATTCTGTTCATGTGTCCCTTAATGAACAGAAAGCTTTTAGGTTATATGTAGTCCTGTTTGTGCGTTTCTGCTTTTGCTAGCTATACTTTTTGCCTCATATCCAATAAATCATTGCCAAACTCAGTGTTATGACAGTTTTCCCACATGTTTTCTTCTAGGTGTGTTATAGTTTCTGGTCTTTAATCCATTTTAAATTAATTTTTGTATATGCTGTAAGGGAGGGGTCTAACCTTCTCCCTTTATATACAGATATTCCAGTTTCCTAACACCAGTTGTTGAAGAGCTTGTCCTTTCTATGTCTGATTCCTTACATAGACCTTTTAGAAAACTCTGTGTAAATTTAGTATTTTCTTAAGTGGAAATGTTTATAATTCTTTATTTTAGTACTTTAGTTGATGGATTTGGTAGCGATAAGAGCTGTGAAGCCTGTGTCCATCCTCCAGTTCTGTGGGTGGGTAATGAAAATACACACGTAACTCAGATAGACAGCAGAGCACCAAATAGTTAATTAATTGTAAGAATTTATTGTACCAGTGACAAGCCTAATCAGCGCATTTATTCCCTGTAGATATTTCTAGATGACAAATCATATCATCATCAAAGCCATTTGCTGTATTTCCCATGAGACATCCCCCTCCTGTGAAATGAAATACTTGAATTTCCTGTGATCATCATTTTTACTTTTTTTTTCTTCAGATAGATCTGCATTTTAGGCCAGAACATAATTCAAAGTTTCCTTGGTAAGCAGGAAATCAGTACAAATTGTGACACTTGATGAAAGGAAAAATTAGTGAACTGATATATCTATTTTATGACGCCAAAGGTTTTACTTGGACAACTAAAGAGTACAGTGCCTGGGAGACAGAATGCTCATAGTAAACCTTGGCTGTTACGTGATGTTAATGATTACTCCTCACTTCCTTGGAATGGGCTTAAACGGCCCACTGAAATTTTTATATTCCTTTTTTATACCATGCTTATGAAATTAGCCAATTCATCTCAGTAATGAATCACATGCCCTTTTAATTAGATTAATGTTGCAACAAATTCCATGAGGATTCCCCTACTCGCTGCCTTGCATATCTATGCTCTAAAGTATTTTAGATTGATCTTAGAATTTATCTCTTTGTGAACCTAGTTTTTCTTTTACTTAGAAATTTTTCAATTTAAGGAAAAAGAGAAACCACTGTAGTGATAAGGGTGATACGCCTTAATATAAAAAATAAATAGTATACAATAGTAAAATAAAGTAAGATATGTTTTCATTTTATATCTTCCTTTTTTCTACTTCCACTTTACCATGACGTCCAAATAAACACAAGGAATTTGGAGTTCTGAAAGTTAGATCCTTAGAAATTTATACTAAAAACAGTTTGAAAAGTATTAAGTAAAGTTTAGTAACACTGTGTTATAGTATAAATTAGAACTGGTAATTTGAGCCTTAGAGTTGCTCAGAAACATCTCTTACTTTCTAGACATAATTTGAAAACTCAATTATAGCAGAACTTTGTGGAAGTAGTTACTTATTGACTTAATGTGGAAGAGCTCTATCTTTATGAAATATTTATGTACCACTTGAAATATGTATATATAATATAATATAATCAATTTATAGTCCTTGGAATTAGTGTTTCAGAAAACATTTTTTTTTTTTTTTTTTTTTGCAGTTTTTGGCCAGGGCTAGGTTTGAACCCACCACCTCTGGTATATGGGGCTAGCACCCTACTCCTTTGAGCCACAGGCACCTCCCTAGAAAACATTTTAGATTTATGTATTTCTCTATATTTATGAGAATTAAAAAGTCTCTTAGAAAAAAATATAAAAATAAAACAAAACTTTAAACATAAAAAAATCCTACCTTTCAATATTCCAGGCATAATTCACCACTCTTTAGAAAAATGTAGTGACTTAGTTTTATTGGAACAATGCTTTGGCCCCACACGGAATTTATATGCTATTTTTCTAAATGTTCAATTTCGGGCTTTATGTTAGTAGAGAAACAGAAGTAGCTTTCTCTATTTGTTAACAAGATGGAGTGTTTAACTGATTAGATTATAAGCCTAAATTTTGTTTGTTTATTTGTTTGTTTGTTTTGAGGCAGAGTATTGCTCTGTCGCCCCCAGCTAGAGTACAGTGATATCATTATAGTACATTGTAACATTAAACTCCTGGGCTCAAGTTATTCTTCTTCCTCAGCCTCTTCTGTAGCTTCACAAGCATGCACGACCAGACCAAGATAATTTTTATATTTTTGGAGAGATGGGGTCTCACTCTTGCTCAGGCTGTTCTCAAACTCCTGCCCTCATATGAGCCACCTGCATGGGCATCCCAGATTTCCAGTATCACAGCTGTGAGCCACCAAGCCTGGCCAGATTTTCCCCTTACTTTTAATTCCATTGCATGTACATTGGTTTGGCAAAGAGTCTAGCATTCTGATGTATTTGCTCCTTGTTGGTTTGTTTCTTATTTTAATGGTCATAATGAGCATAATTTATTAATTGAGAAATTTCTGAATGCAGTGCATTCAAAACTATACCAGTTTATCTTTGGATAAATTTTTGAAAAGTACAGAAAGATAATAAATCAACTTTCCTAGTTAATACTTGCCATCTGATAGATGTGCTATGGTAATTAAGTACACAATGGTGTCCTTTCCCCATGCTTTCTGAACAAAACAGGAAAAAATATAATGATAAAAAAATGATGAGATTTGGCAACATTTAGATGGTATGTTTTGTCATAATCAATGTTCTTTTTTTCTTCCTTCCTTCCTTCCTTTCGTCCTTCCTCCCGCCTTCCCTCCCTCCATTCCTCTCTCCCTTCCTCTCTCATAATCAAACTTTGGAAACAATGAAAACAAAGCCAAAAATAAACAAACAAATGAACAAACAAAATACTGCCCATAATTCCATTGGGGACATTTTCTTAAAAAAAAAAAAAGAAAAAAAAGCTGTAAGTCTTTGAACTATTTTTGTTTTCAAATATATATATAATCTAGAAGTATCCTAAAGTAAAAATATAATTTAGTGGAAGGCCAATTTAAAACACTAATTTTTAAGTTTTAAATAAAATATAGACATTCTGACATTGTTTCCCCTGTAATGATAGTGCAAATATGGAAAAGTTAAGAAATGGGGGGACCCAGCCACGTACACCTAAGGTGGCGGGTTCGAATCCCCAGCCCGGACCCGCCAAACAACAATGAC
>NW_003852403.1:29879923-29939419 GCF_000181295.1 Otolemur garnettii
AAAAAAAAAAAAAAAAAAAAAAAGAAATGGGGGGACAAATACTTAGTTTAAGAAAATAGATTGATTTAAGTATAGACTGAAATAGATTGAAGACAAGAAAAATAAATTTATTCACAAGGAGTGATTATAATGAAGATACCAATATATTATCTCTAATATTTTCATTTTAACTTTTGTGCTTTGAAATATAAAAAGTAAAATGTAATGGAGAGAAAATAGTTGAAACCAGTATATTTTGTTCCTATTCCTTGAGGGGAAGTTGTTAGGCATATTCAAAAGTGAAACCCATTCCTAAAAATAAATGAGAAAAAAACTTTCCAGCCTTTTATTTTACAAATTTTTTTCATCCAAAGAACATAGAAATTGAAGAGAAAAGCCAAAAGAGAGAATGGGATATCTTAGTATTATAATCTGTTTTCTCTCTTTAAATGTCACATAATTGAGTTCCGTTTAGTTTTCAGAGCTTTTGTCTGTGCCACATAAAAAGTAATTAGAGAACAGTCACAGTGTGAAAATGAGTACCTAATTATATATTGTTTTAATAAAACCTTTAAGTCACAGTTGCTTTATAGACTGCCAAAATATATAGTGGACATTTATTTATTTGTTAATGAATTGTCCTTCTCACTCTCTCTTTCTCCTTTCTTTCATTTTCCATACAGTTTAAATGGAAGGAGTAATACAGCATCATCACGTTTTATGCTTTTAATTTAGAAGTTTTGTAAAATACTTTTTATTTTCATAACACATTGCACCCAGTGTACAAGATAAATATAGCTCTTCCCTGGGAGGTTATCCCCCTTAACAAGAGTCAATTCTTTTATTCTCTTAATCATATATTTGCTGCTTCTCTTAATCTTCATCAATTTATTCACACATTACCTTTCTCTGTGCTGCTGGTTTTTTATGTGAGGAGTAAATTAAACATGTTTATCTGAGAAAATTCTGTTTGTATCAGCAAAGTCAAAAATGCTATGTTAGATGCTCTCATTTATATCTAAGGTGTCTTTGAGGCTAAATTGAATTATTTGTGTAGTCCGCCTTATGGCAAAGAGAATTTAGGAGTTTATAAGGATAAACAGCAAAACAAGATAGGAGAATTGAAAATGAGTTCTGAAAAATGTCGGAAACAGAGGAGAAAGAAATAAAAAAGAGGTGAAAGTGAAAGTAAGTAATGACAATTGCTTCAAATCCCTGTAGAATCTGTACAGAGTGGTCACCAATGTGACTTTCAACTTCTTAGGGCCAAAGCAAAAGGTGGAAACATGTAAGTTAAGATGCAAACAACAACGGCAAACCCAGAATCAGTTACAAACCTCATAAAACCAAATCATTTGGGGAGAAAAGAACTATTTCTGAGTGTGATTCTAGATAAAGGGTGACTAGTTCTATCTTTTAGGATGTCATGGAAAGGGTCAGAATATCAGGAACTGTAGTCCTCTAGCCATCTGCAATGCCTGTTGATTCTTTTAGCCAGGCTTTTGATGAAAATATTGATAAATACCTGGAGTGGACCCCCCTATGTTACTAGTTAACTATGTGTATTAGCCATTTACTTCAATAAAAGGCCAAGTAAGGTTTATAGTCATGCAATGGAATAGTTTCTGCAACCATCAGAATAGCTAACATTTATGGCACTCTTCGTATTTGTTGGGTTTTGTTCACATAATGAATGTTATCTCATTAATTTCTTTGTAGAGAATCTTTGAAGGTAGATATTATTACTGTTCCCCCTTATACAAATAAGTTCCTTAAAACTTTGAGAGTTTGATTCCACAAAGGCCCAGAGAGCTAGTAGTCGAGGGTTCATTTTAATCTACGTCCATCAGATAGTAGCAGACTATCCCTCTCCTACTTTGCTTCTTCGGAGGCAAACCTAATTAAAAATCCAATGCTTTTTTTTTTTTTCTTGGTAGCATGCAAGACCAGATATTCTCACCAAATGGTAATTTTAATTTGGTTCATTTCTACAGATAAATAGATAATCGAGAAGAGGGCAGCTATGATAATTCTAGTGTTAAGAAATGCTAAGGCAGCCAGGAGTAAATACTTGTCTTAGCTATAAAATTGTTTCAGTAAAGACCTTACACTTTACTTTTTTATAATATAATTTATAGTTAAAACTAATTAAAGATGCATATGTAGATAACTGGATAAAGTGATGCTGTAAATTAAAATTTAAAAGCATCTACCAAAAATAACTTGTTTGAAGAATAAGTTAAGGGATCCAGTTGTTTTTTGACACCCTAGTCTGTGATAAAAAAGAAAGGCCATCCACATGGGAAAAATGTTTCAATTGAATATGCCTTACAAGGTGTATATCTTTATTCTAAGGAAATCATTTAGATGAATCTTTTTACATTGGGGATACATTAGCTTGTAGTAGCACACAAGAATAGGATTCCATAAAATTTGTAATTAACTCTATTAAAGTATTTCCTTAAAAGTTTTTAATTTTTACAACTTTTTCTAAATATGAATAATTGTATAAATATCATGAGTATATTATAAAGCATTTAGGTGAGAATGGAACAATAAAAGCCTAAATTAAAATCTAATATTTATCCAATAATTATAATTATTATCCTAACTCATTAGCACATCATTCACTTCTTAGCAGGTCAATCACAGCTAGCTCTTTGTTTTTAGAAAGTTTGTCTTATTCTGCGATATATTTGTATGTACTACTTGTATTTTAATAAATATATCGCTACCAAGAGTTTAGATTCAGGGAAATTTTTGGCATCACCAAAACTCTTTCTTTTTGGATGTTTTAAATTGATATATAAGAATTATACACATTTTCAACCTCACTGATTCTTTATTCTTTGATCAATACCTTTGTTGATGCTCTCTATTGCATTTTTCATTTCATTTATTATTTTTTTCAGCCATAGGATTTCCTGTTTGACTTTTTTATTATTTTAATCTCATTGTTAACTTTTTGTGATAAATTTCTGAATTGGTTCTCTGTGTTTCATAGAAGTTTGTCACGCTTTTTGAAATAGTTGTATGATAGTTTGTTCCTTGTTTCTTATTTTGTCCATCTGGTGAGGTCATATTTTACTAAACATTCTTGATGCTTTTGGAGGTATGATGATTTCTGCACATTGAGTGATTAGGTAGTCATTTTAGTCTTTATAATGTGGATTTATTTGTGCCTGTCCTTCAGTGGGCCTTCCAAATTCTCTAAGTCTACCAATTGTTATGTCCCTATGCTTGTGCCTGCTGCAGCCATCTCAGCACCAGAGGATGCTTTAAGCCCAGATCTGCCACAAGTTGAGGAAGAGCTCCAAGGTCCATCTGGATTTCCAGCCTGATGGAACTGACCAAATCTAAGGAGGGTATTGGGGCTAAGTGGGAATGCTGGCCAGTAACATAAAGTCCAGGGGACTGATCAGTGACTCAGACGGGCATTCTTCTCAGCAGGTCTCACCACAAATGGAGTAGATCTTCAACTGCAGCAATAGAATCTAGAGCTAAGACTCGCCCCACTGGGATCTGGTATAGGACAGAGGTTGGAGGGTTTGTTAGGGATTCTCAGACAACCAGAATATGTAATATAGGAAAATCTCCTTTGAGTTCTTAAGCAAGTGGCTCTTATTTAGGATCTTAGCTAAGGAAGACCAGAACAGTGTCTTTGGGCAAATTTCAGGTTCATGGCTGATATTGACGTCAGGAAGCAGATTAGAGTCCACCGAGGCACTCATATGTGCTGATGGTTTTGAGTGTAGGCTCAAGGCCTTGGCAAATGGTTTTGAGTGTAGGCTCAAGGCCAAACAGGGTTGTAGCCAAGCCTCAGGAGGAATAGGCCTTTTCTGAGCTTGAACCCCAAATCAAGCTCTGTGGAGCGTATTAGCCAACTTGTTGTCTGCCTGCACACTCAAAATAACCCTCGTGGCCTTCACCAGCATTTCCTAACTCCTCCCTGAGTCCTCAAGTGCCTCTGGAGAGACTTTTGACGGTGGTGGGTGAAGAATCCTTGTTTCTAAGGGGGAATATGAGTGAGTTACTTTGTATTCTGCCATGTTTTGGTGACATCCTAATCCAGCATTGTAATTCTTTTTAAGTAAATGCAATAATTATGTTCTTACTTTTCTGTCTGGCTAAATCTTTGTAATGCTAATAATACTAAATAGCACTAAAATACTGATAGGAAAGCAACTTGGAACCATGCAAGAAATGTAGTCAACCAACACCTTCTTTTTTGTGTACATGGTGATGAATAGTATTGAATTTTCAACATGTTGAATGAATGCTCTTGGTTAAAAATATTTTGTATGTCATGATGTCTGCATGGGTACAAGTGATAAGCCAAAACCTAAGAAGAAAAATATCTTGTGCAAATTAACTTTTCTTAGTTATGGAGCAAGAAAGGGAAAGAAAAAGAGAGTACAAGTGGACCAAAGTCACCCTTTTATAATGAACCCACTCTGGGTTCTTTTAGTAGCATCCTAATTTTGCCTTTTTCAGAATGTCTATACAGTAGAATCTCTGTAAGTTGGCTATAATTAACTGATCAACGTATGGAGGTGGTCAACATAAGGAAGCAGGCCAACTAATACGTACATGTGGTACATGCTCTGTCTATGAAAATTAGGACAAGAAAAAGAGGTAGTCAATGTAGGGAACCATACAGAGTGCAGCCTTTCCAGATGTACCCCCTTTACTTAGTAATAGCTTAACATTACTCCTTGTCTTTTCATGGCTTGATAGTTCATTTATTTTTAGCATTGAATATTCCATTATCTAGATGTGCCACTGTTTATTCATTCACCTGTGTAAAGATAGTTTGGTTGTTTCTGAGTTTTGGCAATTATGGTCCAGGGAAAATTTATATAACAAATCTGAATTATCCTGACTACATATTTCTATAAAACTCAGTAATAATACTTCAGCTCTAAGCAGAATTCAAAATATGTGATTAATTGTATTACAAAAACAGATTAGACTAGAGATTAGAACAATCCAACAAATGTCACTGTTGTGAAATAATTAGAGCAATGATTAGTGCATTGGCACAGCGGCACCTTAAGGTGAAAATATGCATGATATTAGTGCTAATGTGCTAGAAATTGAGAGATAGTCACTTCAGCAAAGATAATGTATTGGAAGATAACTGGGAGCTTATGTTATCATCAACAGAATGAAAAACTAGAGTAATTATAGACAAAGGCTGCTCTGGAGGCCAGGGAAGCATCAGGAATAGTTTTCTATACAGTAGGAGTCTGGTGAGGATGTTGCCCCTTATGTGGGTATGTGGGTGGATTCCACCTGTTTTAAACTCTTTTGTCTTTGACGTAAGAATGAAATTTCACAGAGAAAAAAGGGTTAGTATGGGTCAAAGAGAGTTTTTCTAGCATGGGGCTAGGGCACATTGATGCCCCTAATTAAAGTTACATGAAACGTGACTGTTAGAGACAAAGTTAATTCCTCAAATCAGAATCAGAATGCCATTCAGAAAAGAACATGAACACTGGTAAGGGAAAAATCCACACATCCACATGTAAAATAAGATTATTAATGCTTTTCATCAATATCTTCTCGTTATGTCTTTTATGAGGATTTAATACGATTGCTACGGTATAGATACCACAGTCCTAAACATGTAATTTTATCCAACATGGAAACAACTGATAAAAGTTGCACTGTGGCTTTTGTTTCCCAGTCAGTAGGCAGGACACAGGATGGCACTTCATTGGCAAATGGGAAGGAAAAACAACTTTGATCGATTACACTTCATTTGTTATTATCATTCCTTGTGGCAAAAAAATAAATAAAGCTTTTTTATATTGCATATTATTTCACAATTTGGTTGAAAAGATTTTTTTTTTATAATTAAGCAGTGCTGACCAAAATTCACAGATATTAGCTAACAAAATAATGGCAAATATGATTGGAGATTTTGAGACCTTTTCGCTTTATCTTAGCTATATCATAGAGCACCTTTGTTGGTTGGGTTATCATTACAAAAATATCACTGACTGCGTGGTTCAAACAACAGAAATTTATTTTCTCATGGTTCAGAAGCTCAAGGTGCCTGCAAGGTTGGTGTCTGGTAAGAACTCTCCTCTGATGGAGAGGTCTGAACCTCTCCTGCTGATGGCTGCCCTCTCATTATATGTTCACATGACCTCTTTATGCATATGGAGAGGAAGCAAGAGAGCTCTCTGGTATCTATTGTTATAAAGCCATTAATCTTATTGGATCACCCTTTATTCAACCTTAATTACTGCCTTAGAGACCTCATGTCCAAATATAGCTATACTATATATAGGGCTTCAACATATAAATCTGAGTGAGGTGTAAACCTTAAGTTCATAACACAGTAAAAATAAGATAAGGAATAATGTGTATTATTTTCTTTCATATATACTTTGCTAAATGTCCTTTGACTATCACCTTCCATGGTTGATAACACGTAGAATAACAAAGATGAGTATGCAAAAATTTTCATTAGCTGTCTGCCTGTACTATATGTCAAATAAAAAATTGAGGAGGGGAGAAAATTCATTCTGAAGTATTGTTGTAAAAGAGGCAAGAAAGATCCTGCATAAGGGGAGGGGAACTGTTGTGATAGGAAAAATTCCTTGACTGAGAGAATTGGGAAGATAAGAGCTTTTATAAGGGAGAAGTAAACCAGAATGGGGTGCGGGCAAGAGGGAGGATTGAACAGTAGCTCAGAGTTTATGCTCTGACAATAGCCTATTCCAAAAGATGTTTTAAAGACGGGCTTAATGGAGTCTTAGGCTAGGGCTAGATCAACGTCAAGGGCACAGAAGAAAATCAGTTTAACCGAAGTTTGGTTAACAGGTATTTGGATTTCATTGATTAGTGGGTACAGAACAGTTCAATTAATTGCTCTTGAGGCAAAGAATAGAAATTTGAGGATTGGTGTCTTTCTTTCTCCTGGGTAAACAGGAGTCATGAGCCTTATTTACATCATAGAGGAAGCATAGTCCTCTGCACTTAGCAGTTTCCCAAACAAAAAAGGATGGAGTACTTCTTAACCATAGCTGTTTTCCAGGAACGCAGGGCATAGGTAAAATTCACCTAAAATTTAGGTGGAAAAGAGTGTCTGATCCAAATCAAAATCTCAGTTTTCCAGGAACACATTAGTTGACATGCTTCAAATATGTGTTTCCTTATTTTGTGTTCAGCTAGCACTACTCCATTAGAGGCCCACAAAAAATTGGCATTTTTAAATGCAATATCAAACCACTCAGCAGTTATGAAATTATAAAATACAGGTACTACCTCCTATCTAAACTCAAAAGAACAGTCTAGATCCAGTTTTTAGATTAATTTTTAAACTAGGCAGATTCCCCCAAGCAATTCTTCTGTGAGGGGAGGGAGCTAAAAGGTTGTGGAAGTAGTTTCTTATATATTTTGGGAATCAATTTATTATTAGATACATGTTTTGCAAATATTTTCTCTCATTCCATCGGGTGTGTTTTTACTGTTGATCTTTCCTTTGCTGCGCAGAAGTGTTTCAGTTTCTTTAGGGCCAGGCCATCTATTTTTGCTTTTATTGCCAGTGCTTTTCGTGTCATATCCAAACATCTTCTGCACAGCCTCATGTCAGAAAACTTTCCTCTGTTTTCTTCTGGGAAGTCTTATCAGAATGTTGGAGAAAGGGAGCAGAAATGGTGTCATGGGACTTTAGCAGAAGAAGGTAGGTGGAAATTCCACTAGTTTTCAGAACAGAAGGATTATTGGTAACAGCCATTGTTTGAGTAGTCTGGGATGGCATCAAGAGAAGCAACAGAGGAACAGATGGATGACAAAGTCAAGTGAAAGAAGGGACATCTGTGAGAACCACGACGCATGTGGTCACAGTGGAAAATTCCCCATTCTCCGGGCATTTTATGGAATTCAATAAATACTTCCAGCTTTGTTATTTTTATTGTTTTGCATTACAATGCACATTCTCCACATTATAGACCTAAAGTATCACCAAACTGTATACAGTACCAAATGGTATAAATTACTTCCACTTTCCTTGAAATGTTAACCAGCTTTAATAATATATTATATACACTATCATTATAGCACTGTCACCATGAAAATGTTTCCTCAAATACAAAACACTGGGTGTGATAAGGAAGCAATTCAGACAATTCAAGATATGTAAGACAAAGCACAGAAGGCATCTTTGCCTCATATTCAATAGGAAAAAGCAGCTTGTACTCTGAAAAGATTTGTCCTACCTTAAAATCATGTACATCTAGGTACACACTTCGAGGAAGATAATAGTGCATTCTAAATTGATCTGTAGGCTTTAGTCTCTCCTTTATGTTTTTTGAAACATAAAAATGATCTATAAAAGTTGACTATTTTAAAAGTTCCTATTTTAAAATGGGGAACCACGAAAAGCCAGCATTTATCAAGGTCAATGTATAATTAATATATGTTTGTGTTCGATTAAATATTGTGTTTCTTGGTTTATCTTGTAAGATTTATATGGCTTGCAAGTGGGTTCATATTTAAGCATAACAGTGCATATAATAGAACTATATTATATGATTCATATATGGCTAATATATGGGCTAATTAATATACAGGTTAGGTTGCTGCTTCTCTTTCTCTAAATTATTGAGTAGGTTGAGCATTTAATAAATCCTTCATCTTCTTAAACTCTTTATTTACTTGTTTTCCTATATCTGCTCTCAGCTCCTAATCACAGCACAGTGGCCATTGTGCTTTTAAACGCAGATCATATCACTTCAATATTTTACACCCAGGGATAGATCCTTATTTCACTCAGAACAAATGGTAATGCCCTTACAATCCTAAAAGTCCTTGTGTGATCTTCTTTGGCCCCAGTGGTATCAGAACGTTAGCACAAGCAGTTAGCAATTCATTCCCTTTTCCTAGAACACTCTTTCCTCATTATCACATTACATGTTGTTCCCTAAAGCTCTTGCTAAAAATAAATATGATTTTTCTGTGTTGGGCATCGTGACTCATGATTGTAATCCTAGCATTCTGGGAGGCCAAGCCAGGTGGATTGTTTGAGACCAGCCTGAGCAAGAGCAAAACCTTGTGTATCCTAAAAATAGAAAAAATAGCTGGGCTTTTCAGCAGGCGCCTATAGTCCTAGCTTGGTAGACTGTGGAGAAAGAATCACTTGAGCCCAAGAGTTTGAGGTTTTTTGTGAACAATGATACCATGGCACTCTACCCAGGGCAACAGAGCGAGACTTGGTCTCAGAAAAAAAACACAATAAAACATGCTTTTTCTGAACACTCTTACCAATTTTATTGTTCCATTATCCATTCTTTGTCTCGTCCAATTAGAGTGTAAATTCTGTAATGTGAGAGACTCTTGTTTTGTTCACTGATTTGTTGCCTGTGTTTAAAATAGTGTCTCAGGCTGGGCGTGGTAGCTCATGCCTGTAAGCCTAGCTCTCTGGGAAGTCGAGGCAGTGGATTGCTTGAGCTTACAGGTTGGAGACCATCCTGAGCCAGAGTGAGACCTTGTCTCTAAAAAGAGTTGAACATTGTTGTGGTGCCTATAATCCTAGCTACTTGGGAGGCTGAGGCAAGATAATCGCTTGAGCCTAAGAGTTTGAAGTTGCTGTGAGCTATGATACTACAGCACTCTACTGAAGGTGACAAGGTGAGACTCTGTCTAATAAAATAAAATAAGTGTCTGGCCCATGATAGGTATTCAATAATTACCTTGTTAATGAATGAATGAATGAATGAAAAATTCCTACTTAACACATACCTAAGTATTCTTATAATATTATCAGTCAGCTCTTAGTCCAACTTCTACATTTTCAAACTATGAAAATATAGATTTATATGAAGACTTTTTCTCTAAAAAATGTTGGAGAAAAGGAAATAGGGAGTTAATGAGTTTTAAAAACATATGACTATATTGTTTTTATTATGCCCATTATAAAAAATTCAAGTGACATGTAAAGGAGAAAGTTATAAAAAAGTAAACTCAAAATTTTACCACCCATTCCTAAGTAGTATATAAACATTGTTACAGACATTTCTGTTGATATGTTTGTGTGTGCTTTTATAATATAAATTATAATATAAATATAACAAGTTACCATAGATAAACATCATTACACATCTCTCTATACACACACACGTCATGAAATCTGCATACAAATATGTAATGAAAATATAGATAAAAAATCCTTAGTCTAACATAGATGATAAGTGGAAAGATATATTTTACAATATGTATTCTCACTTAAAAAATATTACATTTAGTTTTAAATATATTCGTTAGAAAAAGATGCCGGAGAAATACAGATTATGACACATTTCTCTTCATCATAAAATATAACTTATCCCAAAATATATCTAAAAGTTCAAGAAGAAAATGTTCAGGGAGAAGCCATTGTGGCATGCCTTAAATGGCATCATTTATTCTTAGACTTCTTTGATTTATGATTCCCTACTACCATGAAGGGATTAGTACAGTCATATTTCATTACACATCTAATTTGTAGTCATATATGATTCTACAATATTGTACTGAAATATAGAAAAAGACAGAGGCTCAATTGACATGTTTCTTCATTGTAGAGCAGCATCCTGTTAATTTATACACACGTGAAGCATATCCTCGGAACATATCCAAACAACCCCTAAATGCATCAGAGTCATAAATATGATGTATTTAAACAAATAGCTGCCTACTTTCTGTATGCATATTGTATTGACCCGTGTACTTAACATTTGTTCGCTTTTTGATTTGTGAATAATACTAGTAAGAAATATGCTTTCTTAAAAATTCAATAAATTGATTAAACGTCTTGAATGAATTAGAGGTGAGAAGGAAGCTTATTAATACAATGGTTTAAGCCAAATAAATATTAATAAAAATAATAATCATTTTAATAGAATGGTTACTATGTGCTAACAACTGTGCAACGATTTGTGTTAAAGCTCTAAATTTCATGCACACACAACCCCATGTCGTAGATGAAACCCTTAGTTTTCTATTTAAGGGAACTGAGACTGTGCACGCTGAAAATCACTTGTCTAAGTTGATGCAATTGATAAATAAAGGAATTGGAAAGGGAAGGCCAACCTCTGTGCTCTTCAATGCTCTATTATTCCTTTTTATGCCTCCTACAAAATGTCAAGAGGATAATGTGGTTTGACTTTGAGGCCTCACTTATTTTTGTTAAGTGAGCAGAAGTCTCTCAGGAGAATCCTAAAACACAGGCTGAATGATATTAAACCTGTGTTTCCCAGCACATCCATTCTTTTCAGGTTCCCAGAGAAACTCCATTCGATTATTAACTGGTATTTGCTAAGTGAATTTATTCCTTTTATCTACACCATCTTTTCTGTATTCTTCAAGGATCTCATAGAAAAGAAATAGAAAGAGAAACCAGTTGGCATGGGTTGGTGAGAAAAAAGGAAATAACTAGTATTTCAGGAAGACAGCCCTCATCTGTGCTGATGTATAAAAACTTAAACAACCAAACATGTCACTACCATTGGCAGTGTCCCCTGGCATGCCCTGAGATAGTCATTTCCTCTGATGTCTAGTATTGTCATTGTTTTTGTAAGAAGGGCAAACCAAGCACATACCCGATTCTTAAGGCAACACATTTTTAACAGAGCTGAAAGTGGGTCAATTTTGTCATCAGAAGCAAGGTGAATTTCTCTTGTATCAAAAACTTTAGAATATGTTACCATTTACTTCCCAAAATACCTTAAAAGTATAGATTCCAAAAGGAGCATCTAATCTATAAAGAAATTTTACAGCATTTTTCCTGTATAGTTTACATAAATCAAAATTTACCTGCCTTTAAATTTATAGGAACATTTAATAATATGCATTCTAATGTTTATCTACAGGGTTAATCATATACAGTTTTAATAAGAAATAGGACATTAAGGAAATTCATATTTGCAGAAATACAAGAAATATTTATATAGCTATTATCTGTGATATAATTATACAGTTATACAATTCAAAACAATACATTTTCCAGGTATTAGTTCACACTGGTTCATTTTTTATTGAAGGAAAATGATTCTATACAAGATGGGATACTGTTTAATTGTATTCACCTATATGTATGGCATCTGAGATTTGCATACCATATTTTTGTCTTTACATAGTAAACCTTCCATTGCAAAATATCTCTACATCTCCCATTGCTATACTGCTCTAAGTATTTTTATACTCTTAGGAAAACCGACATCCTTGTCCTACACCTTACATATAGCTATGTGGCATGTATCACAAACCCTGCTGGGAAGTGTAATTTATGACAACCACCCTATGAAGTCAAGAGTTCTAAGAGTCCATGACTCCCATAAAGTACAGACAGCTTTATTTGTACAGTGTAGTTGGCATTTCCCATGAGCCACTTAAAAGCTGAAATGGTATCATAAATTCAAAAAGTCCAAACGTAAATAGGACATGGGCGATGACCTCTTTCTACTTATTCAGCTTCCAGCATCATTGGGAGCTAAATATTGCAATCATATAGAGAATTTTTTCAAGGGTTTATATTCAGTAAACATTAATAAAAACCAGGTTGTCATTATTTTCTTTTATTAAATGTCATTGCAAGTTGAGGGTGATTTTTTTCCTGTGGCCTGGCAAGCTCGTCAGAATGTCATGTTTGTACTTTGTTTGATTCATAGGATTTTGGATCGCTACGTTCAGGAGCAAATTCCTGGTGCCAAGGTTGTGGTGGAGTCCATCGGTGCTCGCCGGCATGGAGATGCCTTTTCTCTAGAAGATTACACCAAATGTGACCTGACAGTCTATGCAATTGACCCTCAAACCAACAGAGCCATCGACAGAAATGAGCTTTTTAAGTAAGTCCTTTTTGTTGTCTGTAACAGCTCTCTGGTTACCATGGCACCCATAATCCTGAATAAAAGACTTAAAGTTTAAAACCCACACGTTAGTTGTTGAAAATGTAGTGTAAGTAAAAAGTCAGAGGCAATGCCTAGGTCCTCATGCCTAAAAGTTTTCAGGTCCAGGCTGGCTACAGTGACTTCAGACTGTTCTTATGGGTGTCATAGAGTATGTTTTGCTTATAAGCAAGGAACAGCTCCTGGAGATCATCTTACCAGCAGCTCCCCACGCGGATCCAGGCCCCTGGCTATTTGAGAGGAAAGGACAGATTCTTAATGTGCCAGCTGGCCTGCAGCAGTTTCAGTGGGCTTGACTTCTAACAAGAAATCCAGCTTTCTTACAGGTCTGCTGAATCAGCAAAAACTAGTATTTGATTTCTCCCTTGACTTAGAGGTGGATAGCAGGAATCATCAGTCCCATTTAAGTTCAGGCCCTTTGTGACATTTCTTTCTGGTATGAATCTAAATGTTTGAGTTATAAATCCTAAAAATAAGGAACATGCAGAATCTTTAACAAAACGCTGTTATATATTTTCCCTTGGATGTAATTCTAGCACATTTCAATCTTGTTCTTTTTTTTTTTTTTTTAAATCTATTCACAATTTTTGCTTTACTCTGGTGACACCTAGTGTCCAGAGGTTCTTGGAATAAAATTTTATCTAAATGAAACACATTTTAAATTTAAAAATGTATCTATATGTAATAATATGTATGATTTAAATAGTTGATATGCATCTATACACACACACAAATATGTACCAAACTTCATAATATCAGTACTTAATTTTTCTTTGTCTATACATTCTAACAAGTAGGTAAATAGATCCAAACATAAATTTACATATATAACCACAGGTGCATACACTTTTATTTGGTAAATACCAATTTATTTATTTTTATTAAAACCCATAAATTATTTAGTTTTAATTTAAATCTGTTTATCAACAAAATTTCACTCTTTTTATTTTGGCAATAATAAAATAATAATTTATAATAAACTTAATTTTTTTTAAAAGCCATTAGTTTTTAAGTATAGTATGCATCAGCCGATTTTAGGTAGATGTCTGGGCTATGTGTAAGATGTCCTCCTACTTACTGTGGGGAAATACAGATGACTGAACGAATAACTGTCTTTCTCAGCCTTGATAATCACCACCCAAAAGAACTAAGATTTAGATGTACTTTTGTATTTTTTTATTAATTTAATACGTTTATTTAGAAACATATCTTTTAATTCATTCATTTTTCTCTTAATAGTCACTATTAGCACTTTTCTTGTTTATTTATTTTTCAAACAGTTTGACTGATTTATAATCTATATACATTAAGTTCAACCAGATAACTTTAAATGGTTTCAGCATAGATATGAAGTTATATGATGATCACCATAAACAATTTTAGAATATTTTTGCCCACCCTTATTAATTATCAGCCATTTTCCACCCTCCCTTGTTCCCTCAGCCCTAGGCAACCACTAGTCTCCTTTATGAGATGAATAACTTAAAAAAATACTTACTGTTTATTGCTGTCACATTCCACCAATTACACACAATAACATAATGCGTGGCATCATGTATACTTTTGTTATTTATTTAATTTTATTTGGATACTGTGTTTTCTATATACACTGCTATTGTTGCTGTTGTTTAATTTAATGATAGATTGAGTTTAAGATGTTTTTCCTATATCTGGACATATCAATTTTCTTTAGGGTGTTAGCCTGGTCTTAAAGGGGAACATGATCAGTATTGTAATTTGAATTTGAACTGGCAAAGATTTTAGGTATAAAATATTTGGAAACAAGCCACTTGGGTTTCCACTGACACAGTGAAGTACAAGATCAACATCTTTTATTCTAAATAAGTTTTCTAAATTATACTGTGGAGAGTAAATATCTAAATTCAATAGAATAACTATTCTAGCCAGGAGGGAAAGGGGAACTGAGAGATTATCTAATAATCAAAACTGCTTATATTAAGGAAAAGGCAGAGATAGGCATGGAGTATTAGAATTGTGCTTTATCAGTCTTCCTTTGAACTAGTAGCTGAGAATCACTAATCTCTTTTAAAACCTGGAATTGTTCCTTAAAATATTTTATAACAATATTATGCATATGTGTGTGTGTGTGTAAAATTCAAGTCTGGTAATGTACAGGTATTTAGCATTTATTCTGTAACTATCAGACGTATTGAAATTTAATTTTTAACACTGAATATATGAGGACGTCGATTGGTACCTAATGCTCAGGCCAATGGAAATAGGATTATTCTCTCAATTTCTACTTATCCTAAAATCTAAGATTCTAAGGACACCAGAACTCTCAGGCCAGAGGACCAAGTAAGATAATAATAATAATTCCTCCAGGAAGTTTATTTTAATTTCAAAAATGAATTTAAAATATTGAAAATCCTTTTAAAAACCCCATAAATTCACAAATAAGCCTGGAATGACTTTTTAACAACATGTTAATAATTTATTCCATTTGGCAAACTTATTGGTATTTTGATTTTTTTTCTTTTTGGTTACCTGAATTGCTTAGACTTCTGTCATAATTATATATTAATTTTATCCTGATTTTATTTCCTCATAATCCTGAATTTATTAGATCCAGACTTTTTGGTCTTTTTAAATATTTCTTTCTAGAATATCATCAGACATTATATCTTTAAATATTTATTATGCTCCATTTTCTCTTTATTTCTTTTCTGAGATTTCAGTACAATTCTATTTTTCCTTATAGCTTTTGGATGATCTGTCCTGGTTCTCCCCCCGCCCCCACTTCCACACACCCATTGTTTTTTCTTTGCATTTTAGTTGGGATAATTTTTATTGCCCTGTTGTCATGTTTGCTGTTTTGTCTATGTTAACCTGCTGATGAGCTCATTGAAGACATTATTCATCTTGCCATCTTCTAAAGTAGAAACTTCAAGCATTTTCATGAGATTTTCATCTTATCATTTCTACCAGGGATCTGAATTTCCCCGTTGCTTCAGGCATGTTCTCCACCTTCAGCTAGATTCTGTAATGTGATCAGCAGAGTGTTTCCAAGGCCCTATCTGCTAGTTCCAAAACCTCGGTGATCTCTGTCTGATGCCATTACCTCCTCATTTCATGAAAACAGGTGTGGAAGAACAGTAAAGACTGAGAAAAAATAAGACTTTATTTCTGCAAACGAATAGCTTTCTTCTGATGAGTAAATATGTTCAGGAGTTACTCAGGGATTTTTGTTGTTGCAGTTGCTTTCACTGAGAACCTGTGGTGCTGTGGGCTTTCTTAATCTCGCGCCAGCCTCAGCTCTCAGCATTTCCTACTTGCCTGTACCACAGAAGGGGTTCTCCCCACACGTCGCTCTCTCTCACACTGGTAGACACCTTATACTTGTTGGTTGGCTCTACTCTTATGGTTGGGGTTAGGAATGGGGTGGAGGGTTCAACTATTTTTCTTGCCCAGCCTTCGTGTTAAGCCTTGTGGTGAGTTTTTCCAGTGCATCTTTCTTTCCCTCCTTCTCTTGGCAGCCACACTTGTCTTCATATTTGCAGTGGGTCATGGGTGCAAGAGAGACTCCTGTCCCTCCCCAAGTAGACTTCATCTTTCCACTAGTGCAAGATCTTATTTGCAAGAGGACTTCCTGCTTCTCCCTCATATGTAGAAAATTTTACTTAAGCCTCGTTCCTAGATTGCCTGCCCTCTAGTTCTGGGTCCACTTTCTTCCCTTCTCTCTGCTGGTTAAGGCTCTTGTTTCAATAGGGGACAGAAGTCTGGGAAATTACATGGTGGTTGGTGCCCACATCCCAGTCTTAGCTGATTACCTCCTACTCTTTCAATGTGAAGATTTTCTCTTGTGTGCTGCCTTGTCACCTGTGTACCTTATGGATGTTCATGGAAAAATGTTTGTGGGCAAATGTAAACTCCCTTTGTGTTTGTAGATCTATTACTCTAATCTTACAAGTTAGTATGCTCATAGTTTTTTGAAAATTTATTAAAATTTTATCTCATGTCCTAGTATTTGGTTTTATAACAGCTATTTTATCTTGTTCTGCCAAAGATGGAACAAAGCATGGGTTACCTCATCTTGGTGGTAATTGTCAAACTTGGGAATTTGCTTTTTGCTTGCATTGTGACCTTGACTCAAGAAAATTTATATTTGTATAACCTGGCTTTTTCTATCATTATGCATATTCTCTTTTGTCTTAAGAAACCATATGACTTCAAAATGAAAATTAATTAATTTTTTAAAAATAAGCAAATACAATTGTACCTTGTTTACATTTTTATATGTCCAGTGTGTTTACTGACAGTATATCCAAATAGTAAATAAGTGATGGAAAAGAAGGTAGAAATTGTATACTGTACAAACTACATTTAAAACACACTTATACTTTAAAATAGGATTTGCCTACCAACATGTGAGAGAACATCTTTCAATTTCTTAAATGCAGGAAGAAACATAAAAATTCAGAATACTGAGAATCCATATCAATGACAAATTAATATTAGAATCTAGTTAAAATAAATATGTGAGTAATGGAGAAAATTTTTGGTAGTGTATTCATAATTTGTTTCATTACACAGAACATTATTAAGTGGAAAAAGTGTAGCTGTGTAAAGCCTGTTTCAGAGACCTAAGCTGTGTGACTGTAAGAGAAATAGAGAATTTGTCAGCTGTATAGGTGTGGGATTTTGTGAAGTATAGAATACATTCTCCTGCCAATCCTCCAGTTCTTTCTTTCTACATCATACACTGCAAAACTAATATCATTATTGAGGCATGATGCAGGGTAATCTGGTGGTTATACATTGTA
Source organism: Otolemur garnettii (assembly GCF_000181295.1). Classification (NCBI taxonomy): domain Eukaryota; kingdom Metazoa; phylum Chordata; class Mammalia; order Primates; family Galagidae; genus Otolemur; species Otolemur garnettii. The sequence goes on from NW_003852403.1 coordinate 29,897,583, forward strand.
CTCTAAAAGTTGTGTTTTATACCAGTAAATGGAGGCAGAAATACATGTTCATACGGGCTCCGTTAGGTGAGAAAATCTGAAGACATGATACTGGTTTAGAAACTTATCTCCAGATTATAGAGCAATAATCAATTAAAGTTGGCTATGTATTGTAAAGAGACCTGGGCACCTCACACTTAGACATACAAAAGGTTTGCATGTAGCAACTAAGTACACCATAGATTAAGATAAAGAGAGAAACCACATTCCTTCATTGATGTTGAATGGGGATAGTTTTGTCTCTTATCCAGGATAAGTAAGCAGGGGGGAAATGGGAACAGTAATAAATATTGAAAAACAATTGAGATCCTGATGATTCAGAGGTATAATTCATAACTCTGGAAATATTCTCCGAAGGAAATTGGAAACCGTTTAACATTTTCAGTAGAAAGCAATATAGTCTGGGTTACCAAAGTGGCATGTGTGTTTTATTATATAGCTTGATTATTTCCTCTGTCTCTGACAAAAGAAATCCCCTTTCTCTTGTGAGAACGGACCCTCTTCAACAGGGTGGTAGTCTTCAAGTGCCTCCCCCTCAGGCCAATGGGAGTGTTACTAGTTCTCCCTTATCCACAGCTTTGCTTTCTGCTGTTTTGATTACCTGTGATACAGCACAGTAAGATATTGGGGGAGAGAGACCATACTCACACAACTTTCATTACAGTATATTGTTATAATTGTTCTATTTTATTGTTAAGTATTGTTGTTTCTCTCTTACTATGTCTAACTCATAAATTAAACTTTATCAAAAATATGTGTGTACAGTATAGAAAAAATCATAGTACACACACACACATACATATACGTATGGTCTGGTACTACTCACAGTTTCAGGCATTCCCTCGGGTCTTGGACTATATCCTGTGGGAGGAGGGGACACTGTTGTAGGCCATTTCTCTGCTGGCAGAGATTGGTTATGAGTCAGCACACATTCTGGGGAGGCCACTTATATTCCTTTTTTAGGGATTTTAGGACACAGGTGAGTTCCTCCTCCTAAATTAGAAAAGATTCTAAACAAGAGCCAGAAGGTTCTCAGGGACATTAATTTTTTTTTAACCTCGTTGAAACAATCACCTAAAATCGATTGCGTGCCTGATCTCAGCCTTGCCTAGAATGAGAAGACAGCTGAAAATTAAATTGACAACGTGAAGTACATACACAAAAATCTCCCTATTAAGGTAAATAAAAAAAATTAAAAAGAGATCAAAATATATTTATAAGACAATTAAGATGCAGTCTAATAAATATTTCTGGGGTGAAAAACTGTAGTATTTATAGCAGAGAAAATAAAAACTCTGAAAAAATAAAGAGTTCATTACGTTACAAGCAAATCCAATGAAAAGGTGGTCATGTTCCCCTCAATAGCATCTGAATATGTTTAAAAATGATTGAAACAAATAAAAATGAAAAATGACTTACTCATAAAGAAAAAAATGTAAGCACTAATCATATCATTTGCATAATTAAATGTCAAAAGGTAAGGGAAACAAAATTAGTGTATTTTAAGAAAAAATGTTATGATTCAAGTGTTTTTACCTAGGCAAATTATTTTAAATGCAACATCTTAAAAGGAAAGATACTCTTTCTTTAAAAGAAGATGTTCTTTCCTTAAAAGAATGATATTTTCTTTTTAAGATGGTCCTTTCTTTTTTTTTTTTTAATAGAGACAGAATCTCCCTTTGTTGCCCTCCGTAGAGTGCTGTAGCATCACAGCTCACAGCAACCTCCAGCTCTTGGGCTTTAGGTGCCCGCCAAGGTGCCCGGCTATTTTTTTGTTGCAATTTGTCCAGGGCTGGGTTTGAACCCACCACCTTCGGTATATGGGACCAGCACCCTACTCTCTGAGCCACAGGCACCACCCAAGATGTTCCTTTCATGAAAATATAGAAATTCTAGGTCAGATATGGGCTCAAATCCACTCTGTTAGTAAAACAATTACTAAGGCATCACTTAAATTTATAATAAAAGTAACCAAAATAAATATCTAAATAATGAGAGTATTATAGTTTTAAAAGACCAGCAAATCTTCCATTAGGTGGTTTGGTCATGAACTACAGAAATGCAATCGAATTATAATCTGCAATTAATGGTCCTCCTCTGATTCTTCTTGGTTCTAATAATGTATTTCTTGTCAAACATAGAAATCTCTTCCCTTATCTGATCAACAATTCAAACAAAAAAGTTTTACTATTCTATTGCAGTACTTCTTAAAATTGCTAAACCTTTATTACATTCTTTTTAGCATGACTAAAAGTGATCTAGAGAAATTGCTATTAAAAAGTACATGTTGAATCTACAAAAATATATACGTAAAAAAACATCACCTTGATTGTCCTCTGAGTATATAGAAGGGTAGGTAAAGAAAGTATGTAGGTTTAAAACCAAGACTGAATTATCTGGTCTATGTCAAATTGGATGACTAACAAACTGCCTAACAGAATTCACATCTGACACCAGACACGTCTGTCCTTTTTATAGGTATGCCTTGAACAGTGTGCTAATTAGATTTAAAATCAGCATGATCACTTTGAACATTAGAAAATTTCAAAAATGAATAAAAGATCATTAAAAATGCACAGACATGTCGTTGGTTATATTTTGACAGTGGAATTTTGGCCATTTTTTTTTCTTTTGCCCTTTTTTGGTATGTTTTCTACATTAGTCAACATAAGCATTTTTATATTAAGGCATATACTTCAAAAATATTTTTACTTTGTATAGCTGTATAACCAAAGCACATAAAACATTGAGTAGTATCCTACTTTCAAAATGATTGATTTTTTTTTTATTAAATCATAGCTATATACGTTAATATAGTCATGGGGTACAGTGTGCTGTCCAAAATGATTAATCTTGAATATGCCAAGATATTAGTAGCGCTGTGGTTAAATTATGAGACTCCGAGTAATTTTTTTTTCTTGAACTACTTTGTGTTTCCCCATATTCTATAGTAAGACATTTAACCTTTACAAATAAAAATCATAAAAAACTTAAAAAAAACCCAACTGAGATATATTGTAGGTTTGTTTTATTAAGAACACAATGGTCTCATCCACATCTACATACATACTCATTGTTGGAATTGCACTTTTTCAAGGAAAGTTTTCCACGAACCAAAGGATTGAATTGACTACCACTGACTGTCCTTCCACCTACACCGAGAAGCTACTTGAATCATTTATTTTATCTTTTTTCTTCCAGCAGAAAAACCTTTTAATCCATTCAGTCTTTGCCCATAAAACATTGTTTTGGTTTGAAATTTAAGAGTGTTGATATTTTAAATAATGCGGTGGAAAACAAATATAGATTTTGAGTCTGAAGATATAACTTGGCATCTCAAATTTGATTTGACAAGTATATAGCTTTGTGGCCTGCAATAAATCAGTACTGTAATGTTCCATGTTTACAAGATTATTTGGCGGACCCAATGAAATAAAATGAGTGAACATATTTTTAAATGATGTTATATAATTAATGATATGGTATTTTATCCCATCTGAAAAACTTGATAATATAATCATTTCAGCACAATTAACTGATATTAACTTTAATGATATTGATAATTAGTTTTCTCAAGTTTGTAAGCATATAAAACAAGGGTCACATCTTGAACTATTTGGAAGTTTGTATACAGAATTAGAGTGACTCTTCTTTATTGCCCATGCTTTTTATATATCCTTTTCTTATTATTCAGATGACTTCTGACTCTGTAATTCAATTAAAAAATTAAAAGATTTTATAGAATGCACTTTATTTTTAAAAAGGTCTTTCTCTGCTAACATCATTCATTTTACCATTTATCTAACAATAAAGATTTTTAGATGGCAAGCTGCTTGATATCAATAAAGACTTTCAGCCATATTACGGGGAAGGAGGACGTATTTTGGAGATCCGGACTCCAGAGGCAGTGACCAGCATTAAGAAGCGAGGAGAAAGTCTAGGATACACAGAAGGGGCCTTGCTGGCTCTGGCTTTCATCATCATCCTCTGCTGCATTCCCGCCATCCTGGTCGTTTTGGTCAGCTACAGACAGTAAGTATTCAAAGATGCTAAACAAGAATAGTTCCCCGAGAAGGCATTGTCGAAACAATATTCAGTAACGTGGTTTTGTAATTGTAAGCTGTTGATAATGCAACAACTTCTGGGAATGCTCTATCTTTCTTTTATCAAATCACCCTCTTCAAGGGGAAAGCAATGCAAACTCTTAACGCATTTCTCACAGACAGCTCGATGTTCCCAATAATAGGGATATTACTTAGCTCCTGTGGTATTGTTTATGCCCCCCCCCCTTTTTTTGAGACAGAGTCTCATTATGTCACCCTCAGTACAGTGCCCTGGCATCCCAGCTCACAGCAACCTTAAACCCTTAGGCTTAAACGATTCTTTTGCCTCAGCCTTCTAAGTAGCTAGGACTACAGGCACCTGCCACAATGCCCAGCTATTTTTTGTTGAGGTTGTCATCATTGTTGTTTAGCTGGCACTGCCTGTGTCCAAACCCTCCAGCCTCAGGGAATGTGGCTGGTGCCAGAACCACTGTGCTATGGGCGCCGAGCCTGTTTATGCCCTTTTATAGGTGAAGAGCTCCTTTGGGAGAAGAAGTAATAGGTATCCTGGGGAAAGGCAATGCATGTCATGTGCAGATACTCACTTGCCCAGCCCCAAAGGAAAGTCTATAATCTCACTACAATGCCATAATAGCTTAGACCCATACTGTTAGATTTACATCTGTGCAGCTAATCACAATGTTAACAAAATCTTTATGAAATCCTAGCACACAATATGCACTTATCCCTGTGGTTTCTTCCCTCCTGGACAGGCTTGCCTGAATTTGTCATGTTTGACACCATAGTTTGGCTGTGCAGGCCCTTAGCTTTTCTGGTTCCTGTAGTCAAATACATCCATTTCTCGTATCTATAGTTTTTATTTAATTTAGGTCCTTTAAGGTGGTCAAGTAATTATAACTAATTTAAATATCTAATACATATTTGAGGTAGGCTAGTGACCTGGAGAGGAAGAAACTTTTTGATTGATGGAGAGCTACACATTTTAAGTATATCCCTATTGACAATGATTTGAAAACCTTGGTGAGGCAGTTAAGGGAGCCCAGAGTGTGTCACAGAAATAAAATAAATAACAGACAGAAATCATAAATCACACAAATTGCTTGATGTAACAAACGGTAAGAAATGATGGTAGAACTGCTATTCATCACTTAAAATACCCGCAGGGAAAGTACTAAAATATTCCTTATGTAGCCTTTATTTTATTTTTTATTATAGTACAGCATGACATTCAACCTTACACATTCTTCAAATGTTAGCTGTGTTCTCAAACACCGAAAATTTTCTTTTGAATTGAATAAATTGAAGCAATTCCAACCTGAAAATCTGAAAGTGTGCTCTGCGTGAAGACAACGGAAGAAATATTTTCCATCACAAAAGCAATGTGCAGTTGTAAATATAAGATTTAGGCTGATACACTGGAACTTAACGCATCCTTAAGAAATCAATTGCATGCTAAATCTAAAGTCTATGAACAAACACAGTCTTGGCCAAATTGTTTGAAATGATGAAGCCATCAGCCCGATACTAATTTTCATGTTAAATCTATTTGGCATTACCAGTTATTCTTTTCTATGTAACTATTTTCCACAAGAGCTTTATTATAATATATTCTGCTAGTTATAACATCAGTGAGAAAAAATCTTACATTTGCATAGTATGCAGTGTTCAAAATGGAAGCACCCAGAAGGTTACACACAGTAGTCTGAAACTTAACAAATAATTAAGATACTTAATATTTAAACATTTTGTATATGCACTGCATTCTCTTTAGTTTTGTAATCCCCTCAATGCCTTATTAAATTATTTTAAATGCTGTCTTTCATAGATGAACAGAATCAAGCAAAGTGAAGTTTGGTCTGCACACCTAGGAAAGTAAAGTCCTAATTAAAGAACTGGCATTGTTACCTCCACATTCTGATTATAAATACAGTAGGAAGGGATGGCTCCTCTTTTGTCTTATCATGTGTCTTTGAAATTTGCTCTGAGTGGAAAACTAAGAAGCAAATATGAAAGAAGTGTCATGAATTTATTACCCAGGAGTGAGACCTTCTGATTCTATCTTCAGCATCAAAGTGAAACCAAGAGTCTAATCAGGGCTGGCTACATAACTCCCTTCCTTTAATATTCTGCAAGCAGAGTAAACCAAGAAGCTGAATATGACGATCACATTATCTTTAATATTCCATTTCTCTATAAGAGTGGAAATTCACAGATTCATGTTTTCATCCAGTTTTTCTTATTCCAGGGAGCCTGTTTCTTTATTTTTCTGTAATAAATGTTTCAACAGCTTCCAGGACCCTAGCGGTGATAACAAAGTACTCACCCTTTTCACTTTCTGAATTGAAATAGTTTCCCTACTATGTCATCACATTCACTCTGTGTCGTTATGAGTTTAACCAGGAAATTATTCATGATTTAGAATAAATGAGATGTTAGAGTACTATGAATGTAATATTTCTAATGTCGCCTTCTCTTTTTTCTTATTCCCTGCTCTCCCAAACAGGTTTAAAGTGTAAGTATAATTACTGATTTTTACACATCAGTTTTACTTAATATAAGTAAAGAAAAACCCAGATTAGGTTGGTCAAGTAGTCAGCCTGCCCAGAAACAGATGTTATTTATTTGTTTTGATTTTTTATTAGTTACATACTTTTTGGATTGATAAATATATGTATATCATAGCTACAAAAGTACGGAGACAAGTAGCACCATGGACAGCTCCTACCGGATTCACCTGTGCAAGTTTCAGCTTGTTCAGCTTAATAGGTGTTGCTGGGAGGGCTTCACTTGTTTTTGTTCACTCATATTTTACGTTGCATGATTTTTGTGTATCTCAAAATTTTCATAATGACCCACGTATAAATACTTATTTTTATACTAATGAATAACTGTGAAAACAGTTTGTTTATACTTTCCACCCTTTGAGGTCTTAGTGTTAAGGAAGAAATTAACAATCAAAGTCCGAGTCATCCAAAAAGAGCGGCCTAGCTCTACTGTGAGAGTCCCAGATGTTCCTAGTGATCAAAAGGTTATGAACTATGAAGGCTAACCAAATCTCCCTTCTACACATGCACACCTACACAGCCTCTGGGAAATAATGTCAAAAAGTGTTTCACATCATTTTTAAATAAGTAACTTTTCTTTAAATACACAAATAAGGTATTTATATTCTATGTACCTCATCTTATTAAAGAGACTCATTCAACAACCATCCATCACATTTTTATAAATATGTTGCCTTCTCTCACTTTCATATTTTCATTTAACAAAATTTTCAAGTGTATCTACTGAATTCTCCTTATTCAAGGGGTAAATATTATAAAGCACTAAAATCTACACTATGGGGATGCCTTTGGAATTATTTCAGTGTATAGATGCAAGTATTTGTGTAAAACATTTTTTAAGTGGGATCGTCTGTTAACTGGGCCTCATCATTGAAAGCTAGCCTATTGATAAGCATACGGTTTTTAAAATGAGTTTTACAAGACTTCCTTGCTTTGCCCAAGACGCCAAGCTGAGTGCACCAAGACTGCGCGAATTCAATCCGCGCTCCCCGCGGCTAAGCCAGCAGCCCCAGCCCCGGCGCCCGTGGCCGCGCCCCCGCCCCCGCCGCCACCTCCCGGTGCACATCTCTATGAAGAACTTGGAGACAGCACAATGTAAGTAGAATTTGCGAGATCTTTGAGAAGTAGATGGCTTTTCGTGGACGCTGTGTGGTGAGTATTTAATTTCAACCCGATGAGAAAAAGCAGTTTTCAGCCTGCTTGGACTATTTTACGATATTATTTAAAAAAACGAAATCGTTGCAAACAGAAGACAGTTCAGTGAAAGTAATAATCAAAGCACACACCCCAAAAGAAAACTAAGAGAAAAGCAATATTCAACTTCAGGAGACAAGGTAGATTTTTATCTTTGATATTTTATGTAATCTCTCAATGTTCAGGGTCATGTAGACATTTTTACCTAAAATTATAAATTGTGTAAAAAACAGCTTTTGCAAGAAGATGAGAAGAATAGTCCTAATTATTAAATAGTAATTCCTAACATATTATCAAACCAAGCCGTATTTGATATGCAAAACCAAATTCTGTGGTTTGATCCCATAAACTTACTTTAAGTCACTATTTTAGGATATTATGTAGTACAGCAATTAAAACCTGAGTGAAAATAATCAAAGTATTAAATACCCTATTACTTAGAGATTATCCTTTTCATTATATTACTCATAGACAGCCTTGATGGTTTAATATTTCTTGGACATTATTTGAAATTTCTAAGCAATTTAATCATACGTTTTTGAAAGAAACTTAATTTACTGTTAAAAGACTTCCCAGTTATTTCTATACTGATGCTACCCTTAGAATCAGATTCTTTTGGTAATGTTTAATTTGTCGGTATTTTAAAAATTAAAGAGTGACTACTTCTGAACAAGCTATATAAAATAGCAGAGGATATTATACAAGTTAAAACAAATTCTTACGTGTGACATTGATAGCATTTACTAGCAGAAACAAAGCAAGCATCAGAAGTCACGAAATACACTTTTTTATGGGAAAACTGGTTTTACTATTAATTTGCCATATTAATAATATTATACAAAGTTGTGTTTAGAATATTTTAATACATGCAATGTTAAAATTGATTTTAATGCTATTGTTTTAACATCAAACCTGAATTTTAAATAGCTTAAAGTATGACATTCTATTGTCCAAATAATAACATAATACAGGATTCAGCTTTGAATATATTTATTTTTGTTGCTTATGAATAGAAAATGATGGTCTCTTTTCAAACATTGGTGAATGCAGGAGTTGAGCGAATATGATTTGATTCTATTTGATTATGTTAACCACCTATCTCCAGCAAAGATCTTTAGAGACTAAAAAAGCCTTATCACTGAAGTGTGTCTACTTATGAAATCAATGAATGATATATATTCATTTTAATTGAATAAAAACAGGTAAACTGTAAATTATCTGGAACCCATTTAGTTTGATGGTTTTAATTTTCAAGTAGTAACACTAAGGATTATTTTTATTTGAACAATTGAACAATTGTAGTAGACTTACTGGAAGATATTGCCACTGTAATACCTATATTGATGAGATATTTTTAGTTCTTACGGAAATGTTTGACTTTATCTCTTCTATAATTTTTTTTCAGGAAGTTTAATCATAAATTCCTAGAAAATGAAATAGCTCCAAACCAATTACTATCAATTATTTCTCTTACAAAAGATGATCTTGAAAAAATATAACTGCATATGGATTCAACAATTACTTTATAGTAGTCACTGTCATACCTATATATTTATTTCCTTCCAACAAAATATTTCTTCAGTCCTTGTGAACTAATCAATTTTTTAATTATGCCATAGAAGCCATTATTAGAATCTAATTTAATTTTTCTTATTTTTAATTTTTTAATCGAAGTCATCCATGTTTTATAGAAGTGAATTTTGCCTGTGTATAGTAACTAGATGGTTAAACATAATTCTATCTAAGTAAATACATATTAATACCATTTGATTTTATCTCAAACATTATTAAATGTCATTATTATGAATAAACACATAGAACATATTTGAAAACAATTATTTATCTTTTGATATGCATAGTAAGTGTTTAAATGAAGTTCCTTTTAGTGCTTTCATAATTGTTTTAAATTAACCATGGTTAAAACTTTTCTTTTTCTATCACATGTTTTCTTTCTCTCCTGTGGATACCTAGGCATAAGTAAGTAAATAATATCACGCTAATAGAAGCACATTAGAACTAAAGATGCACTAGATTAGATTAAGTGCTGTCTCACTGAAAATACAGTGAGCTTCATCTTTTACAGTGAAGATGCTTACCTTTAAAAGGGAAGTTTTATTGTTCACACCCAATTTTCTGTTCATGTCTTGATGTGGCATGAGCTTAAAACAGGTATTCCCAGTGACAGCACTTGTGCTTACCAAGAGGAATTCCACAATTCTCCTTGTTTTGTTTTGTTAAGGTAGTATTCTTTAAATTAATTTTTAATTTTAAGAAATAAAAATAGTCGCAGGTTTCTTTCAATCAAAAGGGATGTGATATCATTTTATTTTCTAAGGAAAATGAAAGCAAGGGCAAATCTACACAAAAAAGAGCCATGTACAATCAGTCAAGCCCAGCAGTTCTTACCGTATTTAACAAATGTCTTTCAAGATGAGGAAAGGTAGAACTGCTCTCTCTTTAGCTCAAATAGTCTGCACTTTTGAAATTATTTAAGTAGGTTTGATATTCTAGGTTATCTGGGAGAATTTTTTTCTTATAGTTTAAAACTTTGCCCAATAACACATTCAGAATTTGGGTTTTAGATATCATTTTATTGCCTAAGCTATCACCTTAATTGTTCAATGTTTGAATTTTTATTCAAAATATTTTCTTCATTCCTGATGACTGGGTCAATATTAAACAGTAATGAAAAAAAAATTTATTCTGTTTGGGCTTGAAAACCTAACGAGAGGCTATTTAAAACCAACCTTTCTGGGAGAATATCTAAGTACTTTTATTAGAAGCTCTTAATCTGTGCTTTTTGACACACTGAACTTTAATCGTGATTCCCCGCCACCTGCTCCAGGCACATTGTCCATGTACGAGTAAATCTTTCAGTGATGTCAAAACTATTTCATTTTAACAGAAATCTTTTCATTAAGGAAATATCAGTATCCTCTCTTCTCTTTGGTATCACTTATAATGTTTTAAAAGTACAGATAAAATTTAATCTCTGTCATTCTAACATAAATTCACTTTCTTAATTGTGAGTTTGAACTTTGCAAAAAAATATTCTCCTATCTGTCCTTGGGGACTTTGGTTCTAGTAATCTGGGCAATAGGATACCCTTCTCTATATTGTCTTACAGATGTTCTCTCAAGTAGAAGAGCATTTTTAGCTCCAGGATAAAATTACTGAAATGGGAGATAATGGACAGGTACTAAATAAGATACAGCTAAGGATCTTTTATGCATAACAGTCAGCTCTGACTATCCTTAAGCAATGCAAAGAATTTGAAATAGTAGCCAAGATGCTGGTCTGCGATTTGATGAACTGGGACTTATACATGAGTGAACTGTTATGTGTGGACACGGATTCTTTGCTGTATCAAACTAACTGAAAAGAGAAAAAAATCTAGAAATTAAATTTTTGCAAATGAATATTCCTTAATTCTACTCATAATTCTCAAGATGTCCCTGCCTTGACTTTTTGAGAATAGGAACTTTAAAGTAATAACCTTGCTTCTGTAGATTAGTGGTTTTAGACTTTAAATTTTGAAGTAGTAATGAGAACCACAGAAACATCTTTCTCGTGAAAGCTGTCACGAACTGTCTCCTTACATTTCATTATCTTCTTTTCTTTCAAGTCTTTTCCTTCTCTACCATTTTCAACAAAGCAGGGGAAATAACTCAGACTCAGAAGACAGGAAACCTCAGGAAGTTGTGCTGCCCTTTTCTGCCAATCCTATTGAGGCTCCCAAGCCAGCTCAGATAGACGAATCACTTAAGAACAACCAACCAAAGTCTACAAGAAAATTCACATTTCCATCTGATGAGGAAATCTTACGTACCCATAATCTCCTTTATAATGAAAATGTAGACCAAAGATCAAGAAATTCAGGCTTTTCGCTGAGAACAGATTTTGCGGACCCATTTTTACCCAAAACACAAGCCAAGAGTGAGTCTCTGAGGGGCCCAAGAGAAAAGATTCAGAGGACGTGGAGTCAGCCGGTCAGTTTCCCTAAGAGACTGATGAGAAAAGTTTCAAATAGGCCAGAAATCATAGATCTGCAAGCATGGCAAAGCACCAGGCAGGAAGCTGAAAGTGGAGGTGCTGGAACCTATCCAAGCAGCAAAGGCAGCAGCAATCCCTTACCTGCAACTGATGACGGAAATTTGACAGAGAAAGAGGAAAGAGGGCAAGGCGAAACTCTTATCCTAAAAGGGTCAGAACAGTTGAAATCTCTCTCTTCAGACTCCTCATTTTGCTCTCTCAGGCCTCCCTTCTCAGTCTCCACTTTGCCAACTGTTTCAAGGACTGTGGAACTAGAGTCAGAACTCAGTGTCATCACCTCTCCTGCTGACTGTACCTTGGAACTTTCTCCTCCTTGCATTTTAAATTCTTCACTCCCTAAGAGAGAGACGAGTGCTTGTATGTTAGCTGTTGAAACCAAAAAGAACAATTTTGAAAAGTTTTCCCATCTCTCTCCTCCTCTCTTTCCTCCTCCTCCTCCTCATCCTCCTCCTCCTGACCTTACACCTTTTTCTCTTTCCTCTCCTCCTTCCCTGCCTCCTCATCCCCTTCTTCCTCCTCCCCCGTTTCCACTTTCTCTTCCTACATTGGCAGCACCTCTGCCCCTTCCACCTTCACTTCCAACCCTTCCTCCACCACCTCTTCCTTGTCCGCTGCCTCCTTCAGATGCATTTCTGTCCACGGAGTGTGTTTGCATGCCAGTTGATAAAGGGACTATCAACAAGACACCTGCCAGTGAAATTAAACCCTCTGTGACACAGCTTCCAGCATCAGCAGTGGCCCCAAAGACTGACCCTCCACGGGAACCAAAGGGAATCCTCAAACATATTAAAAACTTAGCAGAACTGGAAAAGTCAGTTGCTAACATGTACAAGCAAATAGAAAAGAACTATCCACTCACAAACATCTCAGAACATCAAACTATTTGCCCTCCAGAGATAATAAATGTGGAAATCACACCTGAACAAAACCGGGAGAATCTGAACGATATTGATGAGGGGATTGAAGGACAATCTTACAGCCAGTCAACCTCACTGTGATATGGCTTTTCCTATTTTAACTGGGCAAGTCTTTTGTTGATTCTGATCTTCAAGTTGAACATCCAAGAAGATTCCATATTTTACCCAAAACTCAATGCAATGCAGTTTTTCCTCATTTTTATTTTAAAAACAGTATTAACCTCAACACTACTAACTCATATAATAGCTTTACTTTAATTTTTTTTAACTACAAAGTAGCATTATTTGTCCTACATTTATTTAAAAAGTAAGTAACTTTAATATATTTTTAATGGGAATATATGGGCATGAATCTTAGATATCCAACATAAACCCAAGGCGTGTTTAGCATGTTGAGATGCAGTAGGGACTTTTCAATGTACTTTTTAGCCTAGTTTTATATGAAGATTCCATGAAAGAAATCAGACTATTTCAAACAAGCTATGAAGTTTTGTGAAGCCTATGTATTTGGTAACAAGAAATGCAATTGGAGCAAAATGTTATGTACCTAGAAATGTAGGCGAGAACAGACGTAAGGTTTCCCCAAATAATTCCCAGGTGCTATCCCATGTAGTTTTCTTCTAAAAACATCCTTTACTCCGGCTTGCTTTTATCGTACTAGTATGCTTATGGATTTGATAAGTCTTTTACTTTTTTCAGTTACTGTCTTATTTTATTTATTTCTCATTGTGCTTTCCCTTTCCCTCATTATAATGAAAATAAATCTTGAGTTGTTGACTTTTGTAAGACATTTCATTGTTCCAATAGATGTTTAAAGTGCTGTTTCATTTTGCTTGTTGTCATTATTAAATCATCTCCTTAACTATAATTTTTTCATAAGATTCTCCTTTAAAGAAAATATTTCTTTATCTCTCTGTTCATAAAATATAAAATGTTTAGATAGAAAAAGAAATCATATTTGACAATTCATCACAAATTTTATATAGGTCTTTGCTCTTTGTTTTAGACAAAGCAGATAAAATTAAGACCTTTCTGTACTTGTAGAAATTTTAGTATCTTAGAGCTTAATTTGTTAAATTAACAGCATCACCTACGCTAAATGGTATCATCCTACCTTTGTACATTTTCAGCTAGTTTGATTCTAGCTCAAATAATATATGCATATATATGTGCATATGTGTATTTATGTACATATATATAAAATAGTAGATAATGTATAATATGTACCATCAAATAATTACTTTGTTTTTCTCACCAAAAAAAATGGAATAAACTTTATTCCTGGAAATTTCTATTTTTAATTCAAGTATAGTTATTTGCTTGACTGGAGAATTTAAATTTTTAGAAGACATAAGTCTGCAAAGAAAAGTTGCAAAAGATAGGCAAAAGTCGTGTTTGATAAATAACATGGCAGGAGTATTAAGATCGCTTGAGAGCCCTACAATGGATCGTTATAAGGGTTTTGTTCCACTCGTAGATTCTATGATATTTCCCCAAGAGCTTGATCTGGCATTCCTAATTAACCTGTTCCCATATAAAACAATCTATAAGTCTAATGATTTTTATTGGCCCATCTGCTTCAGATTCTTTTCATCCAAATCAAGAGTAATTTCTATCTGGGGTTCTTGAATCTGATTTTTTTCTCTCTTTCACTGAAAAACTTCAGTTGGAGTTTTTGTTGGCAGCTGGCCATATGCATGAGAACTTGTGCTATTTGGCGGACTCTAACAAGGTACTATTCACAATTGTGTGGCCTTTAATGTGAATGTATGTTTTTTAAGCTAACTTCTACCAACGTCTTGCAAATGTGAAACTTAGAATTCCTTGATAATGAAATCTCTACACAGTGACAAAGAAAGATGAGGAGAAATCCGAGTAACAGTTCAGTGAAGGCACCTACAGCCTTATTGAGTGGGTTCATTACCCTTTTCTCTCTAACATTTTATCATATTTGTATAATCTAAAGGTTTATTAGTATTCTCCTCTCTTCAAATGAAGCATCTATGCTCATGTTTTATATTTGTCTTTTATTGAACACATTGTGTTTGGAGTTTCCTGACTTCATCATAAAAGTCAGATAAAAATATCTTCTATATGAGACTTAAATATGATTTGAGTGTACAAGGCTAAATATCTCTCCTCTTTCCTCTTCCCCACCATTAACCCCCTGCAGTCTGACAATCTATTTCTAAAAAAGGAACTCTTTTTTTAATCTCTTTATTTATTGTGATCCAATTCTTATACTGAAAATGATTATTTAAAAGATAAAAGCAAGATTACCAAATATTTGTCCTTGTGAAAAATAAATCCTAATACCTGTAAATAATATAAAACGATTACCATACATTGATTACAAACTGCATAAAAAGATACATTAATATTATATGAACTGGTTTTATAAGTATCAACATTTATGTTTTGAAGGCACATAGAGATTTATAAATAGTGATTCTGTAATGTACCTTTATCAAGGAGCTTCCTACCTTTTCAAGGAGCTAAGAAAAGCAATATACATATCTAAATAAAAGGCAACAGAAAGGTTAATGGAAACTATATTTTATGCATTTACATCGTGTTTTCCACATTTAAGGAAAATATTGCTAATAGAAGGAGTCAGTTGAAATATTCTAGAAAGTAAAGCCTAACTTTGGGTATTTTCTATGAGATACATGACTCAATTGTCATTATGAAAACCTAACTAGGAGTTTTCAATACTATAATTATCTCAAAAAATATAAATTATACAAACATTGAAAAATGTCTAAATGTTTTAAATCTCTGGAAGGGTTATCTTCCTTATAGATATGAGCCGATATGTATTCTGCAAAATTGACTGTAGAACCATTTTAAATAATGGTTGATAAGAATAAGCATTGTGTTAACTTTTTTAAATACTTTGTTACCAACAGTTTCAATGCATTAACCACTTAAGATAATTTCCAAAAAGTAGATTTACTTATCTTGTGAAGGCTTTTTTATTTAAAAGGATCTAAAAAATCTTCTGCAGAGATTGATTTTTGGACTCTAGAAAGTTCTGCCTGTATCTCTTTTTAATATATCATTACACTTGTTCAAGTGACTGAGTCCCTACATATCAACATGATTCCTACTTTAGGTCAATGTTTAATGCATAATAAATAAAAAGTTTTCATAATTAGTGGCATTCCACGGTGGAAACTCTACACTCTTTTTTCTCTCATGTACAGCTTCACCAACTTGTGATCCATGAAACTTATAAATCTTTATGTAATATTAAATATTTTCCTATTATATCTCTATAAATGTTTTTACTTCATTTCTAATAATGGAATTTCCCCTAAAGGACAATAAATATTTTTCATAGATTAATTTTAGAATCAGGTTAGCATAAACAGAAAAATAATGTACTGTCATTTGGAAGAACCTGTTCTGGTCACGGAGATAATTTTTTATCCTCTTTTACCTTCTTTATGTCTGAAACACATCTTTACCTTCAAGAGTATCTCATAGATATTAAGACTTGGGTAGAACACAAATAACAGAATAATTTTATCCCAATTGATAATAACAGTCAAACTGTGTTATACATTATTGAGATAAAACTGATTTTGCATATTTTGTTGTTTTGTGGGATGAGGACTGTTCATTATTTTAGAAGTTAAGGCATGAAACCATGATCCTCCTGTTTTGATAATGCCATGATACATTTCCAGTGAGACAGTTTCAGTAAACATTCTCTTCTGAGTTTTGCTCAGATTTTTTTTTTAACAAGCCCTTATCTATAATTTTATTTCACCTGAAAATCTAAGATGTTTAATACTGATTTGTTTATTTCTGCTTTACAGGAGAGGTTATGCATCAGAGGTAAGGGCTTTCTGCTGTTATATCAAGTCTACTAGGGAAAGATTTGTGTGATAGGCAGGACTAAGGTACATTCTTTTGAAACTAGGTTATTTTCTTTTATTTCAATAAAAACTCAGAAGCATGATTTATTTTATGTGTGTTGCTTCTTTATTTTGGTGGTTAAGTCTCCCATTTAGTGGGTGAACAAAGATCACCTATTTACCTTTTAAAAAATACATTTCTTTTTTTCTTGAATTACTGTTACTCAGTATTGTGTTACATTCCCCCAGATTTATGTCTTCAAGGCTGTACATCTAATTTAGAAACCAGAGGATTATTAACTTTTGGCCATTTAGCCTTTCTAAGGCACTGTCCTTTTACTACATACGAGTCATTCTTAAATTTTTGAGATACACAAAAATCAAGAAACATAAAATCTGTGTGGACAGAAACCAATGAAGTCCTCCCAGCAATACCAATAAACTGAGCAAGTTGAGACTTGCACAGGTAAATCAAAAAGGACGCTGTCAATTGTATTTCTTAAAACTGAAATAATGGGCAACAACACAGCCTGTCCCAAAATTTTTGTAGTGACCTAGATCTTAAAGTTAAGGGAAAAAAATAGACCATTAGAAAGCTCTGGGGTTTTTATTGTGTTAATTTGACCCACAGTCTGCAGAGAACATATTGGGCATTCTGACCAATAGTATTTGGCTAGAGTGTAAGTGATGCTATCAGCAACATCTCTGAGAACCTGGTTTGATTTCGCATACAGATTCTTAGTCAGGAGAAGATTATAACCTAATTAAGTACAGAGCTAATTGGTTTGTAGTTTAGAATGCCCTAGATTATGTGAAATCAAGTTGAATGGCTCTATGAATAACTGGTTTTCAGGGATGATTGTAATAGGTAACGGATTGAATGAGAGTATCTCTAACTTAGACTTTCTTCCCCTATAAACTAATAGCATAAGTAGACTAACTCACTAACAACTATATCATAAAAAGTCTATCCCCTCCAGCCAAATAGTTGTTTTACTGGCTGTATTAAACAGTTGATTGGTTGGTAAAATGATCTCCCAGAACCATTCTAATCACCATCCCAATGCTTACTTTCAGACAATTACGGTTGAACCATTTCACCCCAAAGAGTTAATAACCCAAAATTTGGATTGTACATTTTGTTCCCATCTGATTAAAGTATAGGTTATTATAAAAGAGACCAATAGAGACTGTGCTTCCCATCCATCAGTATGAGTGAAAGGAGGAGGTAGGAAGCAACCCCTACCAAATGTGAGGAAGAACAATTTTCCTAATGGCAGAAGAGTTTCTAGGAACACACTGAATGCTTTAGTGCAAGCAATCCACACTTTGGTAAGAAGGAGGGAAAGAAGCATGTCTTAAATATGATGATTAATAGATCATAAGTATATCATTCTGTATGTTCTATCATTCTTCCCAATGAACCCGCTTATATTTAAAGTGATTGGGAGAAAAAAAGAGAGGCAATATAAAACAAGGTTAAACTCATAAAAATAATAGGGTGATGCTCAAAGTGCCTTTAGAAGCATAAATAATTTTTTCTGCTATGAATCTTAAAACAAAAAATATATAGATTCCTGTTCACTTAGGTTATTAAATTTGATATTAATTAAAACACTGATGAAATTTTTAAAAAGTGAATTCCTCAAACTGGTTAACATAACCTTCATCAGTTTGATGAGAGTATTTCAAAATGTATATGAAAACAGCACACTGTACCCCATGATTGTATTAATGTACACAGTTATGCTATAAGAAATAAAAAATATATAATTGAAAAAGTGAATTCCTATTTTATGTTTCAATATACAGAATTAGTTGAAATCTTATTTAATGCCTTTCATAGCTAGCTATCACATAAGTAATGAAGTGTAACCCCAAGGTAATCATTTTCAACCTGTTGCCTTTTTTTTCTCTTCTCAATCATAATCTACATTTTCCATCTGAATTATTTTCTAAATCTTTGTCTATTTTAATTTCCTTTGGCAGCAACAACAACTGCTGAGGCCTTCTCTTCTTAAACCAGAGGTATCAATTTTCATTTTCTTTTCTACCTCACTGAATCTTCACAATGCTTTTCTGTGACTTGAATGTCCATATTACATGGAAGAAGAGTGGGTATCTGCCAATGGGGCATAATTATGCAAGAGAGAGAAACGTGCTTCAAATTAAAATAAATAAAGAAACAAATAAATCACCTCCCCACTGCTTGCTAGTGTCTCCAATTTTATTCTATGGAAATCGAACAAATAAGGCCCTGTTCCTCACAAAAATAAGCCATCACTGAATAACATAATAATGAACCTTATCAGTAGTTACTTGTCATAGTGAATCTGGATTCATCAGATCCATTCCTAAGGTCACATTTCAATAATGCTTAATTTTAAGAAAAAATGTCAATATCTGTACTGAACTATTTCTTGTGATCCAATATACTGCCCTTGCACATAGGTCTCTTTCAAATTGCTTTTGACATTTTCTTCTGTAATGTGGAAAAGATGTTTAGGATTATGAAATAAATTCATATTATTTTATTTATTGTGTTTATATATTACTTAAAAAAATTATTAAGGAATGCTAGTTTGAAGTATTTTTCCTTTGGCAAATTTATTGTTTTATAAACTCTACTTATAATTTTTTTTCCCTTTAGTTGAGAACAGAATCTTGACTTTGTTAAAGAGAGGCACTTCTTGGTTTGAAATTGTTCCCCAAAGCTGAAAGCTTAGTGGCAAGAATATTCATCTTTAGATTTTAGCAAACGTTTTCTGTAGAGAGGGCTCCACAGACTATAGAATCAGATAACTCAGGGTTAAAATCCAAATACCAATGATTGAATGCAAGACCTTGGTCAAAATATGCATCCTCCTGAACATCGATTTTACGTTCTATAAAACGTTGACAGAAATATCTAACATATAGCTCCTGGCTCAGCACAACTGGAATGTGGAGGGAAAAAATTTAGAAAGTGCTATATACTATGGCTATTTTTGTTTTCGTGAGTGCTTACATGTTTGTGTTAACAAAACACTACATTAATTCTATGTTTTCCTAGTGTGGTCAGAAGAAATGAATCATTAACTGTTGGATCTATGCTGCTAGTATGCTACTTTGCATGATTTTCGAAATCTAAGATTCACCTGCTGAGGGATGTAGAGAGGGATGTGGAGGAGTATAAGGGCCAGCATTGTACTATCTGTTAGGTAACTCAAGGATCTTAGAGATCACTGGTTTCTTCCTATTTTTTCCAAGGCTTGAAGCTCTATTCTTCATTCATGATAGGTGTAAGCATCCTGAGGCACCTTCAGATTACTCACTTCAGCCAGTCCCTACCCCTTCTTACCCACCTCAGAACTATAAAGTGACTGATTGAATCAAAGACTCGCTTACTGAGTTTCCTGGGTTCTTTCTTGTCTTTAACCCTTCTGGTATATTTTTAAACTACTTCATAAATGACTAACTATCAAGTAGTTTAAAAATATATTCTGCAATTAGTAAGAGCTGAGTATTGCTCTCTCTTTAGGAAAAGAAGAAAGTGTGTCTGTAAATAAAATTCTCTAATTCTGATTTTTAAAATCTGAAATCATTAAGTTGCATTATGTCTCTGTAAATATTTACTTAAATATTTTATTTCGTCTTCTTTATCATGACTGAAAGTTATTACAGTTCCACTTCACAATCATTTGAAGTCCTTTTCTCAGTCTCTGCATGTGATTACATTATACATGCAATTGGCAAGTAATTTAAAATTATTGGTTTTGAGACCCATTTGCATCATTTACACCAATATAGTTACATTGGGCTTTAGGGGCCTCAAAACACTAACCCTACCAATAAGAAACATTCTTTTCTTTTTTTAAAAGGCTTTTAGGTTGGATAATTTCCAGGATGTCCAAATCCTCAAACATTTTATAAAGATGTTTTTTGCTTATCTGTGGCGTTAGATACCCTAAAAGTAGGCATGGACTTTTTTGTTGTTGTTGTTAATCAGCTTTCATTAATGTGTGTATATTTACTGTGTGGCCCAAGACATCTCTGATTCTTCCAATGTGTGGCAGAGAAGAAAAAAAGTTGGACACTCTTGGTAGAGCTTAACCCTGCCCTAATTTCTTACTGGTCTATCTTAACCTCATTCCTATCTTTCCCTCAACTTTCCTATAAGAAAATTTTGGTAGTTATTGAAATAAACCTACATCCATAATAAGTATATGAGTCATCACTGAAGAGCTAAATGAATATTTACAGAGCCTACTAGTTCTTGAGAAATCCTTTGGTGTTAACACTCCCAGATATTAGTTGTCTTTCTCCTAACCACTCAACCTGGCTTGTAACCCACTCACTAATTAGTCTGTCTTTGGAGTTTATATGAATGGCATAATATAACATGTTTGATTTGTACCTGACCTCATTTGCTCATCATTCTGTTTGGGAGATATAGCTATGTTGTTTTGTGAAGAATGTGTTTGTCTCATGGATTTTTGCTTTGGTTCTAATTTTTACCTGTTACGAAAAATGTGTTTTGGTGCACAAGTGTATGTATTTCTCTTGACTACAAAACCACCAATTGAATTTCTGTGAAAGAGGATATGCATATATGTAACTTTAGTACTTTAGTACTATTGCCATTTTCTAAAGGGCTTTACCAACGGATAATCTCTCCAGAAGTGTGAGAGTTTTAGTTGTTCTATGTCCCTGCCAACACACGTTATTGTTAATTTAGATAACTAGGGTTAACTAGAATCCAGGGAAGCAATGTAAGCACATGGAGTTTATTAGATTCAAAACAATAGTGGATAGCAGATGTTCTGGTGACTGTGGGTAGAGATAGAAAACAGTGCAGTTGGGGACACTACAGGAACCGTGAGAGAACATGCTTACTCTAAGGAGCAGTACCAACAGCTAGGTTCTTGACATGGGTCAATCCTAGTGTTACCTTCTGTTAATTATTCAAGAGACGTCAAAGTCCAGATGTTTGGTGGCATTTTCTGATTAGAATTGTTGGCAACTATTTCAGTTTGCCAACAGAAATTCAACTAATTCCCTTTCTAAAATGATTTTGGCCAAATTAAGTACAACTGAAGGTCATTGCCCATATCCATTGTGCAGACTGTACATTTCTACACTTAAATGATATATTTGTGCCTTTGGAGGAGGACATTTCCCCCTGACCCATTATTATAACTAGATCAACAAAATTAACTCTAGTAGATAAAAAAATGTTAGAAGTACCAGTCCCTTTTCCTGAGGGCAGCGGTACTTTGGCCTCCTCTTCTCTTACTCCATTGCAATATCACTTTGGCCTTTGCTATTTACCCTGGTTAATCATGTCAAACGCATTCAAAGGGAAATGTAAGGAAATTGGATTTGATAGCTATGGAAAGCTGTTTTCCCAAGTCTTTTTGTAAGAGTTGAGTTTGACAAAAATCAGTATTGTTTAGGGTTTAGAATTGGAAGTCTTAAAAAAGCATCTACTCTAACAAATCTTTTTTATTCTTTAAAGAGCCTTAAATTTATAATTATAAATATGTTTAAAAAAGTAAATATCCTTAGTAGATATCATACATTAACTGGAATTCTTATTAAGGTTATACATTATTGTCAGATTAATTTTATAAGAACAATTTTAATGAATAGAAAGAACACTTAGTACTAGAAAACTGTTAGAGGTGGGCAGTGCCTGTGGCTCAAAAGGGTAAGGCGCCAGTCCCATATGCCAGAGGTGGCAGGTTCAAACCCAGCCCTGGCCAAAAACTGCAAAAAAGAAAGAAAGAAAGAAAGAAAGAAAATTGTTAGTGGTTAAGATAAAAAAAAATGCTGAAAATAATTTTATAATTTTCCTCAAGGCCAAAGTCAGTTAATACAAGTTAAAATACAGTTTAATGTGTATTAACTGTTTATTGACAATTTTAAAAGTTATCCAAAAACAAATGAAAATGTCCATCTGCAACTTTTTAACAAGTTTTTATTTTTTAAAGTTATTTTTTCCTCCACAGGAAAATCTTATTTAATGTAATCTTATTTTTTGTAATCTTTTAATCTAATCTTATTTTTTGTAAAATAGTTATAGCCAGAAAAAAATTGAATTTGTCTAATTAACACTTTGTAATTAAAGTTATTTTGGCAGGGAGTCATCGAATTCTAGTTGTGAAAATCTGACTTTGAGCCGAAATGTGACAAGAATTTGCTTTCAATTACAATTTCTCTTTTTGAATAATAGGAATTATCCATGGAATCTGGAATTGATCCTGGCCAGGAATATGGACAAGATTATTACAGTTATGAGCATGGGTACATCTTCAGATTTTTTTATTTAGAATTTTACTACAGTATTTTATTAATAGGGAGTTATTAAATATTACTCATATTTAAAATGTCATTTTATTAGTTTAATATTTAAAAATGAGTAATGTATTCAGCTTTAATTAATGTGTCAATTTTAACCACTTTTCTGTTTAAAATATTGAGTTCTGTATTGATGTATTATATGGATCTTGATTGAAATTCTAGAAATGTGGTAAAATTATTCAAAACTATTCTAATGAAAAATAGAAGTCAAACATATTTGCTCAATTCATAAATTCACCATTTATTTTATATGAGATGTTTAACATTGTATCCAATCAGTAGCCTAAAGTTTTGCCCAAGAGTAATTAAGAAGCAGAAAACTCATATTAATACCTCGTAGTATTTTAAAAGTCACTTATACACATGAAAGTTAATTGCTTTTAAAAACACAGCAGAAATATGCTACAGATAATGCTTGAAGCAACCTATTTCTGTTACAAAGGTGAAGATATTATATTCTGAATAAGCTAATATACTTCTGGAAAGAACCTATTTTTGTAGCCTGGGTTCTTCGGTTAATAAGGAAGCACTATGCCCTTCCCCTCATTCTCATATCTCCCAACCCTCATATCTGAAGTAATTCAACTCTCTTTATTGTTATTCCAGGGTACCATTATGGCAAAAATCACTGGTCATCAGGTAGTCGTTCTTACTCCATAGTTCTATAATTAATTTACCAGGAGCCTAATAGGTGCTGTATAAATATCTGTTGATTGAATGATGAAGAAAAAGAAGAAAACAGAGCTCATCACGGTAGCTTCTACCCAGATCATATGACAAAGTGCTTAGAGTTCTAAGTTTATATTACAGGTATGAAATGCCTCAATATGGAAGTCGCCGCCGATTGTTACCACCGGCTGGACAAGAGGAATATGGTGAGGTGGTTGGTGAAGCTGAGGAGGAATATGAGGAGGAAGAGGTAATTACTATAATTTTATTATGTGACATAATGCTCCAAGAACAATATTTTTAATCCTATATGACTGGCAGGCTATAGAACATTCCAGCTATCAGAAATCCTACTCATTTGTGTTTCCACAGCAATTTACCAATGCGGACCCTTCCGTTGCCTTGTCTATGGAGGGAAATTAACTTTTAATAGTTTCATTTATTTTCTTCTGTAAGATGTCAAACATTTGGAGAAGGCTAGAATAAAATTTACGTTTCCTAAAATTCTAAATGTTACTCCATAAAAATATTATTATGGTAAAACATGTGATGTTTTTCAAATTCTGCAACATAATGGTTATTTCTGTTCCAATGTTATCTAACATAAACATTATGAAAAATATCATCTGTGCTTTCAATTATCAGAGGAAAATAAAATAGCTCCCCTAACATTTTTGAACAAATTATTTTTATGTTTAAATTAGCATGAATTATTTTTTATTGAATTCTTATAGTTTGCCTACAATATTGGCAAATTTATTCCCAAACAACAGGACCAAGAAATAAATGTCACTGTAACTTCACTGTAACATGTTCAAAATTTATGTTTAAATTAGCATGAATTATTTTTTATTGAATTCTTATAGTTTGCCTACAATATTGGCAAATTTATTCCTAAACAACAGGACCAAGAAATAAATGTCACTGTAACTTCACTGTAACATTTTCAAAATTTAACACAATAGTCACGTTTCTCAAGGATAAGATAAACCATCCTACGTTTATGATCATTTAAGATTCTTAGATCTTATGTATAGGAGACACATACAGATATTAAGCCAAGTTCTGAGAAAAGAAGACAGAAGAGGCAATGGTTATTTATCTTTTTTAAGGTCTCAGATGCAAAATAAACTTTGAGTATCAAAATCTCTTAACCTCTTTCCTTGTTGTCATCTCGTAACTATCCCCAAGCTGACAATTCGATTGCATTTTCACCATTTTCAGGAAAAGCCAAAGAAAATTATAAAACCCAAAGTTGAAATTAGAGAGCCTAGTGAGGAGGAAGAAGTGGTTGTAACTATCGAAAAACCACCTGCCGTTGAGCCCACATACACAACCTGGAAGAGAGCCAGGATATTCCCCATGATTTTTAAGAAAGTCAGAGGCCTCGCTGATAAGAGAGGCGTCGTAGACCTGGAGGGGGAAGAGTGGCAGAGGCGGCTGGAGGAGGAAGACAAAGATTATTTGAAACTAACTCTGGACCAGGACGAAGCCACGGAAAGCACCGTAGAATCGGAAGAAGAATCCTCCAGCGACTATACCGAGTACAGCGAGGAAGAATCCGAGTTCAGTGAGTCCGAGACCACAGAGGAGGAGTCTGAGTCCGAGACGCCCTCGGAGGAGGAGGAGAGTTCGACCCCCGAATCGGAGGAATCTGAGTCTACCGAGTCCGAAGGGGAAAAAGCACGGAAAAATATCGTGCTTGCCAGAAGACGACCGGTGGTTGAGGAGGTCAAGGAGGTCCGAGGGAAAGCAAAGGAACCACCACCGGGGGAACAAGAAGAAGAGCCTACGGCGGAAGAAGAGGAACCCCCAGAAGCAGAAGAAAGCGAAGTGGCCCCTGGGGACGAATCTGCAGACCTGGAATCTGGGGACGTCCCCGAGGAGGGCAGCGTGGAGTCCGCATCGGTGGAAGGAGGCGCGGAGAGCGAGGAGGAATCCGAGTCCCGCGCGAGCAGCAGCAGCAGCAGCAGCAGCAGTGAAAGTCAGTCTGGGGGGCCTTGGGGCTTTCAGGTGCCGGAGTACGACAGAAGAAGGAGTTCGAACCGAAAGAAGTCTCCAGGAGCAGACGCTGAAGGTTACAACACAGCGCTTTAAAAGAGGTCACAGTAGGTGGGAGCTTTGCAGTGCCGAGTGCCCTGTGTGCGGTGCCTTCTGTGTGTTCTCTGAAATGACAATCCAAGGGCAGGAAATAGATCATGATTTTGAGACGACGTAAGATCAGAAACATGCCAGAAAAGTGAATATATATAATCCAAATAGATGTGTCTATTAGAATGTATTAAAGCAAAACAGACTAATCCTTCCTATATTCCTAAATTTGTACGTATGCAATGAACTAATCAATATTTACTATTTTCTGGTGACATTTGCAATTTGGTATGATGTATTATCAGCGATGCCCTCTCTATTGGAATGGATAGGATAAATGTAATATATATATGTGCGCATGTATGTGCACACATATATATAATAGGATATCCTTAAAGTTCATGGATACCCTGTATATATACATATATATATATATATATATATTTTTTTTTTTTTTTTTTTTGAGACAGAGCCTCAAGCTGTCACCCTGGGCAGAGTGCTGTGGCATTATAGCTCACAGCAACCTCCAACTCCTGGGCTCAAGCGAGTCTCCTGCCTCCGCCTCCCAAGTAGCTGGGACCACAGGCGCCTGCCACAACGCCCGGCTATTTTTTGGTTGCAGCCGTCATTGTTGTTTGGCGGGCCCGGGCTGGGGATTTGAACCCGCCACCCTAGGTGTACGTGGCTGGCGCCCTAGCCGGTTGAGCTATAGGCGCCGAGCCATATTTGTATATATATGATGGCTCTTATATCACCTTTCAAAAATAAATCCTAGGACAACGTACAACAAGTTATCTCCAATATTCTACATTTCAACTGGCAAAGGTACCAAAGATATGGTGAACATGTCAAAATAAGTTTCTTTCAACCCTTTTCAATTATTAGTAGTCAAATGAAGTAATATTTAAAAATTAAAAGTTATTACCAATTATTTTCTACCGTAGCTTTAAGTTAAAGTGACATTAAGAAAATTAATTATACGTCATGAAATTTTTCAGGGCAAGTAAACACAAAAATTTATAAACATTAGCATGGATTACTCAGCATAAAGTGTGGATAGCTCACCTAGCCCCAAATACAACACTATTTGGAGGAGACTAGAATATTTTTTTAACCTTTGCTCTTTGCCATTTCAAATGTCGATTGGTTAAAATGAGGATTAATTGGTGACAATGTCCATTGTCTTTCAGTTGCTTACAAAAGGAAAGTTTCTAATAATTAGTGTGGAGTTTTGTGTATTACCAAGTAAATTATGAAAGTTGGAAAGAGATCTTTTGAGTTAACATACATGAATATCTAAGTGGGATAACCCAGAAAACCAGGATCCTTGAAATGATTAATACATTAAGTTATATAAAAGTTTTGGGTAATGATGGGGAGTAAATTAAAATGAGCATCATGTGAGTTGAAAAAACATTTTAAGTATTGAAGAAAGAAGCATTAACATGACCAGAACATGCTAATGCTGTTCATGACTTTCCTGAAGAGCAAAGCAGCTGTCAAACAATGAATCAGATTCTTAGCCAAATACAAATAATACACATTTTTTTTTCCATGCAGACCAGTAATTTTGTCTAGAAGAACAAATGTGTTTCCTGCAATGTCTACTACTTGGCTCATCAACGCTTTTTTCAAACATTATTAAATGCTAAAGACAATCAAGAATTAGTGAAAATGAACAGATGTTAATAAAGAGTTGCTTCCTTCTATCTTTCTTGAAGTTTTATCTTTTCAAACTGCCATTCTTTTGGATTTCACGGGTATACTAATGTTTGCCTTTTTAATTCCGGTAACAATAACGTCCTGTGTTTTTTTTTATTTTGTCAGTGGGCGAGAAAAAGAATGATCAAATTAGTTGTCGATCGAGAGTATGAAACCAGCTCAACGGGAGAAGACAGCGCTACCGAATGTCAGAGGAGCCGTCTTCACAATCCTAATATCCACAGTAATATCAACGGCAATATATATATTGCCCAGAACGGTTCTGTGGTGAGAACTCGCCGTGCCTGCCTCACCGATAACTTAAAAGTTTCTTCACCGGTCCGACTGGGAAGGCACTTTAAGAAACTAGACAAGTTGGCAGTGACACATGAGGAACATGTGCCCCTGAACACGTTGTCAAAGGGGCCGTTCTCTACTGAGAAAGTGAACACAAGACCAACTCTGGTTACCTTTGCCCCTTGCCCCGTGGGGAAGGAGGGTATAGCAGCGAAGCCCGTGGGGAACAGACTGAAAAGCACAGTTGAACAGGAGCCCATGACTGACCCCAAGAACGTCAAGGAGGCCTTGGAATTTCACAGCGACCACACGCAGTCGGATGAGGAAGAGCTTTGGATGGGCCCCTGGAGCAACCTCCATATACCAATGACAAAACTGTGACTGATTTTTTTTTTAAAGTTACATTAATTTTTACTTCAGTTTTTAATAAACTGTGCTTTTTATTGTCACTGAGAAAACAATGTACGGAATTTATATCACGCACACAAGCTGAAACTTTGAACAATGTGCTTTAAAATTGAAAAAGACACAGATTTGCACTCACATTTGTATCAATTAATTGCTTTTTTTTTCCTAGAAAATATTTTCGGACAGACTCTCAGTTCACTAAAGAACATATCATTTTAAGATTTAGCTGTTTTGTTGGGTCTTGATTTTTTGTGTGTTTTAATAAACAAGAAATAATTTACTAAAATCATTTATATGTTGTTGATTAACATAGATTATGCTTCATTCCTAGCTTCGCAGAACCTTTTTGGTACGTGTAATTTACATTCCACAGCCAAGTGGGGAAAAAAAATTACAGGATTTTTATAAGTAATGAGTTTATATAGTTGATGTCTATACTGTCCTGGTTTTTTTAAAAAATGAAAGATGGAATTGCAGAGAAATGGCAAATGTGGGAATGACTTGTAAAGTATTTTAAATCATCAACTTATTTTCCATAGGATCCAATATACAATTTTTTAGATTTTTACACACACACAAACATAAATCTTTCAAGGGACCCTTGGAAGTCACACCTCTTTTTATCAATATTTTTACAATCTTCCCAGTGTCCCCCTGCACATTCAATCTCTATCAAATACGATAGATAATTTACTTCAGTCATTTGAAGTTAAAAAGTTGTTTTTATCTTTCACTTTTGGAGCAACACAGAATTCTCACTCTTAGCAAAAGCTTACTCAGAAATAGGAAAAGCTCAAATAGGCGATAATGGATCTTCTAGACCAACCCTTTCAGTATGGAATACATAGTACAGCTAGGGAAGCCTCACGTTAATGTCACTGGATGTGAATAGTTAATAAACTCAGCAGAAAGGAATTTGGCAAAAGAAATGATATGAGAATGCCTAGAAAGGCTAAAAATCCGTAATTTCAAATGTTTCATCGTATGTAAGTTCTTCCACTTTCAGTTTATTTACAGAATATTTTGATGCACATATTTATGTGCCCCAAAGTCCAGAGCCAGAAAATGTGATTGCCTGGATTTTTTTATTATCAAATAATCTTTATTTTTTACCATCGAACAAAGCACAGTGTTTCACCATTAATAAAAATGAAAACATAATATTCTTTAAAAAAATTGCCTTGTGTGTTGCATATTTTCAAGATGTAAAAAGAATGAAACAATATAGATTAAGAGAATTCAGAATTCTATGGAATATGACTTAGTATGATAGAGTTATAGCTCACCTCGAATCTTGCACAGTATTGAACAAGTTCAGACTTTAACGACATTCCCTCATGCATGCTTATTATATGGTTGAAGGATTGAATAATACACTATTATTTATTCTCCTCCTACATGGTCTTCATTTTAAAAATAGTTTATTTTATATGCCATTTCCTTATTTCCAAAGTGAATGAACGGCATTAACCTGAAATTGCCAACTTATATTAGCAGTGTATTTTTATTTCAGATTTCCAAGAGTATTCATGATCAAATACAGTAACATCTCATTGATCTGATTTTATTGAAAATTAATGCATCCTGTAACCCTACTAGAAAAACTCTCAACATTAACTAGAAGCTTGTTAGAAACATAGAATCATACCCACACTCCAGGCCTACTAAACAAGAATCTACATTTTTCACAAGACCCTAAAGTCGTTTTTATGCATCTTAAATTTTGAGAAGCAATGATTTATACTATTGAATTCCAGGGTTTATTCCTTCAAGCACCAAAGTAATTATTTTTAGTATAAAATATTTTGTGTAGAAATTAGACTAAGAATACTATATTTCCATACTGGCTCTAACAGAGATCACTGAATATAATTTAATGATGCTCCAACATCATCTTAACCAGATATTCTGTCTGCATACAGCTTCATATAGTTTTTCTCCATTTAATTTATTGCTGTGGCTTTCTCAAAAATTTTTCTTTTAGTTTATGTCTTATCCTTATGAGAAAGTTTGTGTTTTTTAATTTGTTTTGCTTATTGTTTTTTAAAAATAACCAACAAGCCTGAGATTGGCATCAGGTAGGTGGATTCAAACAAAAATTTTGTGATTCTCAGAACTTTTCTTTGGACCCTATTGAAATGTGTGCCCTGTAGCTGGGCGTTGTGGTGAGCACTTGTAGTCCCAGCTACTTGCGAGGCTAAGACAAGTGAATCTCCTAAGCCCAAGAGCTGGAGGTTGCTGTGAGCTGTGATGCCATAGCACTCCAGCAAGGGTGACAAAGTGAGACTCTGTCTCTTAAAAAAAAAAAAAAAGTAAAAAAGTAATGTGTGCCCTTATTTGGAAATCTCATGTTGGAGGAAGACTAGTGCTCTGATACATGAGATGTCACTGTATTTTAAAGTGTAATTTTTATAAGAAAATAGGAAAATTTTACAAGCTACTGAGAAGACACGGTTCAACCATTTCAAGGTGATCATTTCAGGAAAAGAAATCATGAGGTTGGTGTGTCCCTTAGTTAATGTGGAGATAGTATAAAAGGAAGCAGGATTTATGCTGAGCAACCAAATCAAATATTTGATCAGTACATTTTGGGATTAAAGTATACACAGCAGTAAAATTGTTACTAAATAAGTCTGGACCAATTACATACAGTAGAACTTCCATCGTTAACCACCTTTCTACACTGGCCATCTTTTTCAGTTGACCTAATATTCATAGACCAGACATGCACCCCATGTATGTATCAGTAGAGTAGACCTAGTTCCTGTGTTGACCATGTGTTGACAGTTGATTACAATCCCTTGGATGGTCAGTTTAGAGAGGTTCTACTGTAGTTATACTGATGAGATTTCCACTATCTTACAAACCCATGATCTAGGATGAAAACTGTGGAACCCAGGGGAAATTCCTAGCTACGTTTAATTTAAGAATACTTCTTATAAATGATGTTTTTAAAGAAATTGGTGGCTCTTCTTCCTAGAAAGGTATAGGAATTATTTTCCCTTTGTTCTTGTCAATCAGCACCTGCTTTCAGTTAGGTGGAAGAGATAACTGATCTTCTCTAATGAAGATGAGAACAGACTGATAAATGGGCTATAGTATTGCCAAGACCATTGATTTCAGAAAGTATCTGGTCACTGAGGGAAAGAGAAGAAAGAATGACTAAATATGGTCAAGGGGATAGGGGACATTTGTGCTTTGACGACCATCCAATCACAGATGCTAATCTCTTATTTCTAGACTTTTTTTTTTTTCATTAATTACAGACTCCAAGAGTTCTCATAGAATTCTGTAGTTTGGCCAAGAGCATCTTTTTAAAATACGGGAATAATAAGTTTGCCTTGAATTTTATATGCGGTATGCCATTCATATCATTAGATGACATTGTTAACAGGGATGTTAAAATGTTATCTACTCTAAGTGGATCCTCCAAATGAGAAATGGTAGCTACTCTTAAAATATTATTTAATATCGTTTATGTATTATAGAGCCAGAAATAATTAAACATAGATTCTTAAGGGAAGACTATTTTTTTTCCTTTTTATGAACCTTGCTTTTTTCTCTTGCTTTGCTTCACTTTCTGCACTTTGTACCTTTGGTGGGACCTAAATACCACTTTGATTAATTAGTAAAATAGGCAGAAAGTGGTAATAATTTATTCTCAGGGCAGATGTCTATTGGTGCCTGCAAATAACATAGCGATGAGGTTGAGGGATAAGTTCAAAAAAAAAATAGAGGACCTGTACTTTTTATTGATAGTTTCTCCCTATTCTAAAATGGTATGTAATTTTTCCTCCTATTTTCTCTCTTGTTGCATTAGTTGAGCTTGATCTCTATTATAACAATCTTTACCTTTACATTGGTATTTTTTTCATTGCAATCCACCTTAAATTTATGGTAAGTTAAGCATATGTGTGGAAGACTTGGACATAGTCTATAGTTTGGAAAATTATCAACACATTCACTGGTTTCCCAATTTCTTTATCAAACACCTGTTCTTCCTTAACAAATATTTATGTTACTGTATGAAGACTCGAATTAGAAAATTTAAGTTAAAATGCATTGTGATTTGCTACATGATGTTTCAAAAATAAATTTTCATTTGAAAAAATGATTTCTCATTATTCTACCAGGTCGGGATAAAATCAGTGGCTGTTTTTCCTTTTGTACAATTAGTATTTCAGCTTAATAATAAGAAGAAAAGTCTGCTTTGCAAACTCTTAACACAGTACCATGTGGAGGAAAGAGCATATTTTAAAACTCCTATCCAGTCCCACTTTATTTCCGATGTACTTGTGCCACTAAGTTCTAAGAGTGGGGACTGCGTTTCCTAACATACTACATATTCATTTACATAAACACAAGAGTTTTCACATGTGATCAGTTATTTTCACAGGTACGCTAAATGACAGCTTAAATGTGTTAAGAAGTATAGTCAACCTGAAGTTGCATTTTATATCTTATGATTTAGCCTGATGTTTCAGAGACTCATAATCTACCTACCTATATCTATACCCATAGCTGTATCTATGTATCTGTGTAAAATGTACTCCCATTTCTCTGGCCACATGAAGCTTGCTTAACTTGCTAATTTAGTTGATGATTTACTAATTTTAATTAATTTTTTTTTAATTTCAAACAGGATCGGGAGGAATAAATTTCTCAAAATAAGCATCCTGAACTAAGAATTCTTGGCTCTTTGCCTCCTACTCAATTGTAGAGGAGATTTTTTTTTTTTTTTTTTTTTTGAGACAGAGTCTCACTATGCCACCCCTGGTACAGTGCTGTGGCACCCCAGCTCACAGCAATTTCCAACTCTTGGGCTTAAGCTATTCTCTTTCCTCAGCCTCCCAAGTAGCTGGGACCACAGGCACTCACCACAACACCTGCCTATTTTTTGTTGCTGTTGTCTTTGTTGTGTAGCTGGGCGGGCCAGGTTTGAACCCACCACCCTTGGTGTATATGGCTGGCACCATAACCCCTGTGCTACAGGCACTGAGCCCCTACAGCAGAATTGTATTTATCGATGTATTTCTAATGCCTAAGACACTTCCTTGCAAAAATAAGGGCTGCTGAGAAAATTACATTAAACAGAGTTAATTCTAGGCCTTTCACTGTGTAACCTTGGGCACATCATTTTACAACTTGTCCAATTAGAAAATGGGAATAACCATTGAAGTCAACCTCAATTAGGAGATAAAATCAGATACTTTATCTGAACATATTTTGTCAACTCTATCATGATATATGTAGATAATAAAAGATAGAAAACTTGCCTTCATGTTCTTCTTCACATATTTGGCCAGATATCAATATTTTCATGGCTAAATGGGAGTATAAATCTTATTCCATAATAGAGATCCTAAGTTACAAAAAAATACATCTTCCCCATTGTGCTAATAAAAGTGCATATTTTTAAAGATAAATAAAAAAACTTACAGTTTTTTTTTTGTTGGGTTTTTTTTTTTTTTTTTTGTCTTTTAAATTGGGGGCTTTTGCATAGTTGAAAAGAACAACAACGGAAACATTGTTAAAAACAGCATCACTCAAAGTCTGGGCTGCAAAAAGGACTGTTCAGTGGCTTCATGTCTGTGAATACAGGAAAATACCAGGAAGACTGTCCTAAAATCTGTCACATTTTAATTTAGATACTTACCTTAAATATACATTTAACATAAGAGTATTTGCTGAATTAAAGATGACTCCTTGGGGTTTGTTGTAAAAGAGACTAGGATTTTATCAAAATCTAGCCGAGGCTTAACTGTTTTTTTATTTTCTAATTATAACAGCATGACTTACATGAATATGCACTCTGACAAAAGATGGTTTAAAATTCCAGTATCTGGGGCAGTGCCTGTGGCTCAAAGGAGTAGGGTGCTAGGCCCCATACTCCAGAGGCGGCAGATTCAAACCCAGCCTTTAAAAAACAAATAAATAAATAAATAAAAATAAAATGTCAGTATCGGAGTCTCAGAATGTCCAGCCTCCTTTTACTTTCTATTCCTAACCAGACTTATCTACCTTGCCATCTCCTATAAAAGATTCTGAATTTTCATGATATAAAAATATCAGTTATTATCCAGTGAAAAAATAAGGGGCATTTTAATTAGCTTCAATATTTGTAAGTGGCATAATTCAATTCAATGACATAATTCTGTTCATATTTAAATTATTTTAGTTATATATGGCTATTTAAATTATATAAACAAATCAGTATATTATATTTAATAATCATTACTATTAGACAGTATATATATTTCCTGATGTACAGGCACTCATTCACTTATACAATTTTTATTTTGAATTATTGTGCATTATTTATATAAAATCAAAATACGTTTTGGAGTTGTGAAGTGGGAAGAGGGAGGTCAACAGCAGATATTCTTGACATAACAAATGTATGCCTTTTACAAGTAAGTTATGCATACTATATGACTTTTAACATTAACCTCTAAAGATTTGTTTATGCTAACATGTGTCGGTAAGATACTGTAACTCGTCATTTGGTGAGTAACAAGTAAAGGTTAGAAATACATATCTAAATTACATCATTGGCTTAATACCAGGTTCTAGCTACTGGGAAACAAGTTTACCTAAAGAACCATTGGTATTGACAACAGGGAAGAAATAATTTGGTTCCTAAACTACCAGCTGGTAATTATCCATTTTCCAGTGTTTGTATCGAAAATGGAGCTTGGAGGATAAATCTTGGCTCTAGTAATTCCGTCATTACTGTATTACAACAATCACATCCCAAACTTTCTGATTCAGTTTCCATAACTACAAAATTAGTTTGGAAGTGAGTGTCCCCAGGCCGCCTGAGTAGAGGCTGAAATAATGGCCCCAATATTCCCTTGAAACGAGCAAGATTTATAAGTGCAACTGTGCTTTCCAGAGCCAGCTGCCGTGTTCATCTCCTGGTTGTTTTATTTATACCCCATTTCCGAACACAAAGGTCTCTGAGTGATTTACAAAAATGCATAGAGTACAAAAGAAGAAATAAGGTTGAAAGAATGAGACAAAGGGAAAATAAAGATAGGAGAAGAGCAAATGTAGGGCTTAGATTAGCGTCCAGACTTATGCACCCACGGTTCTATACCTTAGTTATTTAGGCCACAAATATACCTCTAATTTCCCCAGCTGTCAGATCAAAGAGGAAAATAGGATTAGTTACAAGATTCATAGTGTACATAAAGTTACAAAACAATTATTGAAGAGAAGCCAGTTTTGCCTGTTGCCAACACCTGAATGAAATTTTTCCTAAGGGTTTTTATAAAAAGTACACCAGATGATATATTGGCTTAGGTGCAGGCATTCAAAATTTATTTCTTTGCTTTTCAGTTTCTTCTTACAGAGCTGGCAAACATCAGCCTTTACTCCAGGAGAGCTACAAGTGTTTGATACTGACCGTCGCCCCGTTATCACTGCCTCCTATAATGTCTGTTGGAAGGGTAGATTTTGAGAATATTTTCTACTTTCACTGGCATTACTTCTTGACAAATGATTTATATTAATCCTACTTTAATTAAGTCATTTATCAAAGGCCAGGTCGTAAAGGTCTGTAATTTTCATAGCACTATTGCTGTGTCATTGGCTGAGGATGGTGAATTTAAGTGTAGATGTCTTCAGAATACTGATTTTTGCCCCTTGAACCTTAAGCCTAAATTTGGGGAACTTTTTTTTTTTAAATAAATAAAATAGTCTTTTACAAGGTAAGTAAAAATATAAAGAAGGTGCATCATTAATTGTGCCTAATTTAGCCTAATCTTGTCCAGTACATAGTCTTTTTATGTCCAGCATAGATTAGTTTTATATATTTGAACAATGATAGGTGGTGTTATTTTCACTGATGTGCTAAAAAACTCAATCTCCAGAAAAAGAAATAAAACAAAACAAAGAAATGAATTTGTTGTGTGTGCAGATTTCTGTGATATAAATACTCATGGTTGATTTCAAGCTATTGATAGCTTAATGGTCAGCTTGCCAAATTCTTGAAAATTTAATAATTCACTTCCACAAGTCAGAATGGACTTGGTTTATATATTTTTCACCAGTGAAATTGTTAATAGTACCTACTTTAATTTTCAAAAAGAAAAAAACAAGCAGAAACTTTCTCTAGAAGCTAAGAAATAC
The DNA here is from genome assembly GCF_000181295.1 of Otolemur garnettii. Taxonomy (NCBI): domain Eukaryota; kingdom Metazoa; phylum Chordata; class Mammalia; order Primates; family Galagidae; genus Otolemur; species Otolemur garnettii. The sequence continues at coordinate 29,933,918 of NW_003852403.1, forward strand.
TTTACAGAAGGAGTGATGTCCAAAAGGCATCACTTTTAGAAAGTGGTCCAAGTGACAAGTCTTTGCAGGCAATGGAGACAAAGAGAGACTCTGAGAATTCAGGAGGATGCCAGTCAAACAGAAAAGGTCATTTTGTGCAAAAAGTCAGACAGGTAAGAGAATCAAATTGTGTGTTAAAAAAATACTAATAATTCCTTTGTTGTAGTGTGATTTTTGGTCTTCTGGATATATACCTAGAAGAGGAATTGCAGGATTAAATGGCAGGTATATTTTTAGTTCTCTAAGTGTTTTCCAGACATCTTTCCAAAAGGGACGTATTAGTTTGCATTCCCACCAGCAGTGTAGAAGTGTTTGTTCCCTTTTCTCCACATCCACACCAGCATCTCTAATTTTGGGATTTTGTGATATGGGCTAATCTTACTGGTGTTAGATAATATCTCAAAGTAGTTTTGATTTGGATTTCTCTGATGATTAAGGATGATGAGCATTTCTTCATATATCTATAGGCCATGAACCTGTCTCCTTCAGAGAAGTTTCAGCTATAACCCAATTATAGCCCAAGAATATGGGGAAAGGGTAGAGGGAGGGGAGGGGAGGGGGGAGGATGGGTGGTGGGAGGGTGATTGGTGGGATCATGCCTATGGCTCATCTTATAAGGGTACATGTGAATCTTTCTAAATGTAGAATATAAATGTCTCAACACAATAACTAAGAAAATGACATGAAGGCTATGTTAACCAGTTTGATGAAAATATTTCAAATTGTGTATTAAAAAAAGCACACTGTACCCCATGACTGTATTAATGTACATAGCTATGATTTAATTAAAAAAAACACTAATAATTCACTTTCACATTTTCATAAAATCCTATGGGTTAGGAAATAAAAAGATAAGCCTAGATATTGAACAAGAACTAAATCATTAACAAACCTATTTCCATCTTATCACATAGACTATGGGAAATCACTTAAATCTAAATAGGAGAGAAGATCCCTTGAGAAATGTTGTACATGAAATGTAAGAAAGAATTCATACGGAAAAGGTTATAAGGAATAGAAAGAGGAGATGATTTCAACATAGAAGGCCTAGAGTCAAACTTCAGTTTACCAATAAATACACTAATGAGCCTTTTTGTTGTTAAGAACATGGACTGTTTCTTAATGTTAATCACGTATTCCTCTTTTTTCCTGTTTAACACAACTTCTTTTCACCCTGCGATATCTCTTCTAGCTCATCTCTGGCCATCTTTAGAATTGACAGTCTTCCCAGATTCTCTCATTCACTTTGATAACAAAAAAGGAGCTTAAATAAAATTTTGAAAACATTAAATTGATGAACATGTCCTTCCTAATTCATATTTTCCCTCCCTAATTTATATTTTCTGCCTAACCACCTAACAGAGCAGAGTGAGTAATCTTAGGTTTGAGTAGACCATGTGGGTCCCAATCCTGGCTGTGCTGATACTTGGCTAAATCGATGAAGTGGAAAAATAATAATTATGTATCTTGTGGTTGTTACAAAGATTAAATTGGCTGGGTTTTGTAAAGCTTTTAGAACTCTTACATGTAGTATACACTACAGAAATAAACAAAGGGAAGTGTACAGGAGAAAAATCACTTCAAGAAAGAAAGGAGTAGACGTAGGTAGAAATCTCATCTAGACCAAAAGAAGAAATATAAAACTTTTTCTTTCCTCTTTGGGTGGACTGTGAGCATAATGGGGTGACACGTATATACAGATATTTCTCCTCTCCTTTTCCTATTTGGAGATAGGGTGATGCAAGTAAGTGAAGGGTGAAGCAAGTAGAACACAGGAGTTTTTTATCTGAGTCAACATTTATGACGTTGAGGACATTTTTATGGCAGGGGCAGGGGGTTGCCAACATGCTCATCAACTGACAAGCTCATCAGAGTAAAGTTAGTAGCAGAAGACGAAGACGGCAGCTTGAGTTTCACTTGTGGGAGACCATCCCCGATCACACACCACATAGAAGATACACAGACTTTCCATCACGTTCTGTGCAAGAGTGTGGGAGAGATGAGAATGTGCAGGGTGTGGTCTGAGTGGGCCAGGAGTTAGGTCATTATGATGAGGAGTAAGTGTTGCAAGGAGGAGTGGGGCCTAGGACAATGCTGCTGGGAAACTTCTAAGGGATTGGTAGTGCCCACAGGAGCTGGGGTAGTTCTGAGTCAGGAGGGAAGATCATGACATCTAGACCAAGCTGAGAATGTGGGGTGCAAACTCACTATGTGACAATGTTAGCAGTCAGAACAGTGATTGCAAGACAAGAGAGATCATCATCAGAAGCCAGAGACCAGCACTATTTATATTGTATCCAAGACCCTGCTTCTACATCATCATGAACAAAGAGCGAGCGGCTCTGCAGGGTATCAAGACACCATCTGGAACTGGAATAAGAGGTGAGGACAGAGCTGAGTATCTAAGAACTTATTAAGGGGTGGAGTGTTTAAGCTTGAAAAGATAAATGTCTTGTTAATTGGCAAGTGTCAATATTCCCTCTCGGCATCTGGCAGGTGAATTTTGAAAAGGTTTAGATCAGCTATAGAAATATAAGGACACTTTCTTTCTCATTCATGCTATAGCAGTTATGGGGGAGCGGATAGCTTTTCATTTTATTTGATTCTAAGAAATAGACTTAAGGACTTTGTAAATTAGATTACTGTCTAATAATTTTCTTAGGGTCATATACATGTTCAAAATTTCTAATTCCATTTGATGCCACAACACAATCTAATTTTAGGTTTCCTGCTTTCATTCACCAAATCTTTGTTCTTCTTCTTTTGGAGAAATACACATCTCAGAAAACAGAGTGAAGGATGTAATTAACTTGGATCAAAATGCTTTCTTAAGACTAAGGTGACCAGATTTTAACATTGGTAAAGCAGGACACCATTGACTGGGGGTGGGGGGAGTGGGGGGCTTGGGGGGGAAAGGGGACTGTTGGCTAAGCTGTTTATGGTTAAGGACCCTCTAGGGCTCTTGTGGGGAGGGGGTCTACTTGTTTGTTCCAGACAATTTGGCTTCTTCTGAGCTAATTGTCCTTGCCTAGAAGTGAGGGAGGGAGCCAGTATCCTGATAAGGATTCCACCTGGGAGTCTTGCCCAGGAGGGGAGGGAGTTTACATTAGCCTTTTCATTTCCAAATGAAGTTACATTAACCTCTTCATTCCCAAATGGAGTTACATTAACCTTTTTAGCAGCTGATATATTCCCTTCCCATTCTCCCACTCTTCCCTAGCTTGTTGTTCATTCTTTCCAAAAATCAGGACTTTTTAAAAATGCCACAGGATGCAGGACAAATTGTTAAAAATCAGACTGTCCCGCCAAAAGCGGGACATCTGGTCACCTTACTTAAGCCTCAAAGTAGACCATTTGTATGGGTCCAGCCTTCAAAATGATAGATTTTTCACGTGGGATATTTTATTCATTTAGTGGTATTTAGGAATATACTTTAACTAGAATAAGAAAAATCTTCATGGAGTTTATTCTTCTATCAAAATAGTATGGTTTTGTGTTATTTTTTTTGAGACAGTCTCACTGTGTCACCCTCAGTGGAGTGCTGTTGCATCATAGCTCACAGCAACCTCAAACTCTTGGGCTTAAGAGATTCTCTTGCCGCTTCCTCCCAAGTAGCTGGGACTACAGGTACCTGTCACAATACCGGGCTATTTTTTTGTTGTAGTTGTCATTGTTGTTTGGCAGGCTCAGGCCAGGCTCAAACCACCAGCCCTGGTGTATATGGCTGGCTGTCTAACTGCCAAGGTACAAACACTGAGTCAGTATAAAATATTTTCAGGGAAAAGAAGACAATCAGATACATTTCACCAGTGCAGAATGAGGTCTCCCTCTGGAATGCCTTAGGGATTTAAGTTATCAAATCCAATGATATGCAAGAAAATTCTTAAACTGTGAAGCAATGTATCAATTTATATAAATGAAGATATACACAACACAAATATATTGCCACACATTTTTGGGGGGTGTTATTAGCATTGACTCCTGTGATTGAAAATGTCCATTCTAATCTCTCTGCTGAGATCAACTGTCATCTAGTGTCAAAAAAATGGAGTGGCAACGTATCCCACTCACCTGGGATAGTCTGAATTTATGCACATTGCTATTAACTATGCCAGATCATTAGTTTCACTTTGGATGGTACAGAAATTTATGCAGTCATTCTCCCAATGGACACTCCTCTTAAAGTTTCACAGACACTACAAATTCAGCATATTCTAAAGTGAAAGTATTTTATTCCCTCTTTCCTAATTCATAGCAAGCATACTATTTCTCACCTCCGTCCTACTTCCTGGAAGGTCTCTCTTCTCTCCTGAGCATCCACAGGGTTCTCATGCAGCTTTCTTTACTTCTCATCCTATGTTAGTAACAGGCACATTGCCCTGTTTATCTTTCTTTGTTATACTCCTTTAAGAGGTAATTTCTACAACTACATACCTAACCTAAACCTTTACTATATCTGCCCAAGACTAGTCCAATGGATTCCTGATGAGAATTCATTATTCTAGATTTTTCTCTTTTAAAAAACTCTAAGCCAGAGTGATCTTAATGAAACATAAATTTAGCCTTATTTTAAAAGATTTTCTGTGTTTTATCATTGGTTAAATAATTCTCATATAGCATTCAACAACTGCTAGAATAGAGCTCAATCTATCTTTCTATACATATCTCCCACCTTTATATCCAGAGAAGATTCCTCTTAAAAAAGAGGAGAAAGAAATTAACTTTTCAAGGAAGGTAAAACATGAGATCACTTGGGGAATTTGAGCAAAGCTTTTAGTAGGGCAATAATAATTTATATTAATTAGAAAAGCTTTACATTAGAAATTTCTAATCTCAATTCTCATTGATAATTAGAATTTCTCATGGCTTAGAGTGCTACAGAGAAGAAGAAAAATTTTATTTAATTCAAAAATCTCTGGCAAGGATCACAGATATCTCAGTCGCATCAGATTTATAATGCAATGATCAAAACACCCTTCACTCTAATATTTGCATTTAGCAAAATTCAAAAATTTCCACATCTGTGTTCTCAGAAAGCTACTGAGAACACAAAAGTGGCTCTGTGGGCTACAAGGGGGATGATATGCATAGGGCCAGAAAATTGAAAAAGAGCACCTGGGTCAAAGCATTTGAAAGTACTAGAAGGTATACCAGGGATCAGGAGTCACCCACCCAGAGGGCAAACACATCAAACGCTTTTCAAGCTCCCAGCAACTTTCTCAGATTAATTTCCCTCCAGCTTTTCCCACAACCCCTAGATGAATCCCAGATGAAAAAGCAATGAATAACTTCTTTAATTGAAGACTTGGTGGCTGTCTGGGTTTCAGAGGTTATTTCTCAGTACAGCAGTTCCACTTGCCTACTGTAGTTTCCAAGTATACCCCTCTCCTCTCCTCTCTTCTCCTCTCCTCCCCTCCCCTCCTCTCCTCTCCTCCCATTCTTTCCCCTCCTCTCCTCTCCTCC
>NW_003852403.1:29939796-29952311 GCF_000181295.1 Otolemur garnettii
TCCTCTCCTCTCCCCTCCTCTCCCCTCCCCTTCTCTCTCCTCCTCTCCTCCCCACCCCCTTTTCTTTCTTTTTGTTTGGATAAATAAATATCTACAAAGGCTTTGTGACTTCCTGTCCTAATGTGATTTCCTGTCCTCTTGTGACTTCCTGTCCTCTTCTCTTCCCCTCTTTTCTCCTCTCCTCCCCTCCTTTCCCCCCCTTTCCTCTCTTCTCCTCTCCTTTCCCCTCCTCTCCCCTCCTCCCATCCCCTCCCCTCCTCTCTTCTCCCCTCCCCTTCTCTCTTCTCCTCTCCTCTCCTCTCCTCTCTTCTTTTCTCCTCTCCTCCTCTCCCCCCACCCCCTTTTCTTTCTTTTTGTTTGGATTAATAAATACCTATGAAGGCTTTGTGACTTCCTGTCCTCTTCTCTTCTCCTCTTTTCTCCTGTCCTCTTCTCCTTTCCCCTCCTCTCCTCTCCTCTCCCCTCCTCTCTTCTCCTCTCCTCTCCTTTCCCTTCCTGACCTCTCCCCTCCCCTCCCCTCTTCTCCTCTCTCCTCCTCTCCCCTTCTCTCCCCTCCCCTCCTCTCTTTTCCTCCCCTCTCTTCTCTTCTCTTCTCCTCCTCTCCTCCCCACCCCCTTATCTTTCTTTTTGTTTGGATAACTAAATACCTATGAAGGCTTTGTGACTTTCTGTCCTAATGTCTCTGCTCAGACTTGATTAATGAAGGAAGAATTCAACAGACCCTGCTTAGTCAAATGACTCAACTGACATCGCCTAGTTCCATCTTAGTTTTATGCAGAAGGATGTCAAATATTTCCTTGGGTAAAACCTTATTCCCAAGCTCCTAACCCCCACCAGGAAAAAAAAAAATTCCTGGCTAAATGAGGCCCTATATTTCTCCCAAATTAATAGTGATCCTTCTAAGTATATGGAAGATATGGATCAGTGAAGTTTGACTAACCTGAAACACAACAGTACCCATCCAGCTGCTGCAGTTGTTCAAACTCAGTGCCAGCTATTCAGAATTGACAACTAATGTGGCCACTCAGTTCAGCGGTCAGAACTCAAGGTCATCTCAAAGCTTTGATCAATACACATATTATCCTTAATAGGAATTATTATACTATTTTTTAATTAAATCATTGCCATGTACATTAATGCAATCATAGGGTACAATGTGCTGGGTTTACATACAATTTGAAATGCTTTTATCAAACTATTATACCATTTTTAATAGACTCTTGGGCAGGAACATTCTAGGGTAGAGGATAAGAGACCTTCCTCTTTGGGGTCACAAATTGTAGAAATAGTTGTGCCACCATAAAAATTGCCTGATTAATTAAAGTAAGATACTCATAGTATGGTTCTGTTTTCTGGTGATCTATAATCCTGATATAAAACTCATTCTTCCATGTCAAACTTGACTCTTCCCCAAAGTCGTTCCATTTAAGAGACCACAGTCTATGGGACCATTCCCCACAGATTGATTACATCATATTTTAGCCCCCATCTGAGGTCCATAGATAAGGTCTCCCACTTTTGCTATTTTGGGAATTATAGGGCTACTATTCAGCCTGAGCAGTCTAGAAACAATTTTGTGTCCCTTGAAATTCATCTATGTTATGGTTCTACCTTTCTGAACCATTTACAGTCTGACAACATTGTGCTTTTTACTACAAAGATTACTCAACAATGGTACAGTAGTAAAGGTATTTGATAGACAATCTGTGCTCCTTGTCACCCACAGACACAAGGAGTTGTTGGAAACTAAGATGACTTAATAAAAATTCAAGTCAAAAGTATTTCTTCTTCTCCTCCTCCTCTTCCTCCTCCTCCTTCTTCTTCCTCCTCCTTTTGGAGACAGAGTCTCACTTTATTTACCTTGGTAGAGTGCTATGGTGTCATAGTTTGCAGCAACATCAATCTCTTGGGCTCACAGAATTCTCTTGCCTCCGCCTCCCAAGTAGCTGGGACTATAGATGCCCACCACAACACCTGGCTATTTTTAGAGATGAGATCTTGCTCTGGCTCAGACTAGTCTTGAACCTGTGAGCTCAGTCCATCCACCCACCGTGGCCTTCCAGAGTGCTGGGATTACAAATGTGAGCCATTGTGCCCGACCTAGTGTTCCTGCTCCTACCTCTTTCACTTCATCCTATTTCACATACCTTAATAAGAAAGCTTGGTTACTAAATATGGGTTCACATATCTTAATAACAAAGCTTGGTTACTAAATATTGGTATTCTCCCCCCAAAGATCATATCCTCTTGTCTGCTTTAAGAATCTGGATCAAAACAAAAGATACATTTGGGCATCTACTTAAATCTATTGTAATTTCAAGGATTTTGCTTTGATAATTCTTGAATTCAATGCTTATGTATTTGCCCTAAAAGCAACCTCCAGCCAGCCTCATTTTACATTTTGGGGTGGAACATGACCAAAAGGAGCCTGGGAGATTCCAATTAAATTCTGAGTCAACCATGTGCACTAAAAACTCCCTTGTCACTCACATTTCTGACTCTTCTGAATTAAAATTCTAGGTATAAATGGGAAATGATCTTTAAAAAGGTAACATTATTGTTACTGAAATATGACACACCATTATGTGATGGCCGATGAGAAACAACCTCGCTGTGGGATTAGAGCCTAGGAGTTATCAGGGACTGGGAGGCATCCCACTACCTAAATCAGGCTGCAAATGCATTGGGCAATGTGACCTTTGGCTAGATTTATAACCTGTTCATGTGCCCTAAAAACAAAAGAATATGTGTAAGCATGGCTGGTCCTAAATTACTCTGCCTTCCTGAAACCATAAATGACAATGAAGTCTGCAATTTATTGGTGATACTCTCTAGGTTTCTTCTCTGAACCACCGTGATGGTGGTGGTCCAAATCACATTTACAACACTTGCCAGAGTTACTTGTGTCTCTTTCGGTTATGTGTTTTTAGGTGGGTGATGAGATCCACAGAATATCTCCCTTAAAACTGGAGTCATGGTAGCCACTTTGTTGCTTCTTTAATTGGCCTTAGTGACATCAAAGATCAGTGGGTCAATCTCAATCCCTTTGCACAAATCATGTTAGGTAGATGTCTGGCCTTAGGCTCAGACTTGGCTATCTGATATGAGAACTTCTGGTCTTTCCTGGAACTTATTTACAGTTGTCTAAGTCCAAAATCCTGGTTGGGGTGGTGGTGGTGGATAATTGATGGAAAAACTACAGATTGGCCTTATCAAGAAGCTTGGAATTCAGTTGATAGTAGCGTTACTTAAGTGTTCTATAGTATATTTAGTTCTAGCCTCTGTAGTCAGATTGATTAGAACAGTTGATGGAATATCATATTCCTGTGGGTTTTGAATTCAGCCAAGAACTTATTGAGAAATGAATTCTGCCCAAATCCCTTAGCGCACTTCAAAACTGCTTACTGCAACTCAACCCAGAGAAATGGTATATAGGTAAAGAGCAGTCAAGGCCCAGCACTCCTCCAGTATTCTCCCTAGGACTATGTTATCCCAGAGTGCTGCTAGTGAGACATCTCCTTGTGAATAGCTTTTGCCATCTTCTTAGAGGTAGATTGGCAGCAAGTGTCTGATGGCAAATTTCCAGCACATATTGGCAGTGATAGCCCAGTCTCATCTCTATCATAAGGGAACCAAGTCTCATCTTATCTAACATGATCTGGATCTCAAGACTAGGGAAGACCGTCTTCCTTGGGTGCCCTATCTCACCTCTAGGGGCGGTATCTGTTATGTATTTTATGTACACTGAATGCATCTGCTATTATATATTACATGTGCTATTAGATTCATTGAAGTTCTCTTTACCTTTTACCAGGATCTCCCTTCTTATTCTAAGCCTCTGCTGTACTTAATAACAGGGTTAGCATGGCAACAAAGTAAGATTGAACTCAATTCTGATACCTTTGTTTTAAAAAATTACATCAGCCAAAGATGAATATCAGGTTTGATACATGTTGACTGTTTTGAAAAAGTAATCACTGGTGCAATGTTCCCGTTAAATGATTTTCCATCCAAGTAATAAATCATTTGTTTATAAGAAGTTAATAATTTTCTACTTATGTTTAATTTTATTTTTTTATTCACAATTTCTGTAATTTAGTACCTTTTAAAATTTCTACAATAGGTGGTATTGTTTTGATAATCAGAAATGAGAGTCTTAAATTTTCAAAGATCATTTTGAAGAGTTGACCTAGTGAAGTTATTAAGGTAGCTTAAAATAAGGCCTGAGTATTTTGGGAATACTTTATGCACCTGTAGTGCAGCTATCCGACTTTTTCTATCAATGTTATATATATAATAATTATATATGTACAGAGGTGGAGGGCAGGTAGAATTATCTAGATTTTTTTATTTTAGTCATGTTCTTCTGAATGAAAAATAAAAATAGGGCTTGCTGTTTATAATTTTACTCATTATAATTTAACTTTCCTAGAACAAAGGTATTAATTGGTGCTCTAGGGAGAAGTTATTTGGAAATGAACATAATTAATATTCTAATTAATGATCTGGAAGAGAGAAAAACCTGTCCTGTAATAAAATATCTAGCATGACTAATCTGAAAGGTGCTAAACATACCATCAGGGACAGATAAGTCATAAACAGTAACTTAACAAAACATTAATAATTGAAATGAACTCATATTTTGCACAAAAATCTTCAGGCAGTCTAAATAAAAACAAAATATTGTTCCTATAATAGTGAAAGGAACAATAAAATAATAAGATTGAAAAAGAAATTACTATGCATAATGGAAGGTTTTATAATCCAATGGTACATTTTTACTGTTTTTGAATTATGTGGATTTATGTGTTTGCAAAAGTAAATTCAATGACTTTTTTATTGAAAGTTTTGTTTGCTCTTCTGTAACAATATAATAATTATTATGTATTTATTTTTGTACAATCCTTACTGGTTTTTTGATCAGCCTATCAACCTTTCTCCCATCAACAGTGTCTGGAATTCTAATTCCCCTTATTTTCCTAAATTTTGTATTGCCAATTTTTTAATTTTTTTGATGGTATAATAGAAGAAGATGACATTATTTCATAATTTTTTGTTTATACTTTTCTGTTTATTGAGTATTTTTTGTGTCCTCACTTGTAATTTCTATTACTTCATCTATAATTTTGTTTATATGCTTTACCTGATTTTTATTAAGTTTCTTTTCTCTATTTTCTTGGACATTACGAATGTTAAATCTTTGTTGAGTGTGTTGTAAATATTTATTCCAATGTACAGTGTGCTTTCTAGTTACATTATGGACTCTTTCACCACACAATTTAAAAGACATACTCTATTTTGCTGCATGTAATGTGCACATTTTCCCTTAAAATTTTGAGGGAAAAATAACCATCCTCCTACTTGGGCCCCCTGGGCACACGATGTTCCAGTCTGGAAGGATTTGGGATCCAGTGGAAGTGGCCAGAGCAGCCTCTGCTGAGTGCTGTGATCAGGGAAGAAGGTAGCAATGGGGCGGGTGAGGCAGGCTGTGGCCATGTGGGGCAAGGGCTGAGGCCTGAGGCTCAGTTGCTTGAGGGGGCACTGGAAACCCTGTGTAGGTCCCAGGGACCTTCCTAGCTGCCCACAACTGAGTGGCCTCAGAAGCTCCCAGCCCCCAGCCACATATGCGGCCATCACAGCCATCCATGATAGTCCTGATGTGGCAGAGACAGAAGAGATCCTTGGAGAAGGGAAAGGGAAGCCTTCACACAGTGGGCAGCTGTGGGAGGGCGGTGGGGTCTGCATGTTTATCAGGGGAGCATTAGCCCTCTCCAGTGTGTCTCTCCTGGCTGAGAGTTGGCCACTTTCTTGATAGGTGTCTTTCTGAAAGTTTGGGCCAAAAAACATGAGTGCTCTTTATACATGGCAAAAGAACACCTATGTCTTGTTAAATAACAAATATTTATTAAATATTTGTAATTGTTAAGTATTCTTATATATTTATTACTTTTTCTTTTTTCAATTTAATTTTTTATTAAATCTTACCTGTATACATTTATATGGTACAATGTGATGATTTGGTATACAATGTGGAATGCTTAAATCAAACTGATTAACATTACCATCATCTCACTTACTTTTTATGTTCAGACATTTGTAATTTACTCTTAGTTATTTTGACATATACCCTTGCATTATGAACATCCTTCAGAAAGTTTCAACCAAACTTGTCAAACAACTATTTTCCTAAATTATATTTTGATTTTTAAACTTGGATATATCTAAACATTTTGTTTTGCAGATGTGACTTTAGTTTTCCCTAATGGTGAGGGACACAACAGTGAGTTAATGCATCCTACTGGGAAGAGCATCAACGGCTGTAGAGAGAAGGGTTTTGTTTTAGGCTCTGTCATTGCTATATAACCTTGGTAGGTATGTGTAATTTCTCAGGGCCTTAGTTTATTAGTTATTTTTGTTGTTGTTAAGAAGGAATTAATTCTAAGTTATCAAACATAGATTTTCCTAGGATATGTGGAGGTGCTTCAGAAACATATTAATTATGGTCCCCAGTCTACATAAATAATTTGAATGACATTAACCTGTAAGTCATTATTCTATCTACCCAGTCTCACAAGATCATTCAAAGTAAATAAGGTGCTGGCCCATAGGAAGAAAAAAGAAAAGAAATCTGCCATAGATATGCAGCCCAAAGATCCTTGGAACTTCTGGTCAACCCCATATAGCTCGAAGTATTCCCTGATGGGTGGCAATAGGGTCCCAACCCCTATGGATTCTATATAGGATCAGAGTTTCTTGCCATAAATGCATTGCTGATTCTTGGTGCCAGAATAAGACACAGAAAATATTGAAGAAAGAACTTCAAAGCAAACTTTCTGCTTTGCATAGATCTAAGGACTTTTCTGATCACGTTTTCACCTCTGCATTCCAGAATGAGGGCATTCAAATGAGGAAATTAATGCACACAATCTTATTCTTTCACTTGGAAGCTTCACCTCGATTAAACTAGAGACCACACATACACAATAGTGTTATCATCACTGGTATGGGTGTAAGGAGAAGAAAATGGATTCTGCTGTTCAAAAGAAAGTTGAGTTCAGTGAGCTATAGAGATTGGAGGCTGAAGGATAGCTACAGGGCTGGGATATCTACAGGTGCTGCCAGTTATAAACCAAACAGGCACAAGTAATTTTGTGATAGTGACATGAAGACTTGAACAACAAAGCATTAAGGGAAGGAAACTGCACTAAAAAATGTTGGCAATAGTTATGATTTCACAAAATAAATTCAGTTTATATACATTGCAAGTTTTCTAAAAAGAAATTGCTGAAATGATATAAACAGAAGTATAGACTTAAAAGGCTTTTCTGACTTGACTCTGATATTCAAATAGAGACTTCTAATGAACTTTGAGGGGCTTTGTCATTTATCTGAGGCTTGCTTTTTTACTTTTGCTCTCCTATTCTACTTTCAAATATATTATAATATTTAGTCTTCCCCCTGATCTCAAATAACCCAATCCAAATTCTTATGTAAATGTTTCTAATAACCACAGTAATTACCTCACCAGTAAAAAAGAGATTTGGACTTTCAATAAGCATGTAAAATTTATTCTTTTAAAAAACATAATTTTTAAAATATTGAGTTGTTAAAAAAATATTATTATGGCTAAGCGTCATTTTTGTAAAAACCAAAAACACACTATGAGATCCACTTTTTAAGTTCCCACAAATGATTAATCATATGTGATATTTGTATTTCTGTGCCTAGCTTATTTCACTTACCAAAATGATCTCCAGTTCTATCCATATTGTTGCAAATGACAAGATTTTATTCTTTTTTATGGCTCAATAATATCCCACTGTGTTTATGTACCACATTTTCTTATCCATTCATCTGCTGATGGACACTTGGGTTGACTTCATATCTTGATTATTGTGAATAGTTTTGCAATAAACATGGGGGAAAAAACAAAACAAAACTAAAAACACATCTGTCATTTTTTTCTTTCCACTTACTTTTCATTTTCAGGATCTAACATTCTATTCATTGTCTCTTTCATGTTTTTTAAATCATCTTCCTCCAATCCTACTCCAAAATCTAATCAGATTGAATAATGTGCTTGTTTATCAACTGTGATCCATCATTTAGTGCAGATTGATGGATTTACAGGTAAAGTGCCAAATAAACGATGAGTATTTGATGAAGTGCTGGGCTTATCTGGGTGAGAACAATTGAATTGAACAGATATTGTATTCAAAATAAGCAACTGACTTTTGCATGATCTGTTTATAATACAGAGAATCACAAAAACCACTGAATCACTTGTAGTAGTAAATATTGTAGCTCCAAAACCTTCAGATTTCCTTGAAAATATTCACTGAAGGGGGCAGAGGCAAGATGGTGGATTGCAGCCAGCATTCTATGGAGGCTCCTGTCCAGAAGAAGACTTAAAAGACAGAAATTTAGCAAGGGAGTTGATGGTTTGGAGCTGAGCCAAGAAAGAAGATTGAAGAATGCACTTCAACCTTGCTGAGGCGAGGTGTGACCCCAAAATTACAATCAAAAGGTACAAAATCCACCACCATGTGGATGGTAGTCGCCCCCACCCAAGAAGGACTTGCAGTTTACTCCATACAAACAAGCAAGCAGAGTTCAAACATCCTCCCACTCTATCCCATGGGAGAGACCTCCTAAAAACTGGACCTCCTACCCCTGCTGGCATGGCACAGCACCTTCCTGCCAGGCATAAAACTGTAAAACTGTATAAAACTGTATATATTCCCTACCTGCAAATCTGAACTCCCAGAATTCCCCTGAATCTCAACCAGAGGTCTGGAAGTTTGTCCATGGAGTCCAGATTCTTGGGCATTTCCTTGAGAGGAGTGGAGGGGGAAAGGGCTGGTGCTGATCTGTGCTGACTCTGTGGCACAAGGGCGAGGAGAGGATGGTTAGCTCAGAGGAAGCCATAAAGGAGCTGTGGTATCCTGAGCTGCAGAAACGCTCACATCCATTAGGCCATTACAGATAGTCATGCCCTGTCTCTCTGGGCAACCAGAGGTTCCTGACAGCAGCCACTGGCAGAAGGGATTTGGGAAGTTCTGTCAGTGAAGAGACCATAATAGCACCTAGCCCTCAGGGGAATATAGCTGAGACAAAGGTAGTGGGCAGGTAGAGGATGGACTTGACACCTAAGTGCAAACTCTAATTGCTTGCTGCCCAGGGCTGATTTTCTTATCAGCTCTAGCAGCATCTGATCTGCAGAGGAATTTAGCTGGGACAGAAACAAATTATGTAGTGGCTATGTCCTGTTTGCAGCAACATTAAATAGGCACAGGGCTGGAACTGAGTGAACTGCCCCAGCCTATATTAAAAACACTCAAGGTCCACTGCTAGACTCAGATCTCATGGTGACTTAGGCAGTGGTAAACCCTGGGAGCACTTCCTCACTGGAGTGAACTGGGTCACAGCCCTGTGAGATTACCAGTGACTGGATGCAAGGTGGGGAAAGAGGCATCAAACTTCCCAGACTAATTCATTTGTTGGGTGGGTCCTTTTGCCCTCATGGAGTACTGGAACAAGGTATATCTGAGCTGCAAGCAGACCCCTTTTATCTAGCTGCCAGAGACATTTGAACTCTTCCACCTGAGACTGGTGCTGACTGAGAAAACCAATTTGGACCCCTTGAACCAGGCAAATCACCCAAGGACTATCCAAGTGGCAACCTGGGTATATGGTTGAGGGAAGGTTTGATTTTCCTTGCCCAATTGTTGTTAGTGGGGGATGGGGCGACTTAATTGCTGGTATTTCTCCACAGCTGTGATTTCAACCAAGAGTAACTGATTCACTAGGGTAGGACAGAGACTAGCTGAAAATAATACAGAGCCACTTAGCCCCACCACACCAAGAAGGTCCCTAGTCTTTCACGCTGTAACACTGTACGGGTCCTTGACAAAGCTCAAGGGGAAAAGCCAAATGGGCTAAAATAATCATGGGGTGGAATCAGCAGAAAAGCCCTAGTAATATGAATAACCAAAGTAGATCAACCACCCCAAGAAAGGATGTGGCAGATGAACCTGAAGATCCCCTTTATAAATAGATGGCTAAGATGTCAGAAATCAAAGTCAGAATTTGGATTGCAAATAAGATTAATAGACTAGAGGCAAAGATAGAATTAGAAATTCAAGGAGCATTCCAAAAGTTCACCCAAGAAATCAACGAATTTAAAGACAAAACCACCAAAGATTTTGTAACATTGAGGCAAGAGATTGTAGCCCTCAAAGATCTGAAAAATACGGTAGAATCCCTTGGTAACAGAATGCATCAGGCAGAAGAAAGAATCTCAGTCATAGAAGACAAAGCTTCTGAACATGCCCAAGTGTCCAAAGAGGATCAGAAATGGAAAGCAAAAATGGATCATTCTCTCAGAGAGCTCTGGGATAATTCGAAGAAAAATAATATTTGCTGTATAGGAATCCCTGAAGGAGACTAAGTTACTTCGCAAAACACAGAGGCTTCTTCTTTATAAAATTATGAAAGAACTTTCCAGATATGCCAAGAGATACTGAAATTCAGATAGCAGTTTCACAACCCCAGCACGACTCAACCCAAATAAGACATCCCCCAGAAACATCATAATTAACTTCACTAAAGTTAATATGAAAGAGAAAATCCTGAAAGCAGCTAGACGTAAGAAAACCATGACCTACAAGGGGAAGAATATTATAATGACTGCAGATGTCTCTGCTGAAAACTTTCAGGCCAGAAGAATATGGTCATCAACTTTTAATCTCCTAAAACAAAATAACTTTCAACCCAGGATCCTGTATTTAGCTAAACTGAGTTTCATTTATGATGGAGAAATTAAATACTTTAATGATGTTCATATGTTGAAGAAATTTGCCATAACTAAATCAGTTCTCCAGGAAATTCTCAGACCCATCCTCCATAATGACCAGTGCAATCCTCCACCACAAAAGTGAAGTAACTCAGAAACTATTGATCAAATTCCAACTTCCACAGTGGTGAAAGGATTAAAAATGTCCACTGGATTTTGAACAACTCAATACCTAAAATTTTACCAGGCTTATCAATAATTTTAATCAATGTGAATGGCTTAAATTGTCCTCTAAAGAGGCACAGATTGGCTGATTGGATACAGAAACTCAGACCAGACATTTGTTGTATACAAGAATCTCATCTTACCTTAAAAGACAAATACAGACTCAGAGTGAAGGGATGGTCATCTATATTCCAGGCTAATGGAAAGCAGAAAAAGCAGGTGTTGCAATTTTATTCACAGATACAATAGGTTCTAAACCAACAAAAGTAAGCAAGGATAAAGATGACCACTTTATATTTGTTAAGGGCAATATTCAATATGACGAGATCTCAATTATCAACATCTATGCACCCAACCAGAATTCACCTCAATTTATAAAAGATACTCTACCTGGCATGAGTGACTTGACCTCTCCCAGATCCATCATAGTCAGAGATTTTTAACACTCCTTTAGTAGTGTTGGATAGATCTTCCAATAAGAAGCTTAGCAAAGAAATTTTAGATTTAAATTCAACTATTCAACTTTTGGATTTAATAGACATCTACAAAATATTTCATCCTAACAAAACTGAATACATATTTTTCTCATCAGTACACAGAACATACTCCAAAATAAATCACATTTTTGTTCACAAATCTAACCTCAGCAAATTTAAAAGAATAGAAATTATTCCATGCATCTTCTCAGACTATCATGGAATAAAAGTTAAACTCAGTAACAACAGGAATCTGCAGACTCATACAAAAACATGGAAGCTAAATAACCTTATGCTGAATGATAGATGGGTCAGAGACGAGATCAAGAAGGAAATTACCAAATTTTTATAACAAAATGATAATGAAGATACGAGTTATCAGAACCTCTGGGACACTGCAAAGGCAATCCTAAGAGGGAAATTCATAGCATTACAAGGCTTCCTCAAGAGAACGGAAAGAGAAGTGAACAACTTAATGGGACATCTCAAGCAGCTGGAAAAGGAAGAATATTCCAATCCCAAATCTAGAAGAAGCAAAGAAATAACCAAAATTAGAGCAGAATTAAATGACATTGAAAACAAAAGGATTATAGAACAGATCAATAAATCAAAAAGTTGGTTTTTTGAAAAAGTCAATAAAACTGATAAACTTTTGGCCAACCTAACTAAGAAAAAAAGAGTAAAATCTCTAATCTTGTCAATCAGAAACGGTAAAGATGAAATAACAAACCCTTTAGAAATTCAAAAAATTCTTAATGAATATTACAAGAAACTTTATTCCCAGAAATATGACAATCTGAAGGAAATTGACCAATACTTGGAAGCACGACATCTCCCAAGACTTAGCCAGAATGAAGTGGAAATGTTGAACAGTCCTATATCAAGTTCTGAAATAGTATCAACTATACAAAATCTCCCTAAAAAGAAAAGCCCAGGACCAGATAGCTTCACGTCAGAATTCTACCAAACCTTTAAAGAGGAACTAGTACCTATATTACTCAACCTTTTCCAAAATATAG
>NW_003852403.1:29953176-30012081 GCF_000181295.1 Otolemur garnettii
TCAACATTGTTAAAATGTCCATACTACCCAAAGCAATATATAATTTTAATGCAATCCCTATTAAAACTCCACTGTCATACTTTAAAGATCCAGAAAAAACAATACTTCATTTTTTATGGAATCAGAAAAAAACCTCAAATAGAAAAGACATTACTCAGAAATAAATACAAAGCAGGAGGAAGCACGTTACCAGATGTCAGACTATACTATAAATCCATAGTGATCAAAACAGCATGGTACTGGCACAAAAACAGGGAGGTAGATGTATGGAACAGAATAGAGAGCTAAGAGATGAATCCAGCTACCTACCATTACCTGATCTTTGACAAGCCAATTAAAAACATTGAGTGGGGAAAAGATTCCCTATTTAACAAATGGTGCAGGGTTAACTGGCTGGCAACCTGTAGAAGACTGAAACTAGACCCACACCTTTCACCATTAACTAAGATAGGCTCTCACTGGATTAAAGATTTAAACTTAAGACATGAAACCATAAAAATACTAGGAGAAAGCATAGGGAAAACACTTGAAGAAATTGGCTGGGCGAAAATTTTATGAGGAGGACCTCTTGGGCATTTGAAGCAACATCAAAAATACACTTTTGGGACCTGATCAAACTAAAAACCTTCTGCACAGTCAAGAACACAGTAAATAAGGTGGGTAGACAGCCCTCAGAATGGGAGAAAATATTTGCTGGTTATGTCTCTGACAAAGGTTTAATAACCAGAATCCATAGAGAAATTAAATGTATTAGCAAGAAAAAAAAAGTGACCTCATCTCAGGGTGGGCAAGGGTGCAGGAGACACCAACATCTGAGCAAGATGATCTGCAGCTGAGGCGTGGACCTTGGGCCATTCCTCCACAAGAGTTCCTTGTGAGAGGAGCCCGTGCCCCCAGCACGTAGTCATTGTTAATTTCTCCTCTCACCTGTGTTGTTCTGGCTCAATAAAAGGCTGGTGTGGAGGTTGCTTGGGGCTACTGGAAAGTAAGGGCTAGCCCCCCTTCCACAAGCTTGTACTTCTAATCCACTTCTCGCCTGGTTCCTTCCTGCGCTAACCAAGACCAGGGCCACAGGAGCCTGATGGGTCGTGACACAAGGGACTTGAAAAGAAATCTCTCTAAAGAAGATCTGCACATGGCCTATAGATATATGAAAAATATTCACCATCCTTAATCATCAGAGAAATACAAATCAAAACTACTTTGAGATATCACCTAATTCCAGTAAGATTAGCCCATATCACAAAATCCCAAAACCAGAGATGTTGGCATGGATGTGGAGAAAAGGGAACACTTTTACACTGCTGGTGGGAATGCAAATTAATTCATTCCTTTTGGAAAGACATCTAGAGAACACTTAGAGAACTAAAAATAGACCTGCCATTTGATCCTACAATTCTTTCATTAGATACATATCCGGAAGACCAAAAATCACATTACAACAAAGATGTTTGTATCAGAATGTTTATTGCAGCCCAATTCATAATTGCTAGGTCATGGAAGAAGCCCAAGTGCCCATGGACCCACTAATGGATCAATAAATTATGGCATATGTACACCATGGAATATTATGCAGCCATTAAGAAAGATGGAGACTTTACCTCCTTCATGTTTACATGGATGGAGCTGGAAAATGTTATTCTTAGCAAAGTATCTCAAGAATAGAAGAAAAAGTATCCAATGTACACATCCCTATTTCGAAACTAACTTATAGCTTTCATAGGGATGTTATAACCTAATTATAGTCTTAGAATATGAGGAGGGCATTGGGGGAGAGTAGGGGAGAAAGGTGGATGGGTGGATGGGTGGAGGGAGGGTGATTGGTGGGGTCATCTCTATTATTTATCTTACAAGGGTACAAGTGAATCTTTCTAAAAGCAGAGTATGAATGTCTTAACTCAATAACTAAGAAAATGACATGAAGGCTATATTAACCAGTTTGATGAGAGTATTTCAAAATGTATATGAAAACACCACACCGTACCCTGTGATTGCATTAATGTACACAGCTATGATTTAATAAAAAAAAAAAAGAAAAGAAAATATTCATTGAAGTCTTTGATGGGGAAAAGGTGGCCCTCTATAAGTGCCACTTGTAAGCAATACTGCCTCACATAGATACCAGAAAGCTATTCAGGTGGTCTCCTGGATACCACACCTCTGAATACAGTACAGGGGTGTAGACATGTGTGGGTGTACTTAAGGGAAGAGTCATATCTTGATATGCTTATATTGCAAGTAATAATGATTTAATAAGCTTAAAGTCAATATTCAATTATTAGTTATAAGTAGTTAGGAATTGAATTAAGAAAATGATTGCAGATGATAGGCAAAAGGGAACAGAGTCAGGAGAGAAGTGGATTTGAGGGACTGTAAGCCCAGTGCAAAAGGCATGGAGGGCCCTGTAAGAAGCTCAAGAAATAGTCTTGCTGAAACTGTACCCTTCCCCTAGCACTCTGCTAAAGAGGTCACTGAGCTGGGAAGCCTTGCTCAAGTGGGATTATCCTCTCCCGGAGAGTGAGTGTTTTGGGGGAGTTAGGGATGCAGAATATTTAAATCTGGCAAGACAGCCAGAGTGCTACAGACCAGGTATAGAGAAAAATATCTCTTTTCTTCTGTCACCTTGGTATGACCAGAAGAGTTGATCTGTTTCAGCACAAGGCTTTTTGAGTGTTAATTGCCACTCCTGTGATTTGTGTACGTGACCTAATTGGGATCTTCTCTGACATCCTGCTCCTGGACTGTGCTTACCATCCCAACTTCTGTTTATATTAATATCATAAATACCTTAGAGCAATCAAAGTAAAAAGTAAATCCATCCAATTAACTTAGTTAGGTAAAGAAATAGTTTATTAGAAAAATGCAAGGGCAGCAAGAACCATAATGTACTTGTTTTCCTTCCTTTCATGAGATTTAGGATTAAAACAATGGTGTATGAGATAAAAATGGAGCTAGTCTGGAGCTGGAGGCTGTTGCTGATGCTGCATGAGGAAAGGCAAGCAGCCTCCCAGCCCAGCTTTAAACATGTTCTTGTGACTGGTCTTTTCTTTTTCCCTTCCTCTTCTCATCTCCACCAGCTACTGAGAGGAAATCCACTGCATAGTTTGGGGCTGGTCCCTGACATGGGGTGCAGCACAATTACAAAGATTCTATCAAAATTCATAAGCCTAGGGGTCCTATATTTTTTTAGGACGTATTTATCTACCAATATAGATTATAGCACATTATCCCACGATTTCCCTCTTCAATGGCACTAATTCCCTCTGCACTCAGGAGTACTTTGGCCCCATGGCCTACCTTTGAGGCGTTCTAGAATAGTACTGCTCTTTGGATCCTTTTGTCATTCACATGGGAATGTTGTAGTTTCTGTCTTTCTCTCCTTTCTGTACCCTGGGATCTACTTACAGGAGTGTCCAACGTTTTTTCTTTTCTGCCATGCACTAAAAGAACAAAGACTTGTCTTGCGCCACACGTTAAATACAAAATACTAATGAAAACTGATAAGCAAAAAATTACCCTGGTCCTGGAATACCTCTTGTGATATATGACACCACAGATATACAAATCAGATGTCAAATCATCTGCATGCAGTCCACGGGCCACAGGTTGGACACCCCTGATAATGCTTTGAGATTGACTGAGGCTATGGTAGACCAGTAACCTAAATCATCTCTGTACAATAGCCATCACCTATTGGACATACAATAAGTTGTGAGTCACTCTACATTAAATTACACAATCTTCATAATAAGGAAAATAAAAATGCTGCCTTTGTTATTTCTGTTTTACAAATGTGAGCTGAAAGAGGCAGACAAGGTTATAGTTCTCACTCAATATTACCCCACATATCTATCAAGAAGTAAGGCAAAGATTTAGAAGCACATGGTCTGACTCCAGAATTTGAGTTTAGTTATTTTGTTAATAGCAAAATGTTGCCTTGGGACAACATGAGGAATGGGAATATTTGAATGAGAATTAACAAATATATGGTAGGAACATGTCCATTTCAGGCACTCTGTATTATTAGTGCAAATCCTTTTCTACAGATGTACGTTCGATTAGGGATTCAGTATCACTTAAATCTTTGTTCCTGTGCCTTTGTTATTGGTGAGTGACAGACTTTTGCACTGATTAGATATATAATGAAAAATACATTTGGGATTTATACATAATATATGCAAATATAATATAAAAATATATAAAATAAAAATTTTATTTTACCTACTTTAAGAAACTTCTATTAGTCTATGAATTTATTTCCATTCCTTCATAAATTAAATCTGACATTTTTTTAAATTGCCATTAAACATTCTGAAAAAAATAATAATTAATATATTGAACTTTCATATAAGTAATAATTTATACTTATTTATAGGAATTAAAAGCTCATGAAAGTCCTACTCTTCCAGATAATAGTGTGGGTGACATTATTATTGCCTTGTAGCTCATATGGTTGTAGCGCTCACTGGCTCTATCTCACCAAAAGGCACCCTGATTCAGTGATTTCACATTCATAGTATAAGGACTTTCTCTATCTGACATCATTCACTTAGACTGCTTGGGAAAAGGACAACCTATTTTATCGAGGTTAGTTATGCCCGGACCAACCTCATGAAATGTAAATAAAATATTTATCTATTTTTTCGCTTCTCTTCCTTTTGCATCTGGGCACTGACACAGCATTAAGAGGCTTGTTAGGCCTATCTTTTCACACACTGTCAGGTAGGATTATAGCAAGCCATGTATAAATCTTCAATGAAGCAGTTTTGTAAATTGCTTTGTGGCAACTGAGATTTTCAGTGTTAGATTATGCATTCACACATAAACTGGCAGGAATAAAACCAGGGAATGAAAAGTGGTAACTACCAGAGCCCCTGACAAGCTGGGAGTTTATATGCCTCCTGTAGACGGCACAACAAGATAAGCCTTGAATTGACCAGTGAGGCTGAAATCATCTGCAAATTGGAAGATTAACAGTAAATATATATTGATCTGTTATCTTCATTTCACAATGATATTTTTAAAATGCAATAATGATAGGTTCCTTCTTTTCTCTCCTCCAAGAATGTCTTTCCCCCAGCAAAGGGAGAAAAAGGCAGACAACACAACCTTACCATCCCTGCATTTGGGGCATCTAAGCTGAATATTTTGTGTCATCATCATACCTACTTCTCACTGTCCTATAGTCCACTCTGAGACTCTTTGTCTATACGGCATTTATTGTGAAGAAGTTGGATAACGTTTCTGGGAGACTGATATTTTTCCTGGTGTTCAGTGTTGATGCTAATCTCCATTCCTCCCATTTTCGTCTTCCCTGGATTTTTATATTGGTTTGTTCATCTCAAAAGAACATCAGAATGTATGAGAGGATTGACAAGTGTGTTTGTTTATATTTTTTCCTTACTGGAGGGTGTCCTTTTCCCTTCTACTAATTCTTCAAAGTGTCACCATTATGGAAAGCTTTCTATGACCAGGGAAACAGAGCTATACTTCCCTCTGCATCTATCACACTATGTATCACCTTATTTTATGATTATTCATTTATGTATTTGTCTTCTGGCTCCAGGGTAAGAGGTCTTACAAGGGATGAGTTATTTCATTTTCATCCTGCATGTGCACTGGGATATGAAAAGATTTGGTGGGTGAATGACTGAAGGAATGATGATTTCATTGCAAAATTTAGAAAAGTATTTAACATCGTTTTTTTATTCTTCTTATAACATTTCAAGTCACTTGAGATCAGTGTTCACAAATCAGCTGTATACTTTTCTGGATGAGATAAAATGATACAAACTACTTTGTGTAATTGATTGATTAAATTATATTCTATTTACACTAAAATATATTTCACTTGGAAGAAAGTATTTTTGTAAAACCTCTGGAAAAGAAACTCAGCAGGCTTCTATGCATTTTGCATTTTTAATAAAAACTTCTCTGTAAGAAGAGGTGTTAGATGCAGGATGGGAAGTAAAGTCTGTCCTTCTCCTGTATTAAATGCCAGTCAATGTCCCAGGAAAAAGTACTGAACACTCAGTAAATGACATGAAATTGAGAGATGAAAACTAGCTTTTATTGCATCCTTTCCTTGTGGCCCACTTTACAGAAATTTGTGTTTCCTCTCACACTAGATTTAAAATGCTAGAGAGAGCTCAGCCAAAGGCTTTTAATTTCCTTGTGGAAGGGATTATAGAGAAAAACAGAATGAGGTAAACCTAGGGTGGATAGTGAACTTATCATTAGTCAATATTAAACCTATCTAAAGGATCTAAAATGTGTATGTTTTTCAATAATTTTAGACAGGAAAAATGAGAATCTATATAGTAAACACTGTTGATCTCTTTTCTCATATCCTGCCAGTCACCTTTCTCTCTAGACTATAATCTATACCTATGATTTAAACAAAACAGCATTTACCAGAACATTTGCTTGATCATTTTATAATATGTTAAGAAGTGCCACAAATTATTTGAAATGTGATTATTAATGCAAAGCTGACACTATCAGTTCTGTGCTTCACGACTTGAATGGCTCACCTCTTGTCTTATTCTGAGGTCCAGATTTCTTACACTTTACTAACAAAAGTGGTCTGTGCTTTTCCCCAAAACAAAGTAGCCTCTGTTTCCACATTGAGTGTTAGTTTTGTATGTTCCCGTATCCCATAACTATGAATCAGATGACTAAAAGATCGAATATGCGAACCATAGTCTTACATTTCATATCTAGATATTTGAATACTTGACAATTTTTTGGTGTTCATTTGTCAAAATACATTGTTCAAATATTAAAATTTGGTTAAAGTTGTACCCTTTTAAAGTTTGTACCATTAATTTGTCCCATACAAGGGAATGAAATATTTCCAAACAATATTCATTCTTGAATTTTATACTGATTCTAAGAAATATTTCTAGAACAAGTAGGTACTCTTATCCAAAAATATCCTTACCTTAATTTTTAACTTACTAGATAAATGAATAAAAGTAAAGGTCAGGAATTGGTAATTTTTTAAAGAGTTAACTTTTTCAGGTGAAATGTCTTGATTGGTATCTATCTTCTGTCATCTCCTTGTTATCTTGTTATGTGACCTCAGGAAAACCCTTTTAATTTTCTGAATTTTAGTTTTCTAAACTACGCCTGCAGGAATAATAGGAGTGTCTTCTTTCTGTTGTTTAATTGATTAAATACACAGGGCAATGAAAATGTTTGCACACCGTAAGAAAGGAAAAACTGTACTAACATTGTCATACTCAAAATATACCCATACCATTTTTATCTTGTGTCTCTTGTAATTTCAGAAATCAAATATGACTTGAGTATCACAATTTTAGTACAGTGTTTTCCATTTTTAAAATGTGTACACATTTTCGCCAGTCTAAAAAGATCTATATACTGTGTCTATATTTATATTTATGCTATGATAATGATGATGCCTAGATCTTATTAAACACTCAACAGAGAAGACTTTAATAAAAATTTAATTACTTTTTAGGGACACATTTATAATAACTGAACACGTTTTATTTAACCAACAACTTCTTATAACATTCAATCAAATGAGCATATTGCCAAGAATAGTCTTTCATTTAGCCTAGCACCTTTCCAGTTTACCATTCTTTTTCATTGTCTCTGCCCTAAGAAGATGGAAATACTGTATCAGGGAAGTCTACTGACTACTTTTATGATTTATCAGAAATCGTGCATAAATTGGCCTGGGATGCTCTAATTTTTACATTAGTCTCCTTTTTCTGTCTTATGAGTAAAATTATCATGGGTAATATAATAAACCTATTCTTTAATGATATTCTAGAGAAAGGAATTAAAGGGGAGATAATGGGAGGATGCATTAATCTTTCCACCATGTCCTGTTATTTTCATTCATTCTTCCACTTAGCCACAGACTGTACAAGACCTAATTGATTCCAACATAAATAAGATACAGAATTTTCCCTTAAATGGAAGAGTCAATCAACATATATAATGAGGTATTAATGTCTTTTTAAGGAAACAGAAGAATTTATGAAGGCAGAGGAAATAGATGAACTAGTGTGGTTTTAGCAATATACCTGTTTTCCTTTCATTACATTCGTGTCAAGTTATAATGCTCATAAAGAATGAATTAAACACTTTCTAATGAAACTACAGGTTCTGTTGATTAAATAGGCTAATCATGTAAACATTTAAGATCATGTTAAGAATAAATATGTTTCAATCCCATTAGCATCACTAATGTAATGTAATTCAAATTTGTACAAAAATGTAAATACTTCATAGTTCCAATTCCCATTACCAACTTCATTAGTTGAAATTTCATCCTGTAAAATAAATGTCTCCAAATACACATTCAAGAAATAATAATTCTGCCTGTATTCAAAAGACAAATCGCCTTCACAAAAGATAAATAGCAGGCCTCATGCTGTTAAATGATTATCTTTAATTTGTTATAACACATCAGTATTAAATTAAGACAATGATAATATTATAGTTCACATTTAAGTGTATGTAGAAAAGTATCACAGGTCTTGCTAGAAAACACTACCTATCATCATTAAGAGGTACAGTGATGCTAGATTTCTGTTGATGAAACAAGCTGGCAGAATATATTATGAGGGTGAGGACTTACTGACTTGGACTCTTGAGCCCTCCTGCATGGGATAAAAAACTAGGAGGGATCCAAAGGAGAACTAAAATAGACTTACAGTAAGCATTTCCAAATTAACTTGAAATTATCTTCTTGAAATATGGCTTAATTTGGCACAGAATAATGTGTTTCATAATGACATTTTGGTCAATGATGTACAGCATATATGATGGTAGTCCCCAAAGATTACATTATCATATTTTACTGTAACTTTTTTGTTTAGAGGTACAAATGTTTGCCTTTATATTATAATTTCTTACAGTATTCAGCACAGTAACATGCTGTGCAGGTTTGAGTCTGGGAGTAATATAGACTGTACCAGATAGGCTAGTTGTGTCATAGCTATACTGCCTATGATGTTTGCACAAAACAATATTATCTAACAATGCGTTTCTGAGAACATATTTCCATCAGAAAGTGCCCCATGACTACACCATATATGTGTGAATGTATGTATTATGTATGTAGATATATAAGACATGATACATGACTTACTGTTCATTTTCTCCTGTTTTTCTGCCTTTGTCACTTTTAAGCAATCTGCTCTCCCTTTATCTTTCACTCTTTGGCAGTTTTAAATAATGTCCCAAATTCTAGCATAAACTTAACTTCCTCTGGCAAAAGTTTTTTACTAACACTGCCAGAAATAGCTCTCCTCTGCATATTCTTAGCACTTCGTACTTCCAGTTCCTTCACTCGTACATTATCAAATGTTATTGAATATCTGCTGTGTGTCAGGGAGTGGAGATAGGAGAAATATAGCAATGAATAAGGCCTAGCATCTTTTCTAATAGAGCTTACATTCTGTCAGAAATATAGCTAAGAAAAAAGATAGGGACATAGTTACAATAATGACGTCATATATATTTTTGTGTTCATCCATCTATCATTTTTAGATCATGAGCATTTTTAAAGATAGCATCTCTTTAAAACAGTTTTATTGACTGTTGTATTATCTTTCCTCTATAATCATCTAGCAAGGTGTCAGATAAATAGTTATTACTCACTAATCATTTTTTGAATTTTATTGACAATAACTCATATGGTTATAGATTTACATGTGTTCATATGACAGAATTATGAATGTCATTTAGTAGGAGTACATTTCCACTTGGGTCTAACCGATATGACTTACAATTGGGTAATACACAATAATGAGCTGCATAGTGACACTTACAGGCCATGATCTGTGCTTGGGAAGAACCTTCATTCATCCAGAAACTACACACTGGGCTAAGACAATTGGAAAAACTTTTACCAAAAGGTTAATGAAAAAGCTACACTGTAAATAGAGTGTGAATTTGAAAAATTCATGGGACAAATTTTTCCTTGAGTACCATTTAGCAAAAAGACAAGATCAGAGAAATAAAATCAACCAAACAAAAATACTTCACAATTTCCTAGGAGGCAGTCCTGCATTTTAATTAAACAAATATTAAATACTGCATCCCCGTTATGTCAGTAAACACAGGAGTAGTTACAAGTAGGACAAAGGCTTTGAGTTCATGTTCTGTGCAATGTAGCATGTTGGCGTTTGTGTAGCTCTCTTGTAAGTCGTGCATATCCAGAGATCTATAATATGTCATTCCAGAGCAATGGGCTTATCAAGAAAGAGAAGGAGACACAAAGCCCATCATCAAATATCCTTTTTATTAATTGGTAAGACCTACAAAATCCAGAATAAGGTATAAAAGAACTTTCACCTATACATCACATTCTCCAGCTCAGGATCTAGGTATATCTATTATAAAATAAGTGGTTATATGCAGGTAGGCAGCTACTGCTACCAAGACCTCACTGCGAACATATTCATTTCCAAATAGTTGAAAGATCTTTTAGAAATATGATGTATGTAGTAACCAGCCACCCAGCCAACTAAACAAGAAATAAAATTATTATTCCAATGATAACTGGATCTAGTTTACTGTAGTATTCTGGGGGAACCCAAATGAAGAAATCTAAATTTATTTGTAATAAACAGAAAGTGTTATTTTTCTGAGGAAGCACAGGGAGTGCTGTCATTGTATCCATGCATTCCTGAAAATGACACTTGCTAGGGTGCAATCTAAAGTCCCTTTAATTCCTGTGTTTACTGAAATAAGTGGGATGTAGTACTTAAATTCCCCTTACTTGGTTCCTTGAGATGGTATTAAACTCAGAGAAAGAGGTGAGGACCAAAACTGGTGAAGCTTATTACGACAGAATTACTATTACAAGCAATATTAACTCAGTGATCAGGTGACAAAGCAGGACACAAACTTAGAGACAGGACCACGCACCTCAGCTCTGGCCTCCTGATGGACAACTGAAGGCCCTGGAATAACAGGGGCAACATCGACACAGGTGGTGTGGACTTTGATGTCCAAGCAGAACACCATCATCAGTATCACTTTTGCTGACACTCTTTTAAGCAGGGTTGCTTATGGGCACTTTACAAGAAGGAGGCAAAGCGGGGGGATAAAAACAAAAGCAAAAAGGAATACACCCTAACATTGTGCCCATTAAGTGGAAGCACCCCCATCTCCCTTCCTCCTCCTGTCTCCCTATTCTCTTATGCCCCTACCACTCAACTTGAATTGATTTGAGCTTTTCTCTTACGTGGGTAAGGATTGCTATAATTTTAACCTAGTATAGAAATTAAGATCCCTTCAATAAATGCAACATGATTGTGGCAGGGAGAAATGCTTGTGCTCCAAAACATGATAAAAATTTAGGCTGCTTATGTTGTATATATGAAAATTACAAACCAAACAAATTTATTAATTTCACTATACAGGAAGCCTTAGAAGGTATTTTGTGGTGTTTAGCACTGTCTCTTCCATTCTAGGAAAAAATCTGACTTCATCACCAACTGGAAAAATTTCATTTATTTCAGAATCAGTGCAGATGTTGACAAATGTAATTATCAACATGGGCTTCTGCAATATATAGAATCTTCTTATAGAATCTTCTGCAATAACATGAATATTTAAGTGAAGGAAGTAAATCTATAAATTAGTTATAGTACATCAGATCAGACGATTAGATTGCATATCTACTGATATAAAAATAATTGGGTCTCTGAAATGAAGCATTTGGAACTGCATTTCAAAGACTAAAAGCTAAATATAGAGTGTTGTTGCTTCTAATTATAGCAGCTCTCTTTTTCTTTCAAACCATTTTGTTCTAATTGTTTTATCCACTAATGTCTACAGAGAATTAAGATAATTGATAGGAGAATGAGTTCTGCTAGGGCCTGGATAGGAAAATTATTAAACAACAAACCTCAGCTTAAATTAAGATTTTTAATCATTATGTGCTATTTGAGTACAATGTGTTTCCTTTTTTAATCAGAGAAATATTCAATGCCAAGTTGAGAGAGTTCTGTGGATATAGGTTAGAGTGTTATGACTTTTATCAGAAAATGTTAAAGAAACATACCCAGAAAGGACAGCTGACCATTTTCAGCATCAATGATTTTATTGAACAAAAAGAGAATCTCAGGGGTAATTATTTTCAAACTTTTATAATGGATCCAAACTATGTCTGATAATTTTCTGGCAAACTAAGATAATCTCGAAGGACTCCATGAGTTTAGAAAATGTCAAAGTAATGAGAATTTAAATGAGATGGCCCAGTTATTTGAAATTAAATTATACAACAGTTATAATTTTATATAATTTTAAGACTATAAGCTCCAAAATGCTATCAAGTAGCTTTATGAATTATAGAAGATGAAAGAGGATAAAATAATACGTAGGAACTGAAACTGATTATTCCTTATCTTAGTGTCTTTGCGAGACACAGAGTGTGTGCTGGTTCTATTATTTAATGAATAAAGCTGTGCCGTTGTAATCCCAGTTCCTATCTTTTTATGAAGCTATTTATCTCATTACAAATCTAAACTCCAGGTTTCTGCTGTGAGATTCATGGCGAGGGAATCGGTGTTGTGTGCTTTATTACTTGAAGTTTAAGGTATGAGCTTTTGTATGTAAATCAAGTGATGTTAGGAGGAAAACTGTATACAAAGAAAAGGGACTTTTAACTTTTATACTATATAACACATTTTTGGATGATAACATGATTTGAGAGGCAAGGATACTTTAGAATAAAAATTTTCTTTAATACATGCAAGTAAAGGTTCGAGGTTTTCCATTCTCTTAATGAAGAAAATCTAAGTATACTATAAATATGGCATAGGAAACAGAGTATACATTTTACATTCTAAGAGATGTGGTTTGTTCACTTGAAAGAAGTGGGAAAAAAATGAAGGACTTGCTTTCCTTCTTTTGCTTCTATCTTTCTTTGTTTTGTATTATTTTTTAACCTATAATGTGCACATATTTTGGCAGCACGCTCCAGGTGCTGGGTTCTGTGTGAGGCACGTAACCCTTCCACACAGCAGCTGAGCTACTGTGAACAGTTACATAATTTCTTCAAGGCTCAGTCTCTTCTTTAATAATCTATGGTCTACGTATACCATAATGTATTCGTCATAAAAAATTAATGAACTAATATTTTTTCAAAAATCTTGGATGGAATTGGAGACTGTTCTTCTATGTGAAATATCATAAGAATGGGAAAACAAACACATGTACTCACTGTGAAACTTGAACTACTTGATCAACACCCATGTGCACATATGCCAGCAAAACTCAACAGAAAACAGGTTGGAGAGGGAGGAGAGGAGGGGTAAGTTAACACCTAACACGTACACAATGCACAGCATCCTGGTGATGGACACGCTTATAACTTTGACTCAAATGGTACAAAACATTTGTACCCTCATCAATATTCTGAAAGAAAAAAAATGCAAACAACAATAAAAATTGAATAAAAACCCGTGTCGTACTAAACACCCTCTCTTCTCTGCTCTTTGGAGCTCTCCTCTTATGCCAGCTTTTATTTCCTGCAAAGGCCTGGTTTAGATAGAAGGAGAGGAAATGGAAACGTAAAAGCAACAAGAAATTTTCTTTTATTTAGGAAATATTTGTGTTTGGGGGCATGTTTTGTTATTGATTTTGAAATACTTGGATTTATTTTTCACCTTCCTTCTCTAAAATCTATAAGGGGATACAGATTTTGTTTTCTTTTGAAAGTAGTTGTTGACCGCGTGAACCGTGATTTCTAAGGGATGGTTTTGGCAGCCCTTGGGTAACATTCTAGGACAGACAAGCGTGGTCCTTGGCATGTTCTTTCACTGCTATCGCAGTGATTCTCTTAAGTATTTTGGCATCCAGCCTGTCTCTATCTGTGCCCCACGCCACCTGCCAAAAGGTTTTGAGAACAGTATAAACCTTTGTCCTTTTGTGAATGTCATCCAAATACATCCCTGTCCTCTGTGACTTCCCTATCAATAATAAGCTAATTTTGAAGTAGTCATAACACACTCCTGAGAAAACATCTAAATTAGCATGACAGACTGTGTTGTTCCAGGTAATGTGTGCGTTTTCATATTTGCAATTTTAGATGTTAGTCTAAGAGTTTAGGTTCAATCTAATTTGTATTATGATGGACAATTCAGAGCAGGAAGAAGGAGAAAATGATGCTAAGACTAGAGGCCTTTAGGTTTAGGTAAGTTGATTATAAGATCCTAAATTTTGGCTATTTCATATGCTCTAACATTAAATGAGATCTAGTTTCCTGCTCCCAGACTATTAACTTAAACAAGAATACCAAGAGGCCGCTCCCGGAGCTCTTTTGGCAGGGTGCCGGCCACATACACCGAGTCTAGTAGGTTAGAACCCAGCCCAGGCCAGCTAAAACAATAGTAACTTCAACAACTACAAAACAAATAGTGGGGCATTGTAGTCTCAGCCACGTGAGAGGCTGAGGCAAG
Organism: Otolemur garnettii; assembly: GCF_000181295.1. NCBI lineage: Eukaryota > Metazoa > Chordata > Mammalia > Primates > Galagidae > Otolemur > Otolemur garnettii. The sequence continues at coordinate 29,967,630 of NW_003852403.1, forward strand.
AGAATCGCTTAAGCCCAAGAATTTGAGGTTGCTGTGAGCTGTGATGCCACAGCACTCTATCAAGGGGGACAGCTTGAGACTCTGTCTCAAAGAAAAAAGAGAGAGAAAACCAAGAATCACATAAATAATTAACATAAATAAAACTTGTGAATTAACATAAATAAAATGAATATGATAGAAATGTGAGAAAAGTTATTTAATCATAGGCCTCCGTTGTTTGTGATGAAAGTGTGGCATCCTTCTTACGTTGACTGTGTCTTCTTTTCTCTGAATGTATTTAAAATACTATATTGTCTTTACTTTTTCTTTTCAGAAATGTGTCTCTAAAGTGGGCTACATGTGGTTTCTCTTTAATGTTTTTCAATTTGATAATTGAATTTAGTACCACAGAGTTTTACTGTGGTACTAAAATTTGTAAGTTGCTTTTAATCGACTTTTGAAAATTTATGACAGCTATTTCTTCAAATTATTTTGACTTATTCTTTCCTCATCTCTGGGACACCAAGACCATGTATGGTAGATCAGATTATACTATTCATTAAGAAACAATCTATGCTAACAGAAACATTTCTCTACTTGGGAGTAACCTATGAGATTTGGCTATGGGATTCAAATACCACTTCTGGTTCTTAATCATTGACTTTGTGTCTGTAATATTTTGCAGATCTTACTAGAACTTTCAGAGCTTAAGAGCTTTTTGTTTTGATTTTGGTTTTAATTTGTTAAACACTGCAAGTAAGTTATACTTTGCAGGTTTTTATAAGATGTATATACTATCACATGTATTTTCTTATGGCACAGTACTTGACATACTGTCAAGTTTCCAATAAGAGAAAATTTTATTATGGATAACTACTACAGCAAATTATAATTACATTGTAGTCCCACAAATTGTCTTCACAAAAGGTACAATCAGCTTTCTAGTTAAAAAATGGGCTTTATAACCTTTGATTTTAACCAGCTTTGTTCTGGCTATAAAGTGTATACACAATTGAATAAGTTGAAAAATCAGTTGACTTGGGTTCACATGGCTTATAGGCTGCTGAGAAAAAAAAAAAAAAAGAGAAAGTAAAAGCACTTCAGATTAAACAGTCACAAGGTTATCTCTTTGTCATTCTTCTCACTGGGGGTTTTAATAGAGAATATATTGAAGACTGTAGGAGCCACAGTGTTAAGAATAGGAGACCATGACAGGGCTGAGAGCAGATGGAAGGGCTTCACAACTGGGCACTGTTCAAAAAGCAGCTCTGAAGCAGAAGTTAACTAGAGGAGCTGATAACCACTGATAGCAGTTGACAGCTATCTCTGCCACCTTACGTGAACATTGGCTAATTACAATATCATTTAAGTGTGGTTTTACAATTTCCCCACTCTTGACAACCTATTACAGTTCCAAGTCAACCATAGAAAGTATGAAAATGAGCAGGAACTCAGTTCTAAAAATTATGATCCAAATTCTTAGCAAAAGCCAACCTTTAGGCCCCCAAATATTCCTTCTCTCAATTAGTAAGAACCCAAATGATCTGAAATCACTTCTTCCCAGTGCAGCTCCGCATTTGCTCCTGCTCACTCCCCGCCCCCCCCACAGTGTACTTTCACTTTCAATAAAAACCATCACTGGCTTGGCTGAGTTCTTTCCCAAGGAATACCAAGAACTTGGAAAAACCTCCACTTGGAAGCCAGGAATAACTTCATAATAATTTTTTTAATGCTTATGATACCCCACTGTAAGAAAGCATCTTTAAAATGTCAGATTCTCAAATACTTAAGATATTTGTTCTTAAAATGATTTTTTACTGTTTACAAACTTTCACACTGTGAGTGTTATTTCTGTATTTAACAAGTGATTTGTATTTAAAAAAATAAAAAATGGTATTGTTTTATTTTATATATAGCAAGGTTGTACCAAATGAACTTATAGCTTTAACATACAAAATCAGTGCATTTTGATGAAAGATGTATCTTTTATTTTATTTCAATAAAAAGAGGTATGCTTAGGAACTGATGATTTAGGAAAGATATTTGGATACAGAAAATAATAGCTAATAGAAGTTGTTCAAAGCACTTTTTTAGAAACATATGAAAATAATATTTATGCATTTTTGCTGATTCTATTACAAGATTAAAAATTAGACAATTATAAACTAAAGAATTTCTTACATTCTAATTTGTTTAGAATTTGCCAAAATATATGTTTTCTGCTATAAAATTCAATATTTTTTGTCTAATCAATATTGAAACTAAAGGTTTATTTTAAGTGATTCTCTTGAGGTAAACGTGTTTATACTTTCCAATGCAAAAGACACATTTCTTTCTTCTCTCTCTCTGTTTATAAACTTGAAGTTCATGAGGATAATTTTATGGGAAAATAAATTTATAGGTAGTTGAAATCAAGATTTATTTATATTATAATGCCATATGGGACTTAGTGTGAAATTTGATGGGCATTGTATAACTATACTTAAATGTTAATTGTAGAATATTTACAAATGCAAAGAAAACAGACCACTTTAAATAACAGATGCTATAAAAAGCTTACCCTTGATAAATATAAAACCTGATGAAGGCATCAATAAATATTTGTTGATGAATAAAATAACATACATGTAATTTTGCTTTTCTAAGGAAAACATATTTAAATTAGTGTCCAGAGGTTATTTTTTCATAAGAAGAAGAAATAATTTACAAATAGCCAGGCTTTGTGGCAGGCACCTATAGTCTCAGCTACTTGGGAGGCTGAGACAAGAGAATCGCCTAAGTTAAGGTGACCAGACATCCTGCTTTTGGCAGAATAGTTCTGATTTTTATCCGCAGCATTTTTTAAAAGTCCCAATTTTTGGAAAGAACGCACAACAAGCTAGGGAAAGGCGGGAGAATGGGAAGGGAATATATGGTTTTCAGCTGCTGAAAAGGTTAATGTAACTCCATTTGGGAATGAAGAGGTTAATGTAACTTCACTTGGAAATGAAAAGGCTAATGTGAACTCCCTACTCCCCTCCTTGGCAAGGTCGAACAGGTGGAATCTATCAGAAGGATACTGGTTCCCTCCCTGGCTTCTAGGGAAGGACAGTTAGCTCAGAAGGAGCCAAACTGTCTGGAACAAACAAGTAGCCCCTCTCTCTCTATAGGGTCCCTAACCATAAACAGCTTAGCCAATAGCACCCCCCCAATGGTGTCCTGCTTTACCAATGTTAAAATCTGGTCACCTTAGCCTAAGTCTAGGAGCTGGAGGTTGCTATGAGCTGTGATGCCATGGCATTTTACTGAGGGTGACAAAGTTAGACTCTGTTTCTTAAAAAACAAACAAAAAAATCACTTACAAGAAAAATGTATTACATATATAAAAAAGCAAAAAGACATGGGGTGAGAAAAACCAAAAATTTTAATTTAAAATTAAGTAAACAAAAACTACCTTGCCAATCAATTTTTATAACTCTAAGAAAGTTAAGACAAAATAAATTAGGACAGTATACTATTAATTCCTTCCTTTCAAATCAGTATTATCTGCAATAGAAAAATATTATCAAATATTGTCCAAAATACTGTCCAAATTAAAAATTTAAAATACATTATATTTTTGAAGTGCGCTAATGTACCACCCTGATAAAAGTATCTTGACCATGAACCACACAACTACAAATATTGTTTTCTGAGTTGACATGTACATAGAATGACTCTTAAGATCTGTGAGTTTTTTAGCTACCGTAGAACATTGAGTTAACTGTACTGATATGATGCCTGCATATTACTACACAGAGCAAAATACTTGTACTAGAGTATTGTGTTTCTTTTTTGTTTTGTAGGTCTATTTCCAGTCAATGAATCTGGCTTAATCATTTCTCTATTGCACTAAAGTTTTTATTGAAAAGATATATTTAGTTTATCAGACAATAATTGTTAGAATGTTATGGTTAGCTCTCATTGTTAAATACTATAAAATAGCTCTATCTTTGCTATGTATAGGTCTTCTAGAGGCTAACAATCTCATTCATCAGTTTTTAATGTTTGTTTATGAGATTTTTCCCTAAGTACTTTTAAAAATTCATTGATACTACTAAGTCTGATTAGAAACTCTAGTATAAGAAGAAATCAAATTTAGATCAAATATTTAATTTATTTAAAGTAAAAGTTTATTTCATTTTAAATTTAATTTAAATTTATCTATTTTTAGTGTATGTTCCTCAAAGGATACAAATAGTCTGGACTTCCACAAGTTTTCTTCAGCTGAGTAATGAAACTTTCCAAGTTGAAATAAGGGATCTTGGTCTTTTACCACCATTGTGTTTCTACTATGATTATTAATAAATTTTCAAAACAACTGAAGGAGTTATTATTCCTCTTTTAGAAATGTGTATATTATAACTGTGGAGAATAAAGTTCTGAGAGGTTATTAAAAAGCCTGTGGTTTAATTATTAAAAGCTGTAAAGTAAAATTTAAACATAATGTCATTTACTCAAAACTACAACACAATAGGCATATTAAAAAAGTAGTATGTGGGTGGCGCCTGTGGCTCAAGTGGCTAAGGTGCCAGCCATGTACACCCAAGGTGGCGGGTTCGAATCCAGCCCGGGCCCGCCAAACAACAATGACGGCTGCAACCAAAAAATAGCCCGGCGTTGTGGCGGGTGCCTGTGATCCCAGCTACTTGGGAGGCGGAGGCAGGAGACTCGCTTGAGCCCAGGAGTTGGAGGTTGCTGTGAGCTGAGATGCCACGGCATTCTACCCAGGGGGACAGCTTGAGGCTCCGTCTCAAAAAAAAAAGTGTATGTGAATTTAGTTGTGTAAGTTTATAGAGTGGCTGCCATGGCAACGCAGCTCCTGTACTAACCAGTATTAGTGTTAGGAAGATTATCTTAGCCTCAAAATGCGGGGATGGGAGTTTAGTGCAAGCAACTTGAGATATTATGACTTTTTAATATTATCAGCTCTTTTCAATTGATTTTATATAGAGCATATAGCTTTCTGCCCATCTCTAATGTACATCTCAGTATATGATGAAGTACAACAGTTTATGGTAGTGGTTAAATATAAATGAATTTAGAATTGGTTAGCCTGGGATCAAATCCTCTAAATTTTCAACCCATGTAAACTTCAACAAATAATTTGTTAATATTAATTTGTGTCTGTATCTTTGACTTTAAGAAAAGTTTCATCTTCATATGATTATTGTGAAAAAATTAAAGCACTTAGAATATTTCCTTAATTCATGGCACATTTTGTTAATATAATTGTGATTGTTCTGTGGCTTACTACTTAGAGGCCCATTTGTTTCTATTTAGAGACAGTGAGCTATACAGGAAAATAAAAAGACACTGGAGCAATAGGTTATTTGAAGAGCAAAAATAAAGATTAAGTCCCCCATACTAATTTCCTGCCTTGCTCAGGAAAGTAGAATATCCACTCAAATTTGTCACTGCTGTGGAAAATTAGTGACCTCTTCATAGATAGCCACCAAGTATTCCTAGCGTCATCTTTCGTCACTGGTGAAGGGTGGATAGTTTTGAACAAACCTGTTGGTAACCATCACCATAACTCTCTTCACTTATGGGGAGTTTAGGAGACAAACGATAAAGAGCAGGCGAGCGTAGCAATGAGAGTCTAAACATAAGGCGTGGAATTAGTCTTTAGCAGCATAAATCATTCATTCCATGTACTCTTCCAGAGACATTTCTAAATCTATTACTGAATGGTTTCAGAGCCACTTTTTAACACTTACTGAGTCCTGACACTTTCGGTATGCGTAAAATGTTGTATTAAATTGTCTAACATGCCCTGTTTACAAATTTTAATCCTTGAACAATTGCAATGTACTTCTACTCTTTAACAAAAAAATTGTCATCCTAGCATGTGCTATTCAAACCAAAATAGACCAACAAATACACATAAAGCATATTTGCATCTTCGTTTTCTATTTTCACATTATACTCTCCTCTTGCTTATGCAGTTTCACAAACTGAACTCGTGAGAGCTCTCTCTAACCCAAACTTCCCCAACACTGAAGTGTATCCAGAGTCCTGTATTTCAGTAAAAAACATATATTACTATACATATATAATCCACTATCTATACCATGGTAAGAAAATTGCAATTTACTGTAAAATGAAAGCCATCTGAGAGTTTTGAAAAAGGAGGTGGCACCTTTTAAAGAATGAGTCTGAGCTTCTAGATTGAACAACAGAAAGAACAAGAGTTCATATGAAGCATTAAAGGTCTTTTTTGCAGCCTTGGTCTCTTGGTTCACTCCTGGAAGGAAGCTTTCACACTCTGAAAAGACCAGGCCCTGATTAGGTCACTGGGAGCCACAATGTATGAACCACATCAACTGACAGCAGTGTTAACTGAGCCATTGAGGATGTCCAGTCCATTTAAAATCTGACAGCAATTACACTTTAACATGAGAAGGAAACACCACATTAATCAAACTCACTCAACCTATAGAATGAAGGAGAATAGAAAATCTTATATGCCAATAAATTGCTTAGTGTTTTTTGTTCTGCAGTGATAGATAACCAGAAAAACATTCTTCAAGACCTCACAGTGTTTTTCCTTCCAAGCGCTATATTTATTCAAATTCTGATTTCTACATTGTGTCTTACTGGTGTGCAGACCCTTGCAAACAGGAGAGTCAGTTCTTGCTCCTTTAGTCACATTTCAAGGAGAAGTACAACATGTTGACATACAAATGTGTCTTTGCTTTGAGGTATCCAATATCCCAACCAATACCCACCCAAGTAGTTTGAACCATAGGCCACTTACCAAACGAAATACATTAGTCAGAGTTAGGGATGACGGGACACTATGTGACAGAGGACTGCTGGGGTCCTCAGAGATTTCATGTTTGATTTTACAAGGTAAAAAAACTCTACTTTTCATAAGCATTAGATAACTTTATGTTAAGGCCATGAGATGCACCTCTAGAGATTGATCTACAACCCGATTCATGTGTGTAATGTTAGAAAAACCTAAACCAAAGAAACAGCTTTCAGAGAACTTGAAACAGGAAGTTGTGTGTGGACATCAGCAGAGATGTTGGAATCCGGACCTCCAAAATGTTGCTTCTCAAGAAAAACAATAATGCTGGGGAAAAAATTGTCAAAGTCAACTTTTCAAAACTCTAGAAACAATCAAGGAAGCATTTTATTAAAACAAACTGCGAATCTTGGTAAGACTGTTTAACTCATTCTATTTCTATGTTCCTTTCACAGCTTAAAGAACAATTGAAAAGCCAATGGCTCTTAGTCATGGTAAAAGCAGCAGCTAGCAGCCACTAAAGGTGGCAATGCAAGTTTGGCTGCTCCAAAATCATTCATCTCAGAGAACTGTCATTGTTTGGCCCTCTGGCAGTTATCTGGAAACTCCTCTTCTATGGCTTATCTTTATTGGATATAAATCAAAGCTCAATCAGGCATTTGTCAAAGATGATCAGCAACAAATGATTAATATTTGCAGCTACCTGTGGCAGATGCTACTTGTGGCAAACAGGAAAAAAAAATTAATTCAAAAAGAGCTGACTAAAAAATGTTAAACAAAAGCCTGAGGAATGAGATGGTAAGGGTTTCGCAAAGCCCCAATATATTCCCAGAAATCTAAAAGGCACTCATAAGCATAGGACTGTGCACGTGGCCAAAGCTATTCCAGAAAATAAGCAAGAAGATCCTAAGCTGTCACTTCTGGTTGACCTTGAGGCTCTATGCAAGCAGGAAGTGAAGGTTGTGGCCAAGTTGTAAACTACCTGGTAGAACGTTGCAGGTGCCACAACACACAGACAGACCCACAGCATGGGGTCTTGAGGGACTTGAGGGACTTAGTGGTTCCTGGAGTTTGAGGGAAAGTGATAAATTAGAATTATAATTAAATAACTTAAAATTTCTGCTCTTAACATAATGAAAAACAAGCCAAAAACTAAAAGATGACATTTTAAAATAACATATATGATAAAGAGAATGAGCTTAGAATATACAAACAATCCTCAATACTCAATAAGGAAATAAACAATCTGATACTGCCAGGACAAAAAATGGCACTTCAGTAAATACATATAGATGCCAGGTAAATATATGAAATTGTGTTCAATATTATTATCCATTAAAGAAATCAAATTTAAACTATCATAAGATTCTACTGCAATATTAAAATGGCTCAAGTAAACATAATATTTATTACTCTATTAATTAGTTAATCTGGCATTACTAGTTGAGCAAATGCAACCCATATATTTATGTTGCAAATGCTAAATAACAAACCTGTTTTAGAATAGTTTGGCAGTTTTTTAGACAGTTAAATATACATTCAAAATAAGACTCACTAATCCCCCTCCATGGTACTTACTCAATAAAAGGAAAACTTACATCTACACCAAAAACAATTGTACACGTATGTTAATAGAAGCTTTAGTCACAATCACTAGAGGGTTAAATGGTTCAAATGCCATTTAGCTACAGAATGAATGAGCAAGTGTGGGACACTACTGAGCACCAAAAAGGAATGAGCCATTATTGATGCATATGAAACCATAAGTCATTTCATACAGGAAAACAGGAGTTTTGTTGTGATGAAGACGGAGTTGAAGTATATTTATTATAAAATCATATTTATAGGACATTTTTAAAAATGCAAAACTGTAACAACAAAAAACAGATGTTTGTCACAAACTAGGTGTAGAAGCAGTGGTTGGCTACAAGGGGTTATGAGGGAGTTCTGGAGAGTGAGAAACCATTCTCTATCTTGATTCCTGAAATTTCTTCATTTCAATATTAAGGTGGTTTCAATATGATATGCATTTGTCAAAACTCACTGAATTGTATTTCATTTAAATCATACCATAATAAAAATTGAAGGAAACACTATCAGCTGAATTTAAGTTGGTGTGATATGAGGATGGTGGGATAGTATTAAATTCAATGTTTGTTCCATAATATTAAAAGATAGGATTTCAGTATAGTGGGCAGATTTTTAAAATAATAATTTCAGTTTTAGTAATTACTGGATGTATTCCTTGGATATAGATAACTTTAATAGCTGGTTTTATGCATTCCCTGAAGAGACAACTATTTTCCTTTTTTTTTTTTTTTTTTTTTTGAGACAGAGCCTCAAGCTGTCCTCCCTGGGTAGAGTGCCATGGCATCACGCTCACAGCAACCTCCAACTCCTGAGCTCAAGTGAGTCTCCTGCCTCAGCCTCCCAAGTAGCTGGGACTACAGGCGCCCACCACAATGCCTGGCCATTTTTTGGTTGCAGCCATCATTGTTCTTTGGCGGCCTGGAATGGGGATTTTAACCCGCCACCTTAGGTGTATGTGGCTGGCGCCTTAGCCACTTGAGCCACAGGTGCCGAGCCGAGACAACTATTTTCCAAAAGTACTTTCCAAGTTGACCAAATTAAGTAGCATTTTACACATTTTAATCATTATTATAGCAGTGAATGTGAATATCTAACTGCACTTTTCAGAGAGGGGATAACATTTGTTAGATAATTTTTTAAATTTATTTCTTTTGTTACAATTAGCATTCCTTATAATTATCCTTATCTAAAGCCTTTGTATATTTTTCTAATGTCGTGGACCAGCCACAGCATATGGTGGGTTTACTTCCTAGTGGCCTGGTGGTACCAGGAGACCGAAAAAATTATTAGTAAGAGTTATAGAATTAGTTAGAGTTAGTATAGAGAAATAATAGACAAAGACAAAGATATAATTTTAGGAGCAGCAGGGCTTGGGAGGCGGCACATACTTCCTCATGAGGCTTCCAGTATGCCACCAGGAGTATCAGGCTGGCTCTGTATTTGTTTTATACATCAGTGTCATAGTCATAAATCTCATGAACACAAGGGAAACAATCCCGCCAAGGTTCTTGCTGTGCTTGCATTCCTACTAACTAGACCAACTCTACAGCTGATTACATTAATTGAAAGAATTTACTTGTTGCTTTTTACTGCTTCAAAGTATAATAGTCTTAATGTAAACAAAGTCTTGATAAGGAAGCTAATCAGAGGTTGACTCAAGGACAACCAAATCCTAGCTGACCCATAGTCACATGCCACAGACGTGATGTTTTAATACTCTGACAGCTCTATTTCCAAACAGATAAATTCCTCTGGCCCAATCAAGGTGAAGGAAGAAAGGAGACCTTTCTTCTTATCTGGTTTGGAGCAAGTCTTCCTGAATTGGACAAAGTTTAAAGAATTCACATTCTTAATTCCCCACATCCACTCCTTAGAGCACACAGCCTTGCCCTGGCAGAAAGCAGCTTCAAAGCCTCCAGCCAGGGGATGAAAGATATACAACACACCAGGCTGCAGAAATATTAAAGTGATAGGATCTTGCACTTTGTGCTGAGATCCCAGAAAATTGAAATACTCATAACTGTCCCTTTGTCTAGACTTTGTTCTCTATTCCTAATAATATTTCTAATCTACTATTAATAATTGAGTGTTAGTTTCAAACTTATAAAATCATTATTACTAGCAATGCAAACACATCAAGATATGACTCCTCCCAAAGGTCTTCCCACATGCACCCTTCATTCTAAGTGGGAGAGCTTACTGCTAACTGATACTTTAATCCATGCAGACCATTTTTTAAGTCCAAGGGCCACAGATACTAAATCTTTACCCTAAATCTTTCCATTTCAATGTCAAAAAGATGTTTATATTAATCTCAATAACTTATCATTGGTGATTTCCTTCTTAATCTTGTCTTTGACCCAGCTATCATCAGCCTAAGATTATAAGGTTTCCATGACTTTGAGTATGAAGGTTCCTGTCCAACTTTTATTCCATGGTGGTCTGAGAAGATACAAGGAATAATTTCTATGCTTTTAAATTTACTGAGGTTAGACTTGTGTCCTAGGACATGATCTATTTTGGAGAATGACCGGTGGGCTGATGAGAAGAATGTATATTCAGTTTTGTTAGGGTGAAATGTTCTGTAGAGGTCTGTAAAGTCCATTTGTTCTAGGGTCAGCTTTAAGTCTAATATTTCTTTGTTTAGTTTCTTCTTGGAGAAGAAAATTGTCAAAATTGTTTCCCTTGACAAATATGTAGTGACCTTCCTTATCTTTCTTTATCTTTGTTGGTTTAAAGCCAATTGTATCTGCTACTAAAATTGCAACCCCTGCTTTTTTCTGATTTTCATTTTCCTGTATTATACAAGTCCATCCCTTCACCCTGGAGTCTATTTTTATCCTTTAAGGTAAGATGATATTCTTTTCTTTTTTTTTTCCTTTTCTTTTCTTTTCTTTCTCTCTCTTTCTTTCTTTCTTTCTTTTCTTTCTTTTTTTTTTTTTTTTGAATTAGTCTTGGAAATTTATTGGAACTGGTAGTCTTATATTTTAATGTACAACTGTTAGAAAGAAAAAAAGATTTGAGAATATTTTCAGAATTTATCACATTCAAATAATGTTGATGATTAGGTTATAACTACAAGTTCACAGACAAATAGGTATATTATTGTAGAAAAAGGTTGTAGTGATATGCATTGAGGGGATGAGATTCTTGTATACAACAGATATCTGGTCTGAGTTTATGTATCCAGTTAGTCAGCCTGTGCTTCTTTAGAGGACAATTTAAACCATTCATATTAATTGAGAGAATTGATAAGCCTGGTTTCATTTGGGGTGTCATGATTTTCAGATGTCCACTGGATATTTTTAATTTTTTCACCACTGTGGAAGTTGGGTTTTGTTCAAAAATTTCTCAGTGAGTTTACTTTGGAGGTAGAGTTATTGTGCTGGTCATTGTGGAGGATGGGTCTGAGAATATCCTGGAGAGCAGGTTTAGTTATGGCAAATTTCTTCAACAGGTCTATGTCATTAAAGTATTTGATTTCTCCATCACAAATGAAACTCAGTTTAGCTAGATACAGGATCCTGGGCTGGATGTTGTTTTGTTTTAGGAGATTGAAGGTTAATGACCATTTTCTTCTGGCTTGAAAAATTTTTCTAAGAGTCATTCTGATATTTCTCCCTTTGTAGGTGATGCTTTTCTTAGATCTGGCTGCTTGCAGAATTTTCTCTTTTGTCTTGAATCTTGCTGGGATTCTAAAACTCTGCTATCTGAAGTTCTGTATCTCTGGCAATGCTTGGGAAATTCTCCTCCAAAATCTCTTGGAGTAAAGCATCTTTACCTTTAGGACCATCCCCTTCTTCAGGAATTCCTATAAGATGAATGTTTGATCTTTTGGAGTGATCCCACAACTCTCTCAGGGAATGATCACTTTTTGCTCTCCATTTGTCTACCTCTTTGAGTGTTTGGGAATGTTCAAAAGCTTTGTCTTCAGTTTCAAAGATCCTTTCTTTTGCCTAGTCAACTCTATTACTGAGGGATTCTACTATATTTTATAGCTCCTCAACTTTTTTGAGCTCTGTTATCTCTTTTCTCATTATGTCCATATCTTTGGTGACTTGGGCTTTGAATTCATTAATTTCTTGAGAAAATCTTAGAAAAAAAAAGAACTACTCTTTGGAATTCAATTTCTATCTTTTCTTCCATTCTATTTATCTTATTTGCAATCTATATTCTGATTCAATTTCTGACATTGCTGCCATTTGTCTATGAATGGGATCTTCAGTTGTATCTCCTTTGTCATTTCTTGTGGGGGGAGGGTTGATCTAGTCTGGTTATTCATGTTGGCAGAGTTCTTCTGTTGGGTCTGCACCATGTTTATTTTCTACCGTTTGGTTATTAGAACTGGTAGGGTATAATTGAATTGGGGTTCCCAGGTAGTAGAGATAGCCCCTTACCAAAGCACTAGGGTTTGTAATTGTGGCTTATCTCCTACAAAGGCCCCTTTCAAAGTTTTGGCTGGGTGCTCTGAGGACCTAATTGGTGACATAGCTCAAGCTAGCTTTGTTTAAATATCAGCCAACCTCTACCCTAGCCTAAGAAACCATAGTATTAGGTTTAAATCTCCACTATGAAGAGATACAAACAGCTGTGGTGCCCAGACCTTATTTTTCATTTTTTTCTCCTACAGAACATTGAAGGTCAACCTCAGAATGTCTCCAAGTGGACAGCCCCAGACATGGGTTCCAATTAAATTGTCTAAGGTGGTGCAAACCCTGCTCAGGATTCAAGGGTTTCCAACAGCACAATTAGAGCCAGGTATCCACACTCCCACCAGACTCAGTGCACACTGTTGTCCACTTCTCTGCTCACAGGCCCAGTTGGAGCCAGGGGCCATGCCCCTACCCATCAGTCTCAGTCCACACCCAACTAGCCTTTGCTTGTCAGACCAGTTGGAGTCAGGGAAACTTACCCCCACCTGCCAGTCTCAGTTCACTGTCTGGCAAGCCTCTGTTCACAGGCTCTGTTGTAGTCTGGGCACTGGGCCCTGCCCTCCAGTCTCAGTCCACATGCAGCTAGGCACTGCTTGCTAGACCAGTTGTAGTCAGAGGACCACGCCTCTGCCTGCCAGTCTCAGTCCACTGCCTGGCAAATCTCTGTTTGCAGGCTCTGTTGGAGTCAGGGCACTGCACTACAACCGCAGGTCTCAGTCCTCACCCAGTAAGCCTCTGGTCACCAACCCCACTGGAGACAGGGGACGACACCCTATCCCTCAGGTCTTGGTCCATACCTAGTAAGCCCCTGTTCAAGGGTTCTGTTGGAATCAGGGGGCCACTCACTTGCTCTCAGGTCTCACTCCACACCTAGCAAGCCTCTGCTTGCAGGCCCATCAGGGGCTGGGGACTAGCCCTGTCTGCTGAACTCAGTCCACATGGAGCAACCACTCTCCCACTGTGGGTGCTGTCAGAGCCAGGGGTTTTGCACTACTTCCTGCCAGACACAGCCCAAAACACAGGTTTGCACCACCACTGGCTGGGTATAGTCATAACCAGAGGACTGCTTCTCCTCCTGCCAAGTGTCACTTTGTTCCTACATCCTCTTTCTTTGTTAGTCACAGATTCCATTCTCATGGTTGGCAGACCGCACTATTCCCAGATGTCTCAGGACAAGACCAAATATTGTGCTCTGCAGGGGGCAGACCTTAAACTTTAGACCACCATGCAAAGGGGAAAGGGTGGAGTGGGAGTTTGGACTTGTAGGGGGAAATATCTGTTCAATTTTATGCTTGGGAGGGTGGTATCTAGGTTTATTAGTGAGACTTCTCTGTAGAAAGTGCCCTGGAGTTTAGCAGCTCTCTCCAGCAAGGTAAAATGAGAGGTCTTTTGTTCACTGCTCCTGTACAGATAGCCTGTGTCAGGCCTCCTACTTGGGGGAGGAGTTTCCCATCCAATAGTTGATAGGCTTTGTACCTGAAATTTGTTTTCTTGAATGCTCTTCTTTGGAGTTACAGCTTGCTGAACTTCTTTCTTGGCTCAGCTTCCCACCTTTGGCTTCAAAAAATCTGATTCTGTCTACTTTTTCTTCCTCTGTCAGGAGCCTCTGCCTAGGGTTGCTACCACTTAGTCATCTTCCCAGAATCCCCCTATAATTTTTCAACTTTACAATGAGGCAAAAGTGATACACATTCAGCATACATGTGACTTTGAGTGCCCACACAACCTTTCTGGTAAGTAACCCACATAACCTTTCTGGTTTTCACTTTCAGCATGGTATTCAATAAATTACATGAGGTATTCAACACTTTATTATAAAATAGACTATGTATTAGATGATTTTTCACACCTGTAGGCTAATTTCAGTGTTCTGAGAACATTTTAAGGTTGGCTAGGCTCAGCTATGATGTTTGGCTTACAAAGTGTACTAATCCATTTTCAATTTACCATATTTTCAAATTAAAATGAGTTTACCAGGATGTGCCCCATTTTAAGTTGAGGAGTATCTATAGTAATGTGCAGTGACGATCACACTTGTTATACCCTCCTATGATCGATAAGGCATTTATGAGAGAGCTGGTAAAGGTCAGGATATTCAAATTTTCCAAGAGAAGTAAACCATTTTATCAGGCATCCCTGTTCTTAATAAAGTAAAACTATGGATGCTTTCACTTGGCTGAAAATGCCCAAAATGCATGTTGCTCAGTGGCACTTAGGTAGAAATTCTAACTTAGATTGTTGAATTAAGGTAACAATTTTTAGATACATATCACCATTCTCCTTTTCAAAACTATAGCTACAAATCATCTAAAATTATCTTGTCATGAAGTAAAGAAATTCTTTAAATTGTCCAGAATTAACAGCATTTGTTGAAAATGGTAATTTTTCATAGGTAAATTTGATGCAAGATAAATTATCTCCTTGTCAGAATTTAAACTTCAGCACCAGAAAAGTTATAAAGTATTAATTTTATGTGCCATTTGGCATAAAATTCTTTATCATCTAGTTTAAGCTTCTTTTGCACCAGAGTCACATTGTTACCCTTCCTTGCAGCTATTCAACTGTAAATGCTGCTACATTGAACTGTACACCCTACTCTCTGCATCAGTATGATGAGCCACTAATTATAAAGTAAGTCAACATAATCTAAGGGAAAAAATATCACTTTTCTTTTTTTTTTGGAACTTACTAGAAATTAAAAAAATATTTACACAGGATAAGTGCATAAATGGTAGAATGGTTTTTATCAAAGTTTGTATGTTGATTTTTTTCTTCACATGAGTATAAAATATGAGAAGTACCAATTTTTAGCATTTTCATAGACTCTTCCTTACTAAAACAAACAGAAACATGTTTTAAGGCTGATAATTTAACTAGCTTTCTATTAAAATATGAATTTTCATTATGGATAATGCATATAATTTTTGTTATTAGTTTTTTTAAATCAGACAAGGTATTTTTGGTAAAAAACATAGCATTTTTTTCTTCTTGAAACACTTAAGTTATTTCAAATGCTACCTTTAGCTTTACAGGTTCTTTAACATCTATTGAAGTAAATATTTATGGTATAGGCTAACTCTAGGAAGACGGGTTGTAGTGTAATGTTCAGATAGGTCTTTATAATATTTCATAGAAAGCATAACACACTTAACAACAGACTTAATGCAGTTTAACTAAAGTCTCATTGTTTTGTACTAATGGCTTCAAACGGAGCACTGATATAATAGAAAAACTCATGACAAAAGTGCTAATATAATTTTCACTTAAACAGTGGGTAATTTCTTATTCCACTTAACCTTTTTCTTTGTTAGAATTATTCTTTTAACCACTCAACAGTAAAAAAAATATGCAAGTGTACCTATTGATATTATAATATGTATAAATATATTGATGCTCACAATTTTAAGATAAATTACTCTTTTCTCTAAACCATGCGATTAATATACTTGGGTTGTAAGAGGAGGCATCTTGCCTCCTTCATATCTCCCTCCCTCTGAATCTTTCTGCTACATAAATGTCTGCATAAAGTGAGTTGTTGATAAGTTAATTTACAAGGGAAAATGAAAATATCTCAAACTAATCTGAGCTGTAACAAGCCAATCCATTGAGGTAATTATGTTGTGGATCTAATATTTGGTTTAAAAAGTTAATTAGTTTGCATTTTGACAACCACACATATCCGTCAGCGCAGGCTGCCTCATTTTATGGTGCTTCATTTTATTGCACTTCACAGATAACTGTTTTTTACAACTTGAATGTTTGTGAAAATCTTGTGTTGAGTAACTTTATCAGCCCAATTTTTCCAACACCATGTACTCACTTTGTGTCCCTATGTCACATTTTGGCAAGCCTCACAATATTTCAAACTGTTTCATTATTCTTATATCTGTTATAGTGATCTATGATCAGTAATCTTTGATTGCAATTGCTTCCAGGTGCCACAAAACATCCACGCTGACTTGAAAGGGTAATTGTTGTATGTGTTCTAACTGCTCCCCCAACCATAGCCCCAATCTTTCCCTCTCTCCTTGAGCCTATTTTCTGAGACTCAGTAATATCAAAATTATCAAAATTAGAACAATTAACCCTACCATAGTCTGCAAGTGTTCTAGGGAAAGGAAGAATCAGACATATCCCACTTTATATCAAAAGCTAAAAATGCTTAAGCATGCTGAGAATGGCATGTCAAAAGTCAGTTAGCCAAGTCATGAATGTAAGGAAAAGTTATAGAACAAAATTAAAAGTGCTGCCCTGCACAGGTGTTCAGCAAAGCAGTCTTAAATGGAATGAGATTTATTGATCTCAATAGAAGATCAAACCAGTCACAATATGCCCTTGAACCAAGCCTAATCTAGAGCAAAACCCTAACTATTTTCAGTTCTATGAAGGCTGAGAGCTATGAGGGAACTGAAGAAAAAAAAATTGCAGCTAGCCTTGGCTGATTCATGAGGACTAAGAAAGAAGCCATGTCCATAACATAAAAGTGCAAGGTGAAACACAAGTGTTGAGGTAGAGAAGCTGCAGTAAGAAAATCTAGGTAGGATGAACCAATGAAGGTGACTACACTAAAGTACATGTGTCACATGTAGTCGAAACAGCCATATGCGGGAAGAAGATGGCATCTGGGATTGCCATAGCTAAAGAGAAGTCAATGCCTGGCTCAAGACATCAAAGGACAGACTGAGTCTTATACAGGGCTAATGCAGCTGGTAACTTTGAGTTGAGGCCAATGCTTACTTACCACTTCAAAAATTCTAGCTCCCATAAGAATTCTGTTAAATCAATTCTGCCTGTGCTCTATAAGTGGAAGAGCAAAGCCTGGATGACAGCACATTAGTTTACAACATTGCTTACTGAATATTTTAAGCCCGTGGTTGAGAAATAATACTCATTTAAAAAAAAAAAAAGATTTCTTTCAAAATACTTCTACTCATTGAAAATGCATCTGTTTCCTAAAGCACTCTGAGGAAGATGTACAAGGAGACTAATGTCTTTGTGGCTGGTAAGACAGCATCATTCTGTAGCCCATGGATTAAGCAGTAATTTGGACTTTCAAGTGTTATTATTTTGTAATGCTATAGCTGCCACAGTTACGATTCCTCTAATGGATCTGAAAAAGGTAAATTGAGAACTGTCTGGAAAGGATTCACTTTTCTAGCTGCCACTATGAATATCTGTGAGTCTTGTGTGCCAAAGTATCAACAGGAAGAGGGGTTTGAAAGATATTGATTCCAGTCCTCATGGATAACTTTGAGGGGCTACAGAGGGAAGAAGTAACTACAAATTGTTGGGAAAAAGCAAGAGAACTAGAATTTAAAGTGGAGTCTGAAGATGTGACTGGGTTACTATAATCTCATGATGCAACTTGAACAGATGAGGAATCACTTCTTACCAATGAGCGAAAGAAGTGGTTTCTTGTGATGGAACATACTCCTGGTGAAGTACTGCGAATACTGTCAAAATGATGACAAAGACTTTAGAATATTACATAAGCTTATTTGATAAAACTGTGATGGGATTTGATGGGATTGACTTTAATTTTCAAAGAAATTCTGTGAGTAAAATTTTAGCAAACAATATCACGTGATAAAAAGAAAACTTTTTTTTTTTATATTTTATGAAATTACCACAGCCATCCCAACCTTCAGTAAACACCACCTAACCAGTTAGCATCCACCCATACCAAGGTAAGACTCTCCCCAGCAAAGAAATTATGACTCACTGAAGATTTAGATGATCATTACCATTTTGGCAATAATACATTTTTTAATTAGGATATGTAACATTTTTAGGAATAGTACTATTGCATACTTAATAGTATAGTGTAAATGTGCTTTTCATGTGCAATGAGAAACCAAAAAAATTCATATGACTCACTTTATTGGAATGTTGCCTTACTGAGGTAGTCAAGAACTGAACCCATGATAGCTCTAAGTTTGACTATATTCATCATAACAAGCATATAGTTTGTTTCCATTTATGTTTACACTTATATTTAAAAGTTATCTGTATTATAATGCTCTATTATTGTTCATCTCATGTAAGTTTTGCTTGAATGTGCCACTGTTAATTGCTTTTCCCACTGTCTATCCCTCCAGCCACCATAAAAAATTTTGAATTCTCCATTGCTTGAACACAGATGGCAAATAAGTTCAAAGGAAGAGATGATACCCAGTTCCAGAAAACCATGTTAAGCAAATGAATCTGCCAGAAGAATCTTTTTGATTTTCACATCTAAAGAAACTGTGTTTTAAGCAAGCCTTTTAAAATTACAGCATGCTCTTTTGCAGAGCAAACTAATAACCCATAATTGTTAATTATGTTTTCCAGGTTAAATTATATCTAGTGCTAAATTGTAGGTGAGATTTAAAGGTGAGGAATATTCTGTCATTAGAAAATTCACCTCACCTCTGGAGCAATGAGACAACTAGAAGGAACTTAAGAGTATAGCCTTTCCAAGGTTGGGTGTCAATCTTCAGAATGGAATTTGACACTTATTCATGAAAATTTCTTGTACAAGATTTTTTTCGACCTGTTCAATTTATCTCGTCATCAGAAAGAGTAATTTTATTCACTTGATTTCTTATTTCATGATCTTATTATTAGGGTTAAACTTTTTTCTATTTAAATGTACAATTTGATAAATTTTATGCTCACACATACACATACATAAAACTTTCATAATAACCAACATCTCTGTATCATAATAACATGTGTATTATTCCCTGTTTCATTCTGCTCCTTTATAAACTCTGCCTGCTATATCACCATTCTTCACTGAATCCTTGAGTTACCACAGATTGGTTTGCATTTATAGAATTAACTGTTTTGTCTATATTTTTAAACTTTTTCCTCTTAAAAAAATTCAGAATATTACATATTATGGGTATACAGTCATTTTGATTACAGGATTTGCTCTTGTGCAGTTTGAATCAAGGTTGTTAGTGTAACCATCACCCAGGGAGTGTGCATTGCACCCATTAGGTGTAAATTTACCTGTCTCCTTCCTCCCACTTTTCACCTATTTGATTTCCATAGAGTTTTACTAACATATGAGCACATGGGTGTTGATCAGTTCATTCTGATTTAGTAGTAAGTACAAGAGGTGTTTGTTTTTCCATACTTATGATACTTCACTTAAAAGAATGGTCTCCCATTCCTTCCAAGTGGTTACAAAAGGTTTTAGTTCACCATTTGTTTTATGGTGGAGTAGTACTCCATAGTAAATACATATCACACTTTATTAATCCACTCCTGTATTGATGTGCACTTGGGTTGATTACACATCTTTGCAATTGTGAATTGTGCTGCAATAAACATTTGAGTGCACATGTCTATTTGATAAAATGACTTTTTTCCTTTGAGTAAATACCCAAGAGTGATATTGCTGGATCAAAAGCTGGGTCTACCTTCAGTTCTTTGAGGTATCTCCACACTCATTTCCATGAAGTGACTAGCTTGAAGGGACTAGCTTGAAGTTCCACCTGCAGGGTAGAATGTTTCCGTTTCTTTATCTCCACATCCATGTCAGGATCTGTTGTGGTGGGAACTTTTTGATAAACGCCATTCTGTCTAGAGTTAGGTGATATCTCACGGTGGTTTTGATGTGCATTTTCCCTGACGGTTAGAGATGCTGAGTATTTTGTCATACATTTATTGGCAATTAGTCTATCTTTTTTTGTGAAGCTTCTCTCCATGTATTTGCCCACTATCTTACGGGGTTGAATTTTTCTTGCTGATTTGCTTGAGCTCTTTGTAGATTGTGATTATCAATCCTTTAGCAGATGTATAGCATGAAAATATCTTCTCCCATTCTGTAGTTTGTGTATTTGCTTTGTTGGTAGCTGCTTCGGCTGCACAGAAGCTTCCTAATTCAATCAAGTCCAATTTGTTAATTTTTGAGGTTGCTGTGATTACCTTTGGCATCTTCTTCATAAATTCTTTGTTTAGGCCAATATAGATTAGCGTTTTTCCAAAAATTTTGCTAGTATTCAAATAGTTTTATGTCGTAGGTTTAAATCTGTTATTCATCCCGAATTGACTTTGGTGAGTGGTGAGAGATGCCTGATCTAGCCTCTTCCTACAGCTTTCCACTGTGTTGGTAACTCTGTGAATACATTTTTCATTTCCAGAAGTTCTGTTTTTCTTTAATAATTAAATTTCTTTGGAGAATTTTTTATTCATTTTCTGCATTGTTTTTGCGGCTTATTTGTTTCAGGTTTCTATTTTCTTCTATTTCATTGAGCTTCCTTACAATCCATACTCAAAGTTCTTCATCTGTCATTTTAATTTTTGTTTAGGGTGATATCCATTCATAAGGTATTATTGTTTTCTTTAAGGGGTGACCTTTCACTTTGACTTTTTATATATCTGGAATTCTTTTGCTTGTACTTTCTTATTTGAACTCTCATTTTAAGCCGAGTGTGTTAGGGCTGGTCTCTAGGCCTATCTCTGAGACCTCAAAGATCAGTCCCTACATAAGAAAAAGTTTCAAAATAAAAAAGGAATCAAGTGTGCCAAACATTTTTTACTGATAGAATGAGTAAGATAAAGCCTGAGAACTGATCATTGGTTTTGTAAACCCACGTGTCACTGGGAACCTTGATAAGAGCCACTTCAAATGAATGGTGGAGATAGATTCCTGATAACAGTACACTCAACATAAAATGTAAGAAGAAGATGTGAAGACAGTGAATATAGAGATTTATTTGAGGATTTTAACTCTAATGTGTTATGGAAAACTAGGGCATTTGCTGTCACAGAAATGTGAAATCAAAAGAGAATTATTTTTTAAATAAATATCAGATATTTATATGATTTGAAGAAAGATGGATTAAGGAGGAAAATATTTGTAATTTAGAAAATTAGTGCATATTTTAAAAGAGCATTTATTTGAAGGAGTGAGAATGGATGGATTCCTACACATAGACTTTAATACCCAGGCATAGATAGTTCATGATTATAACATGAATTTGTTTAATAAATTAGATAAATAAGTGTAATAATAGGAGCCTGTGACAGTTCTTTTATGATTTTCTTCTATTATTTCAGTGTAACTGAAATGAGGTCATGTGCTTATACATGTATCACAAAAGGGCAATGTGGGCCGGGCGTAGTGGCTCACACCTGTAATCCTAACATTCTGGAAGGCCAAGGTGGGTGTTCAGGCATTTGAGACCAGCCTGCCTGAGCCAGAGTGAGACCTCATCTCTCAAAAAAAAAAAAAAAAAAAAAAAAAGCCAGGCACTGTGGTGGGTGCCTGTAGTCCCAGCTCCTGGGGAGGCTGAGGCAAGGGACTCACTTAAGCCCAAACATTGGAGGTTGCTGTGAGCTATGATGCCACAGCACTCTACCAAGGGTGATAAAGTGAGAGTCTGTCTACATAAATAAGTAAATAAATAAATAATAAAAAAATTTTAAAAAATCTTTAAAACAATTGAAAATAAAATTTAAAAAAAAAGCAATACATATATTGTAGTATTGGTAGTTTTGCTTTAATGGGCATATGCATTGAAAAGGGAGAGTAAAGAGGCTGATTATGTAGCATTCCAGAAATGAATTAATTCCTCTCATATTTTGTGGGCACACAAAATTGCTCCCAAGATGCTCAAGTAAAGAGAATGACTTCAGTTGAGTTGAGCAACAAACTTTAGCTTCACATCGAAAAGATTCTGCAACTGTGACATACTCAGGTGTATAAATGACCTCTCTCCTCACTCCTTGCATTTCTGTCTGTTTCACACACCTTCACTCTCACTTGATGCTTTGAGCTACTTTACAGAAATCTGGGAGCCAATATTTACTCAAAGCTTTGTATTTCTAAAGGCTACTTTGGTAAAGGGCAAAAGTTGGCATTTCAATGAGTCATTACTGTGCTGTTTCAAGGAGCATTTGTGTTCCCCCTTTTCACATTAATTGTAATGTTCTCTACAAAGAAGCCAATGAACGGATTGCATAGCAATCCGGAGGAAACTTGACCTCCCATCTATTTGCCACACAAACTCTCTTCTGACTGATGCCTTTCTTTCTTTTAAAAAAAATTTAAAACGGGACAAACTGTATTAGAATGATTGTAGAACAGGTGAAGGATTTGTCAAGTTTTACCTAAAATATTCAAGCAGAAAATGATGCTCAGTTTTTGGCCTATATGGTGTCATGATTAAATTTTCAGATCACTAAATTCTATGAGGTATTTATTACATGGAGTTGATTCCAATGCATTTTTTTACTGTAGCAATAACTCCTTCTTGGAATCTTTTCACGTTTTGAACAGTAATCAAAACCCAGTTAATTCACCACAGCTACTTTCCCTCCATCGCCTACCATAAGATTGCTATTATCAGCATACAGTAGGTTGTCACTTCTTGCCCATATTCTGTCACATTTAGTGACAGATCATCTTTAAAAAAAAGTCTAAGATATATGTCTCAAATAGGCTTACTTTTCTTTGAGATTTGACAATAAATTCCTTGAGTATAGGAATATTTTAAAACAGAGGATGTTACATTTAAAAGAACATGAATACTCATTTGAATTTAGATTCAGAGAAACATACCAGTGTGTGTTTGTGTGTGTGATCATACATCTGCATGTATTACCTAGGTCTGAAATTTAAGTACAATTTCTTCACAAAAGACTTAGGGCTATGATCAATTGGTTTTGGACCTTTAAAAATGGTTTCATTTGACTCTAAGGTAGATCTCTATATTGCTTGTTACAATTGCAGTTAAATAATGATCTAAGCTTTATTTCTCACTCCTCTCTGTCTCCCCATTAATTTACTAGCACCGAGAAGAGTGTAGGAATTACGCTTTACCTAGTTCTGGGCACACAGTGTACACTCAGCAAATAACTACTGAATGAAAAACATAAATGGTTAGTTGATAATTGAAAGTGCTATCATACATGAAAAAATATGTAATATGAACTTTTAATATTTATTATATGCTCCATTCAGATAAAGAACATTTTCTTTTTTGTCTGTTGTCAACTTGATGATTATCTTATTTCATCATTTGATTAGACACACAAACTGTCAAACTCAAAAGAACAATCATATAATAGTTCAGCGACTTTATAGTGACTTTAATAGCTCGGTGACTTTCTTTATTAAAAGAAATAAGAAAAGATGACTATCAAGGAGATAAAGCACACAGCAGAAGATCTTTACGAACCATATTGGCTTCCAAGTTTTCTGAGGTGTAGGAAGTGAGGGCACCTCAGATATGTAGACATGGATAATGTGATTTGTATAGAATAGTTCAGAATAAGCATGGTCATTCAAAATACATTTACCTGTGATGGTATTTACCTTTATGTGTTATTTAAACTAAAATTATTTTTTAAAAGTTGCTTGAATGTGACTGTCTAACCTTTTTAGATAATGTGAATGTCTCAAAAAAGAAAGAATCAAAGCCATCAAGGTAATATACATCGATCTAACAAAATCAGTACATATAATAATGTAATCAATCCATACATTTTATTACAACACCCTTGTTTTACAGACAGGGAATTTGATACTAAGAACATTTAAATATCTAGCCTAAGCACACATGGATACTGACTAGTAAAGACAATGCTTGATTAAAGAGCTCCCGACTTGTGCACCACAGCTTCTTGTTCATCTTCAAGTATGTATCATCGAACCAAAAAACACAACTAGACTTAAGGTCACTTTGAACGTCTCAGATTACTTGCTGCAATGTAGTAAATCCTTAAATAGCTAGACAGTCACTTAAAAGTTTATCCTCTGATGGGTCTTGTCCATAGGGCTAGTAATGAAGCCTTACAATAAAGAAGAGAGGTGTTTTGACTGAGCTTGGGGAAATACTGCTCACTGTTGGTGGTGGTAATAATAATCCTAGCAACAACATCAATAACAACAAATAGCACATGCTGTTTTTGTACACTCATGCGTCATTTGTCTTTTCTGGCAATAGCATACAGATTTAGCATCATTTTACCCTCATATATCTTAAATTGTGAGTAGTACATGACCTAAACTGTATAGAAGATTAAATGATCAACTTATTTCAGAACAACCCTATGAGGTGATGAGTAACAGTTTTTCTATTTTACAGAAGAAAAGGTAGCGAGTTGAAATGTGAGCAAGAGCAGGCTCAGGGGCTTGATGCTAGAGCCACACCTGAGAGATGGGGGGTGGGGTTAGAGAGAGGAGCAAGCACCCTGGGGAATGGCAGAATCCTGTCAGCAATGGCCATTTCAGTTCCTAGGCCTCACTGGAGGGTTTCATAGGGGAAGGAGGGGAGGGAGGGGCTGGCCACGTGCAGGTCAGCTCTGTTCATGGTGGTTATCTTGAATAATGGGCCGTGTCCTGGTCTGGCTGGCATCAGGTAGATGAAATTGAATGTTAACTCTGATTTGGAGGAGATAGTTAAGGATAAAAATGATTAATCAAAATACATTTACCTGTGACTGGCTTTTATATGTTATTTAAACTAAAATTATTACAAAAATTGCTTTCCAGGGGGAGTTCTGCAGTCTGGATTCTATAGTGAACTTCCCAGGGCAGTTTCTAGAAATCTATTAATAAAGCAAACACACAATAAGGCATTATAAAGGAAAGATTTATTAGTTAGCTTTAAGACAGAGGGACTATTACTGGCACATAACACTTTGCCCATTGCTCTTACTACTAGTGGTTATAGACTGGGTATAAAATAAAGATTGTCAAAATAAAAATTACACCGGACAAAGTTCAACAGGCAATACATACTTCATTCAAGACTATTGCAAAAAAGAAAGAGACTAATCTCAAGTTCATTGAAACAAAAAGCAGGATGGTTTTAAGAGCTGGAGTCAGCAATGGGAAAGCTCTGGAGGTGAAGAAAAGGGTGGGGAGAGGTTGAACAGAATGTGTTGAGCACATTTAATTATTCCTGATGCTGAAAATATTTTTCCCAGTGAGTAAGCCATCTCTAATTGTTAATTCATACCCACAGAAGTTAGGCCCCCATCCTCCCACAGAGGCTGGGAAATAGGAAGAGCTTTCACCAACGTTTTTATTTCTAAGAAATGGTTTCCAAGTTTTTGAGACAGACATTTTCTCAGTTCTAAGCTGTCAGGAAGCTGGAAGAAGATTTACATATATTCCAAAGGGACAAAGAAAGAATTGACAATCATAAGTTTCCTAAAGTGAATGCTCTAAGGATAAGGAGGTCAGGGGCCTACGGTCAGAGAGAAATCTTTCTAAAGTTGAGATATCCTGATGAAAATATTAAGGCGATCCTGGTTGAGGTATATCTCATACTAAAGCCCACTTTGTTAACCACTTTAATGTATTTCTACTTTTGAAAGTCCACAGTTTTGTGGTAGGAAAACAAATCTCTGCTATGGGTGAGTTACCTACAGGATTAGTGTTTCAGAACATATAATAAGTTAATCCAGGTAATTTTGCTTGTCAAAGTAGAGAAAATCATTGTCTCAGATTGAAAAGGAATGACTTCTTTTTAACTTATCTTTATGAGAGAGACTGATTTACATTTATTTTTAAATGTTATCCCATATATATAATATGTAAAATGCATTTGCATGTCATCTAAAGGATAAGATGAAAACGTCATTGAAAAAGCCCCTGGAGACAAAGTGCTGAGAATGCCTGTGGGAAATAGCTAGCAACTGAGGGAGCCCTGCTAGTCTTCAAATTTGGATGTACATTAGACTCACTGGGGAGCCATAAAAAGTACTGGTGCTTTGGTGCCGTGTGCAGGGCCTCTGATTTAATTAATCTGGGGCACTCAATTTAAAATCTCTGCGTGGGATTGCAAGGTGCAGCTAAAGCTGAAGACCCACTGTCCAAAAGGCATAACCTTCAGAATACTAGAAACATTTTACACATTAAGACAAAAAATGAAGAACATTTGAACTTGCATAAAAGGATTTTTCAAAGCTAATTTATCCTAGAGAAGAGTAGTGACTTTACTCTTGGTTTTTTTTGTTTGTTTGTTTGTTTGTTTTTTTTGATTCCTCTGTGTCCCAGACAGTGTCTTACTATAATAGCTTGACCGACTGGAAAATAATGCGTTTGGTCAAACTATATTTCAGGTAGGACTCATATAACCTACTGTATAACATATAACAGTAGGTTATAACAGTTTCTAATAAAGCAGGGGTAGAAGGACTTTTTCTATCACTTAATCCAAGATAAATATCGTTTATGAGATGAATGAAATATTTACTTTTTTCAGTATAAATAACTGATCTTTTAGAGACAGTCACATTATGCCACACAGTGACCCAGAAAATTAGTTATAATTTTATATTTGCTTTTCACTTGAGAAAACGAGACTTTCCTATTCTTACATTTCTTAGAAACATAGCAGAATTAGCATTCTCAGAGACTACTCGGGGCTCTACTATGTTTCCAAAAGAAACTAATTTTAAACCAGTTCATGATTAATTAATGTTTAATTGAAAATGCATGATGAATGTAAAGATAGTGAAGTAGATTTCTTAATATTAACTTAAGACATTTTCTCCAAGGAGTCAATTAACTTTCAGCCAATGGACAAAAATCAATGATATATAATGTATTTCTTCTCATGATCTTATCTTACATACTTACTATTTCAAAGTCAATCAAACTTTCTTCTGAAAGGGAAAGAAAGTCCATTTGCATTTTAAACAAAAGTCAAGCCAGTTTCTCAAACTTTATTGTACTTTTTCTTATCCAGATCATTTTTTCAAAGCCCAGCAGAAATCTTGCTCTGGGAAGAAACTCCCCCTAACTCCAGTCCAGCATCCACCCTCCTGTGTGTGTTTTTCTCAGTCTGCAGGTGTATGCCTTGCCTTTTCAAATGGAATTATAAACTTCAGTTTCTAGGTTATGCTTGAAAATTTTGCTAATTCCACTACCAGTGGTTCTCAAGCTTCCTGATGCCGCAGCCCTTTAATACAGTTCCTATGGGTCACAACCACAGGTTGAGAACCGCTGCACTACATATAGCACCAGGATAAGAACAGAAGAAACATTCAACTATTTTTGTTGCTGTTGTTGTTACAGTTTGGCTGGGGCTGGGTTTGAACTTGCCACCCTCGGTATATGGGATCGGCACCCTACTCACTGAGCCACATGCGCCTCCCACATTTGACTATTTTTGTATTAATTGTATTAGATCTCCTTTCCCATATTAATAAATCTCCTTCTTTCATCATAATGCAATAAACATTAAGAACCTGCAACTTACCCATCGTCCTATCTAAATTCCCATCAAAAAAAGAATACACTGAAAAAACTGAAGCTACATAGGATAAACACCTGCTTAATACATCTCAATGCAAATCTGTCTGGAGAAAACTGACCTGTAGAACGTGGCTGAGGCCTGAGGCCAAATTTGTAATTTTTACTTCTGACACTAACCGGGAGAGAGCTTGCAGCAAAGTCTGATTTGATTTTTTGCTTATGGGTCAACAAAGCCTGGGAGGGACTGAAGAAATGAGAAAGGGAAAGAAGGAGAGAGACAGTGACAAAATTCTGGACATGTAGCTGTTTGACAAAACCAGAAGAAAATTTGAGCATTAGCAGATCAAAGAGGAAGCAGAGTTTTCTACAGTAAGGTTCGAAAAAAAACTCAAGGAACACTAAAGCATGATTTAGTAGATGACAGAATGCTACCAGTCAAATTGACTTTTCCTTGTGGAGGAAGAAAAGACCAAAAGTATTCAAGGGTCCACCATATCTAGTGGACGTACACACATTCCTTGAATGAAATGTACATGAAGGCACACATGTAATCCTAGCACTTTGGAAGGCCCAGGCAGGTGAATTGCTTGAGCTCAGAAGTTCCACACTAGACAAAAAGTGAGACTGGTCTGTACTAAAACTAGAAAAAAGCTAGCTAATTGTGGACGCATGCCTTTAGTTGTCCCACCTACATACAAGGATGAGGCAAGAGGACTGCTTGAGCCCAACAGTTTGAGGTTGCTGTGAGCTATGATGATGCCACGGAATTCTACCCAGGACAACAGAGAGACTTTGTCTGAACAAAAAAAAGTTCAATAATTATTTTAAATAAAATATCAAATATTCACATAGCAAGCTCATAAGAAATAAATTATCAATAACTATGAGAATAGTTAAATTTTCTGTAGTAAATGACTACATGATAAAATTAATTAATATTATTAAGTAATGATATAAATCAGAAAATTTTTAAAAGACTTAAAAAACAATGCAATGTAAAAATATTCATGTTATTTTAAAAACTTCAGATCACCTTCTGTGGTGACAGCCTTTACTGGGAATAATCCTTGAAATTAAATGTTAGACGGTACTAAGGAACTAATTAAGCAAGAAAAAAAAAAAAAAGAAAGAAAGAATTAGAGAAGCATCAACTCACCAAAAATTAAATATACCAAGTCTTATCTTTCCTGGTGGGCTCAATTTACACATAAAATCTGACAGTGATCTTTCTTAAACCCTGTGCCTGAAAATTTTAATTCAATACAATTAAATGCCAGGCTAATTACTTTATCTCTGTGTACACTGGAAGTTAATAAGAAGACTATTATTTTGCTTATTGTGTTAATGACTTTTAAAATATTAACTTCATCAGAACTTTTGTGTCACAGTTTAGAAGTATTGGCTTCTGTAAAATAGTCATTGTGCCAAGAAATTCTGCTTGCATGAATCTGACCTTCCCTGTTCCCACAGTGTTAGTTACTTGACTGAATGCTGTACAATATTGTTTCCTGAGAGAAAGGACTACGTCATACTTATCACTGCAGTTTGAATACTCAGCATCCCTGCTTCAAAAAATATATTTATTGAGTTACCATCTTCTTAACAGAATCTGTTATGTCAAATATTTTAGTTGTTTCATGGCATAGATTATTTTCTTTGTTCTATTATCTAAGAATAACTCAAAAACTGATGTGACTAGAGACAATATCAAATTACACAAATATGAGGGTAAATAATTAAAAGGTACATAACATTCATTTTTTAACTTGTTTCCTAGAAAAGCTTCTTCCAGACAACCCAAGATAGCCATTGTTATTAATATTCAGAATTAAATTGAGCTAAGACTTCATCTTTTAAATCTGCATAGCTTTCTGAACAAGCTGAGCATTTTAAAAATATATGTTTGCTTTAATATATAACCAGGTGGTTTGAAAATAATGATAACACATTTCATAACCCAGATAAAAAGATGAATGTGTCTTAACCTGGGTTTTCCTAAAAGCAAAACCTGAGACAAAAGTTATTATTAAAAAATAAGTTACTTGAAAATTTGATGCCAGCAAGAAAGAATGAGACTGAGGAAATAAAACGGCCATACGAAGCTGGGGTTTTAAGTCAGCCACAGCTATAGTTGATCTGTTGCTTGATCTGGAAGGGACTTCTGAGATGGCTTTTAAAATGTGTCTCAGAAATATCTGCTTAATAGAAGGACAGGAGAAAAGCTAGAGGCGAGGCCCCTAGGATTTCAATCGATGAAAAAGCTTGTCCACTGCAAGAAGTTTTCATACAAAATTGTTTTCCCTTCACTTTTTTTCTTTCTCTGTTTTTCTGATTACTAGAAACCATTCATTATTTCCATTTGCATTTCCTGCTGGCCTCTCATCTCAAACAGGACGTCGACTTTACTTCTCCTGTGACTTTGATGTTTTGTTTTACTGTTGCCAATGTTGCAATTATCCTGTTGCCACGGCTCTGTCTGTATTGTTAGTCCATGTCCATACTCCTCTTTTTCTCAGAAAACTATTATGGCTTATTAAAACTCCCTTGAAAAATGCTTTTGCATAATAAAAACAAAAAAATTATGCTAGCAGATTTAGAGACATCTGCATGCAAATCAGTAAATCAAAATGAAATATAACGTAACTATTTTTTGCAGAACATGTCTAAACAAACTGTACACTGCTTGAAAGGTGCTTTTATGCCAATATAAGGATTGTAAGTAGATTAATGAACCCTATTGTTTATCCTGTAATAATCAACGTAAGAGGGCTTTTTCCCCTAGCTTTTTGAACAGAATATTGAAAGGAAATTACCTGGATCCAGCATGTCAGGTATAATAGCCTTACTCTGTTAATTGTAATGTGTTAAATTGCAGCCCTCTAAAACATGTCTGAATCCTAATCCTCCAGCACGTGTGAATATAAATGTAACTTTATTTGGAAAAAATTCCTTTTTAGGTATAATTAGTTAAGGATCTCAAGATGAGATGATCTTGAATTAACCAGGTTCCAGGATGGCCCTAAATCCAATGATGTATTTTGGAGAAGAATAAGAGAAAACACAAACAGAACAAGAGAAATACAGAGAAGATTCATGAAGAGGGAGACAGATTAGAGTCCTACAGTCTAGGTCATGGACACCAAGGATGCTGGCAATCATCAGAAGCTGGGAGAGAAGAATACAACAGATGTTCCTCAGAAACTTCAGGAGTCAACTCTGCCAACACAGACACAGTGATGTCTGACTGCTAGTCTCCAGAACTATGATAGAGTAAATTGCTGTAGTTTTAAGTTACCCAGTTTGAAATAATTTGTTATGCCAGTACCAGGAAATAAATCCATTATTGGAGAGAAAATAGGTCATGTGTGTTCCAGAAATAATTCCTACTTGCCAGCAAATGCATTAACACATTTTCTGTTCAATATGAACTACATCAGATGGACCTTTGAAATGAAATTTTACTAGGCTAGTGAGGAAGTTTACATAGATTTTGTGAATACTATTTGACCAATGGCAGAACTGATGCCTGAGATGACACAGGATGTACTCAGTTTGGAACAAAATTGTTCCAGATTTCCCAGAAAGGTGATTATCATCATATAATTAATAGGCTTGATTGGATTAGGTGGAACGGAACACCCACACACACATATGAATGTACAGGTAATGGGAGGCCTCAATTTGAGAGTTTATTTGAAGAAATTCTCTATTGCCTTTTTCATTTTTAAAATCAATCTCTGGCATTGAGCCCTGTCAAGATTTGAAGAAAAAAGAAAAAAAGTTTACATATATAAACTTCAAACTTAAAATATTCACTTTTAGGATATCAGCATCATCTCTTAATTTTTATTGTTAATGGTTTCTGCTAGGATTTTTCAGAAAAATACAAGTGCAATATAAAGAACATGGGGACATAGGTGCATTACTCACCTGAGACGTGGGAGAGGGTTGCTTCAGAGGCAGCCGGCCACGTGACCGTCTAGGAGGCTGTGCTCTCGGCAAAAGACGGTTCATTTAAGTTCCAATTACTGTTGCTGGCTGTTATCTGAGGTCTCCAGGGCTCATATGCTCATTCAAGTCACTGACTACTTTTGAAAATCTCTTATCCAAAAATATACTTAATAATTCATGATGTCGAGTATTCATGTAGACAAGGAACACATTCCCAATGTGCTTGGAACCGTCAAATACTGCAGGTCATTCTTTCCTTTCTTTTTGGGTGGGTGGGTACCAGCATCAGGAGAAAGATTCAACATTTACACTAAAACTTACCACTCTTACCAGTTTTCTATGGTTAACACTCATTCAAGAGGTTAAAATTATTTTTGAGTTCTCTGATTATTTTCAGCAATGACCTTGAATATTCCGTACTCTGTTCAGACAGACTTACTTGCAGCGACTTGTACGTGTCAATATTATCTTTTATCCGTGCTCTGCTCTGGGACAGTTTGTATTGTGATTTACTTTCCTAAAGGAGGCTGTGGGCAGAGCCCTCCTGTTCTGCTTGGCTGATTATGCTCTGAATCTGTGAAGTTGAGGCTGGGTCAGTTCTCTTGATGAAGAGCTCTCACTTCACCAGGTAAACATATCCCCAGCGCTCAATTTACCTATGAGCAACCAAGTGAGAACACAATTGCTGGTTACTGTTGATTTGATACTATTTCAGAAGACAAATTATGTGGACCAGGAGACACTAACCTGGAGATAAATTCTGGGGAGAATTGCGCTTAGAAATGTCACATCTTTAGCTTTGAAGCTGCTGCATCTTATTAATGCCTTGTTAAGTTATTAAAGATTTCACAGTTCAGCAGAAATAAACACAACTTTTGTATTATTTCACTTGATTGAATATCAAAATTATATTATAAATTATCATACATATCTTTATATAGTAATACTTCTATTGCTTGATATTACATGTGCTGGTTATCAGTATAATTGATTTTAGAGTAGAGGTCAAAGTTTGACTTTAAAATGGGGCTGTTCCAGTTGCAAAGCCTCTTTTTATCATTTATTGTTCATGTAAGCTTGAAGGAAATTGTCTCACTTCTTCACCATCACAATGTTACAATATTTTTTTAAGAAGTAAAATACGTAGGCCACAGCCAAATGCATGGTTAGTGCTTAATAAATAGTACTTGTGAGAGAAACATTTTGCATAATTTTTTGGTACTTTTTTAGTAGTTTCAGACGAGGAAAAAGAGTTGTATTTCAATCAAAATGAAAATATTTTTAAAATGTAAATTCACACCATGCATGCCGTGTCTCTGGTCAACCTTCCATGGATTTCTATTCAGAATTAATTCCATTTTATAAGGATGTGGGGGAGCCTACATGGTTTGTCCTTGGGTTCAGTTCTGTTAGTCTCCCACTGGCTCAGGATGTTCTAGCACATTGATCTCCTGCTGTTTCTTGAATGTGTTGTGTATTTCTCTCTCAGCTCCTTAGCACTAGTCATGCCCTCTGCCTGGGTATTTCCATGGTTGGCTTCTTGACATTCTCCAGCTCTGTGCTGAGTCAGCACATCCTCCAATAGGTCTTTCATATCAATGCTGTTTACTTAAAGTAGAACCTCTTCTGTCCCATAGCTGCGTATGTATCCACAGGTCTATCTTATAGATATAAATAGCTATCACCCTTACCCCAATGAGATATCCATGAGATCAGGGAAATAGTTTTATTTTGCTTCTTCAGACTCAACAACTAGAATATTGCATTTTACATCATAGAAAAAAACATTTGTTACATAAGTGAGTGACTCCAAAATCTTTCATGGTCTCTTTCCAAATTGCTACTTGATATATATTTTAT
Organism: Otolemur garnettii; assembly: GCF_000181295.1. Taxonomy (NCBI): domain Eukaryota; kingdom Metazoa; phylum Chordata; class Mammalia; order Primates; family Galagidae; genus Otolemur; species Otolemur garnettii. The sequence continues at coordinate 30,001,420 of NW_003852403.1, forward strand.
GTATAAATGTAGCTAAAATGATTGACTTAACTGTATACGATATTGTGGTGCAAATTCCAACTAATCACCATGCCAGCTATAAGAATATAGAAACATCTCAGTTTCCTCATTTATGGAGATTATAAAGCCTGCAACATTCTTAACTGTTGAAATGTTTTTTAAAAAACTAGCCTGATGGCTATCATGCTTATAAACTTAATAATGAATATATATATTAACAGATACATGAAATAAAAGAATAGAAACATATTTGGATATGCTTATTATCATAAGAGCATTTGTGAAGCATGTACTAGTTTGACTTCACTTTATAGATATAAAACCTGGATTTACAATTTAGTAATCAAATATATCATTAAATACTTTCATTTCAAATTTATATTCCTATAAGGTAGGCTATTATATTAGAAATCTCAGAGAGTATAGAACCAAGAGGCTATATATATATATATACACACACATATGAGATCTGATAGTTAAATTCACCAACTTGCCACTATGTGCTTACATTAGCAGCACTGTACAAAAAACTCAGCAAGGTTTATAACCTTGGTATATAGTGTCTCACAACTGTATTCATGTGGCCATGTGGTAGTGTCTTCCTGAGTGGGGTTCATTACTGTTGTGTGTTTTTGTACGTCATCTTAACAATATTGGAGTTTGAATTAAAGTTATGAACAAACATTAAATTTCTCGTTAAACTTGTTAGGAGTGGAAGTGAAATTGGGGACATATTAGTCCAAGTTTATGGGGATAATGCCATGAAGAAAGCAGCAGTGTACAAATGAATTGAACATTTTTTCTGAGTGGGGAGAATGTGCCACTGAGGAAGAGAGGTCAAAGTGGAATGAGCAGAACTGATTAAAACATTGTAAAATTTCATCAATTGAACATCAAAATCATCTCGTGAGCATGAGAAGCACAGCAGATCAATTAAACATCAATAGAGAGACAATTAGGAAAATTTTAACTGAAAATTTTGGCATAAGAAAGATTTGTGCAAAAATGGTCCTGAAGGAGCTCGCTGATGAACGAAAACAGGGGAGAGTCAGAGTTTGCCAAGACCTTTTGGAGAGGTAAGATGCTGCTCTGGACCATGTTATCCTGGGTGATGAAACATGGGTGTACCAATACGACCCCGAAACAAAGCATCAAAGTGCACAAGAAAAGCACACATTTGGAAGCTCTGAAAGGCTGCATGAAAAAGTTAGATAAGGAGGACTTGAACTTTTTACCAACCCGTGGCCTTTGCATCAAACAATGCATCAGCTCATAAGGCACTGCTTGTGAGGAACTTTTAGTCAGTAAACAAATACTGTGTTGAAACACCCTCCCTACTCACCTGATAGTCCAGGAATCACTTTCTTTCTTTACATGATATTAAAAGCTATATTGAAAGGAAGATCTTTTTGTGGCATTCAGGACACTGAAGATAATATGAGGACAACTCTGATCGCTATCCCAGGAAGAGTTTCAAAATTGCTTTGAAGGATGGACAAGGTATTAGCATTGGTGCCTAGCTTCACAAGTAGAGTGTTTCAAAGGTGACCAGAGTGATATTCAGAAATGAGGTATGTAGCACCTTTTCTAGAGTGAGTTTATGAATTTAACGGTCAGATCGTATACATAAGAGGATGTTTATTATGGGAATTGGCTTACATGATTATAGAAGGCAAAAAACCCCACAACCTGCTGTCTGAAAGATGGGGACCCAGGACAGCTGTGCTGTGGTTCAATCTGAGGCTAAAGGCCTTATAAGAGAAGGGGATGCCATGCCCAATGTCAAGAGAAGACACATGTCCCACACGCAAGAAGAGAGAGAAAAAAATTGCCCTTCCTCCATGCCGTAACAGACTGGGTGATGTCCACCTACACTGGGGAAATTACTCAGTCTACTGATTCCAACACTAATCTACTCTGGAATCTCAGTAACAAACACAGCAAGAAATAACATTTTACCAATAGTCCAGGCATCTCTTAAGTGTTTTTTTTCTTTTACTAACTTTCTTTTCAGATGGTTGGAAAGTTGAATTGTTAATGCAAAGTTGTGAATAAGTTGAAGTATTTGGATAAATGTTCTAGTTTTTAAATTTAAAAGAAGAAAGACAGAAGTTAAAGCTAAATTTACCTGTTTAGACAAGAGTAGTTAATGGATAATTTAAGCATGAACCGGATGAATGATTGAAATGGATACAAACTAGCTAGAATAATTTCTCATCCCCGAAACTAGAGAAAGTCCTTATGTAATAGCCATCCTTTCACACAGAAAGACCTTGAAATTTTGGAGACAATCTTGTGATTAAATTAATTGGGCATCTGTTGGGCTCTGACGCGGATTGAATCTCAAATTGACTGCGTTTCCTTACCTTTAAAAGATCAAGAAGAGTGAGTAGCTCCAGATGTTGGAAAAATTCAGAGAATTACTACCACAGAACTAGAAAACCCCACCATTAAATAAGTTGCCTATGGTTGCCTCTGATTTAAAAACATAGGAAAATGACTAGGGGAGTCTTTGTAACCTGAAATAGCTAGAGTATAGTAATAGAGGGGAATCTCCCACCCAAGATGACAATATCAAAATCAAGGGCCCCTTTAAATGATGACGAGTAGTTACAGATATAACCACGGTACAACTTTCACAGGGAGACTAAAATAAATCCTTGGCCTCTGAAACTTTCTCAGTATATTCTAAATTCCCCAGGTTGTTCCTATGCTGTTAGAACATTTCACTTGCTCAAGGAATAAAAATATCTCTATTAATTAATTTATAGTTCGTCCTTGACATACAATGAATCCCTGTGTCCTTGATATAACAGTATTACATATAAAGTTGATGTTTGGGTTTTTATTTCTAAGTTTGAATCATTTTAAGCAGGCCTAAATTATCATTGTCGTATTTTAACATAAGCAAGCATGAAAGAAATTTCAACATTTTAATATGATGAGATTCTATTTTTTCAATCTTTTTTTTTTTTTAAAAGAGAATTCTGATCTTAAAAGACACCCAATCAGTATTTAGTGGTGTAGCTCAAATTAGATGGTTTGGTTTAACTCCAACCCACAGACACACAACAAGCTGCGAACTGAACTATAAGACTTCAGTTTTTACCTGGCTTGATGTGTTGCTGGTATCTTAACCTCTGGTTTAGCAATCGATCATACAGAATCTTGTGACTATTCACTATTTTAATCTCTTCCTAGGTCAGTGGTTTTCAGATTTAAATTTGAGTGGGACCCATAATAAGAAACTCCTTTTATGTTGTGATCCATTATACATGTGTTTTATGAATTCACAATTGAACCAAAAAATTCACAAGATAACGTTGCTCTTTAAAACATACAGTATAATCGTATATTTTCTATTATATTCTACTTAATTTAAAAACTCTAGGCATATCTCACTAAATTAACTTCATAATACATTAACTATTCAAAATGCTGCTTCAGTGTAACTCCACTCAAATGAGTAACATTTGTCTAAAGTGTAACATGGGACAAATTGAGCCACCAATGTCTACCCACCACCTTCTGTTCATGCTTATTCATTTCTACCCCAAGATTTCCCATCTAGTCAATGGCAATTTATTCTTCCAAAAATTCTGATCTCCCAAAAAGATAGCACCCTTGATTCTCTTCCTTCCTTTAGCCGTCTCTATTTTACATATAATTATTGCTTCTAAAATATATCCATGATTGGGCTACCTCTCAGTCTCCATAGCCTCTACCCTACTCCATGTCAAACTATCAACTTTTGCTTAGAATAGATTAACAGCCTTCCAACTAGTCTTTCTGCTTTGGCTTGAAAGTCCATTATAATCCAGTGCTTCTCTTATATAAGAGAAAAAGAAAAGCATATGTCATTGGAGAAGCAATGTGGAAAATTTCTTCATAGCTCAGGTCTGTGGCAAGGGGAAGCCACCTCAAGGGGGCTGGAATCCTGGTGATTTGTTCTCAAGAAGCCACCAGTTCACTGGCAGCAGCCACTTTTGGGATCATAAGGATAGAGAGGCTCTTGAACAGCTTAGGAGTCTACTAACCACCAGAGGTGTGAGGGGGGGATGCAGGTGGACATGTGAATACTTAAGGGAAGAGTCATATCTTGATGTGCTTACATTGTTAGAAATAATGATTTAATGAATAATAATAATGAATAATTTAGTAAGCCTAACACATTTTCAATTTTTACTATAAGTAGATTAGGAATTGAATTGGAAAATGATTGCATATGAGGGGCAAAAAAGAACAGAGACGGGAGAGAAGTGGATCAGAGAAAAACATGTACACATTCAGACTATAGGTACAATACTGAGAAACCCCAAATCTGTGGCAAAACGACAGTCTGATAGGTCACTGAGCACTGAGAGATAAGGCTCACTGCCCTCTCATGGGGAGTGAGTGCATTTGGAAAGTTAGGAAAATAGGGAGGGGGGCTAAACTTGCTGGAGACGGTAGGCACCTAAACCTCGTTAAGAGAGAAAAAGTCTCTCAGGGAGATAAGGAGGAAAATACCTCCTTTCTTCTGTCATCTCAGTTTTGGCAGCAGCACCAGCTCATCTGCCCAAAAGTCTTCCAGGGGGGTAATCGCCACTCCTGAGATCTGTGTGTGTGGTCTGAGTGGGGTCTGCCTTCACATCCTGCTCCTGTTCTCTGTCCCATGCTCTGTTTGTGTTAAGACCATAAATAACTGAGAGTAATAAGAGTAAGAGATAAATCAGTCTAATTAAGTTATTTAGTTAGAGAAATAGTTTGGTTAGAAAGTGCAAGCCCAATAAGACCTGAGATGTAAGGGTTTAGCCTTCCCTGTTAGACTGAGGATATACACAGTGATGTGGGTAATAAAATCAGAACTCATGTCTGGAGTTAGGGGCTTCCACCAGTCCTCACGTTTGGAGGTGGAAAGTCCCCAGTCCAGCTTCTTAAAACCTCCTTGTGTCTTGATTTTTTTATTGTTCCCCCATCCTCTCATCCCACCAGTCACTAGAAGAGAACTCACAGTGCAGTTTGGGGCTGGTCCCCAACAGGGGAGAAACAATCATTCCTGCTTCCCCTTTTCACTGGGCTCCAAGTCTCTCAAGGGGTGTCTCTGCTGATATCTCATTCCTTCTTGATCTGTTCTGCAACTATTTCTATGGTAGATTCTGGCACCTTCTCTCAGATTTATACCCAGTCCAGACCTCTCTACTTCAGCTAAACCTCTTTCTTCTTTCTGAGAAGATCTGGCAGCTTACATCTCTGGTCAGACATCTTCTCCCAGTATCATTACTGAACAAAGAAAAACTATCTTTTCCCTACTATATTACTGTGTCTCCTTTACCATAAATAATATTGTCTGAGGTCCATGTGTCTGTTACTATAAATGTTACGTACATTGATTTTAGTTTACAATTTATCTTTTAATGCACTGAGAATGTATATGTTTAACATAAAATAGTCTTAAATTTTAAAATAGTCTTTTAATTTTAATTTTAATTTAATAGTCTTAAAATTTAATACTATTTTAATACAAATAGTACCCAGTTTTTTCCTTATGGTGACTGCCTTTGAAAACTTTCCTATCATTGGGGGAAAAAAGGATCTATATCTTTTCAAAGATGACCTTGTGAATCTTCTTTTCTATTCTTTAAATATATCTTGGACAAATTACCAAAATATGAAGTTAGTTTGGGTTAATGTAAGGTATTAATTTGAAGATTTTACTTCTCTTATGCCCTTTCTTCTGTCAACTCAGAACAGGTTGAAGTGAGAGTGTTGTGCTACCTGGAGTGTCCAGGGCTCCGTATACATGTGCAGACACCCAGAATATACATAGGTAAGAGGAGCGGAGAAGGTGGTTTATGGAACCCCTCTTCCCCCAAGCCTCTTCAAGAATGTTTAATATATTGAAATATAATGAAAGGAAGTGTTTTCTTCATTCATATTTCTGCTATCTCAGTGTTCTCTTTGCTGTCACTGACTCTTTGGTTGATGTTAATTGTGTAATATATCAAATGCTGGACCTGTGATGGGGTACTCCTGTGAATTCTTTGGTCCTCTGCACTGGAATATTGCCGATCATCAAGATCTAGCCCTGTTCTGATCCATTTCTGGCTCTTTACATCTTTTATCCATGAAAACCTGTACCAGCTTAGACCCTATAGCTTCTTATTCTTAGAATCAGTTCTCCACTAAGACATTCTGAGGGGTGGGTAGGGTTTGAAGGAGTACTGGATATGATTTAGGGTCAGCCACCTTCCTCTGACCTACAAATTACCAACACCATTTATCACGTCAAATATTGGGAACTCTGATTCTTCTACTTATTTTTGTTCCTTCTTTTCACAACAAAGTTTCTCTATGTAACTCTCTTTTTCCCACACAAATTGGCTTGGGCAGAATAGATGCAAGATCAGTGGCAGTTCATCATGTCCGCTAATTAGCATTTGTTTTTCTTGCAAAGAAAAAGCAGTGTTTCGTTGTTGAAGACATCACCAAATTTGAGGGTAATATTCTGGAAAGGGAGTATCTTCCATTGCCAATGGTAATTACTTGGTATCATAAACAGTACACTCTCCACAAAGCTGACAACTCTCTCCTTCCCAGTCCTCTACTGTACAGCCTGGAGGTGGTGAAGTTGAGTTGATGGAGATGACCTGCTTTTCTCAATTCTTTGTAAATCTGAGGAGAAATCCTGAGTTGATTGTTCTCCCCTCCATTAGAATGCTGAAAAAAATTAGTACTTCTTTATCCTAGTTTCGACATTAGTCTATGATTCTAATGAAATAGGAAAAGTCTCACTAAATAGCTTTTTTTTCCTGCAAGATGTGATGAAGATCTAAAAAGAAGTTATGCCTTTGTATTTGGTACTTTTGTACATTCAATTATTTTGATCTATCACCTCAGCATTTGTAAAACCAAAACCACAATGTTGCATGATGGAAGACACTGATCCTCAACCTCTCTCACCACGTTACCCTGATAACTCTCACCACTCACAGCTCAGCTTAGGTAACAGCTCCTTCATCAGAACATTTCCTGGTCCTCCTCCAACAATCATTTTTAGGTTAGATGCTCATTTTATATCCCGCTACTCTCATCTACTGTTTCTATATTTCCTCTAACACAGTGCTTTACACTGCATTTTCTGCATAATTAAAAGTCTGTTTTCCTCTAAGGAAAAGCCACATCGTTTGCATGGTTCAGCTCAAAATGAGAATAGGAGAGAGGACTTTTTCAAAAATTATTACAAATAATTTTCAATTTCAAAAATTCAATCTGGTAACACCAGAGAATCCATAGATAAGGTCCTTCTGAACGTGAATGTTGGTTCTGGACTTTTTAACTGAATTCATTCTTTCTGAGGAACTACATCCAGGCTTATGATCTGTTATATCACTGTAACTGCTGCAGTGTCTGACATGTAGTTATATCACAAATGTAAGCTTAACTTAATTGAAATTGTTATCACTTTTATCACATTAAAAGGAGCAAAATGAACTAAATAGAATTTAAAAACTTGACGAATGATAAGGTGTACAAGCTTAGGAAATGGAAATGTGAAAAATATATGAAAATTAAGAAATAGAACAAAATATTAATGAAAACTATAAAAGCTGAAGTCTCCCTGAGATATTGAAATAACAAGTTAGGAGAGCGGAGGGAGGTGTAAGCTTTATCAAGTCCCCATGAAAAGGGACTAGAGCAAGTGGCTTAGATTAATTTGAAAGTTAAAAAATCAAAATAAAAAACAGAATTATAAATTTTAAAATAAAAACACACCAGCTTAGTTTATTGCTATAAAATGAATACGGGGAGACATTCACGACTGAATTAATTTATGAGGCAATGAACATGCTTATATTTTTGAAATAAAATTTTCTGCTTGGCAAAGAATGGATTTAAGTAATATTGTCTCTCTAAAGATAGAACTAGCAGACACTAATTATTTTTTTTAGTCACATGTTAGGGCATGAAAAACTGAAAGATCTCCTTCTGGTACACTGTTCTCCGTTGAACTTTTTGGTCTCCTTCTTGTGTTCAGGTTTTCTCCTAGAGATTACCTCTTCCCTGCAATATTTCATTGTCATTTCTAGTTTCAAGTAATATATGTCTGTGTCTGGGGTGAGAATAGATGCTACTACATCAAGAAAAATTTCTAGCTGGCACATGCTCCCCACATTTTTCCTTGCGCTGACTTGCATCATACTTTATTTTCGAGCTAGTGGCTCTGAATATGAATGAACAATTCTCCACCATGACAAAAGCCCCAATAATTTAGTGGTAGTGATGGTGGTATATAATAGGTAAAGAAGATTTTTTTTTGTTCTCTTCCAAAGGCTGCTTCCGTTCACAATGAATTGCCTTGACCTTTAGGCTGCTTTCATTGTAATGAGATTTGACCCATTCCTTTCAATATTCAATACTTTGCTGACTTCTATATTATACCTTGAGGAGAAGTGGTGATTTCTACGGCATGTCTAGCCAGGCTAAATGTATTAGAACCTCTCTCTGTCACTTCTTACCTCTGTGTCTTGAGGGCAGCCACAAAATGCTCTGTGTATCACTTTTCCTCTAAAAAATAGAGCTAGTAATAATCCCAACCTCAGAGGTTTGCCATGAGGGGTAAGTTAAGATATATATTTTTTGGAACATAAGCATTTGGTAAATGTTAACTGTCACTATGATCATCCTGAAGAATTTTCTTTAGCGTTTTGTTCACCTGCCCAAGAACATAAAGGGCCTCTTCTCTGGAAATCACATGGCTCTGAGAATCCCTTCTCAGCAGCTACAGTTCATTAATCTCATGTCACTTTATTTCCTCAAGTGGCCCGTGGGCTCCTGACAGCCAGTCTCACTGACCTCTATTCACCACGCTGTTTCTGCCTCTCAAAATGCCTTTATTCTTGGTTTTCTTCTTCTTCCCCCAAACGTATGCTTCTGTCCTTGTGAAATCCTTAATAATTTGGTTCTTAAGAAAGACTTCCTTGATTCCAACTGACTCAGAGGTTATTTCACTTCAGGTCTTCTGTTCACTGAATGACACAGACAAATATATGTTCTTTTTCAATTACTAGGTATCTCATAAGTCACCCCCAAAGTTGTCATACACGAGAAAAATAGGAAATAGTAGCTAAATGTAATTTTATTTACAAAATATTCTTTACAAAATTTTACAAAACATTCTCTGCATATTCTCTTTGGCTACCACTTTGTACAATTGTGTAATAAATACAGTATTTTGTAAACAAAGGTATATTTATGTGATAAATACAGTATTTTATAGACAAAAGTATACCTGTAATTTCCCATTTCCCTACATATGATAAGTTTAGGGATGACTTTTGGGATTTTCTTTATTTTTTTTTAAATAAACATTCATGTCATTGAGAGAAAAAATGTCTATCCTTTATTATCTCCAAATCACTGGAGAGCCTATATTTAGAGAATAGCCAATACATGGGTGGCTAATCCATTTCCCTTATAAAATATAATAGTTTAAGATACATGTAGAAGATTATAAACATAGTTTGTGTTCCTTTCTGATATTCCAGTGCATTTAGAAAGCAAAGTGCTGTTCTTAACATCCCTATATACTTTGAAGTAATCATGCTAATAAATCATTGAACTCTCAGAAGTGCACAAGATTAGGATATTTTCAATTTTGTAGGTAGGTAAAAAGCCACAGAAAGTACATCTGTCTTACCCATCTGTGGTTTCTGTGAAAGAGTCTTATCTCGTAGCTCAGAGGAGATTTTCACTTTCCTCCAGATCAAATCTATTTTTCTCTCTAATCCATTAGTTTAAATGCTGCAGATGAAGGGGCATTAACTTAGAAATTATCATGAATAAAAATTGTTTATGTTGCGACGGATACATCCCACAGGTTGCCAGCAAATATTAATTTTATTTCAGGAAACTGCTGTGATATCAATTACCCTGTTGGTGCGTCCTGAATGATTGCCAGTTGATACCTAGTTTCCCAATGTCTCATTCCAATGGTTAACACAATTGTATACCTAATCTCAGGTTTATCTCTAAAATGGTGACTCTCTCCTCACAATAAGAACACCGGAGGATAAAGTGGCTATATTCCCAAAGAAGAAATGGTTGCTATTTACCTATCAGTTTAGCTCTAGAGAACAGTAAAATGGTTACTTGTAAAAGCTGTTCTAACAAAAGGTCATAAGATCTACATTGTTAATTTAAAGTAGGTAAAATTATAGCTGTAAAAGAACATCTTAAAATTTATTGACCTGCTCATTATGAAAGCTGATATTAAAAATTGCTAAAATGAGTGAACATGTTATGCTATAAAGACTCAGTAGCTTTGAAATTCCTCAGCAAAATATGAAAGGGCAGCAATTGTATTTGGATACATTCTAACCAAAAACACATTATTTGCTGACTACCTCTCAGCTTTCAAATTTTAGAATACACAATGGAGAAACAAAGAAAAAATGTAAAAATCTTATAGTGTAATGGGCAAGATAAATGGTTAAAAAATAATGAATATAGGGAAATTAAAGGATATGATAATGGTTAAAATGAGGGGATTTGAGAGCACATCGGATGATTAGGCCAGTTTTGGAAATCTTTTTTTTTTTTTTTTATAAATTTTGCTTTCAATTGGCTTTCAATCTTCTTAGTTTGAAGTTTTTTTTTTTTTAATTTTCTTTTGTTTTCTTT
>NW_003852403.1:30012115-30040610 GCF_000181295.1 Otolemur garnettii
GCTCACAGCAACCTCCAACTCTTGGGTTTAAGTGATTCTCTAGCCTCAGCCTCCCAAGTAGCTAGGACTACAGGTGCTTGCCAGAACATGCAGCTATTTTTTTTTTTTGGTAGAGATGGGGTCCACTCTGGCTCATGCTGGTCTTGAACCTCTGAGCTCAGGGCAATCTACTTGCTTGCCTTCCAGGGTGCTAGGATTACAAGCGTGAACCACCATGGCCAGCCTGGAAATCTATTTTACAATTGCTGCAGAACTTTGTTCTATTCTCCAGAGTTAATGTCTCACCACTTCAGCTACTGATTCCATGCTCTAATTCATCACTTCTCAACAGTGAGGTGAACCCAGCTGAAGGATTGCTAGATGATGCTGAATAATTTTTTTTAATGACAGAGGAAGGCTCAGCCTCACCTTACAAACTTCTGTTGCCGTGGATTTAAAATTAAATGTTTCTCTGACCAAAGCACATACAACCTTGTTCTATTCATCCTCGTTTTACGATACAAGCTACAGTACATAGCTCTAATCTCTGTTGCTCGTGACAGCAGATGAACTGAGCATAAATGATTAGAAAACACCACCTGCTCGGTGCTAAACACAAAGGAAAATGTTGTAGCCGTGCAGTTTGGAATGGAAACTCATTAGTGGAAGCTCAGCGTGTTACAGATTACCAAGCATGGAAAGTGTTAAGTTGCTGTGTGCACGAGATGAAATATTGCATGACAGAGCCTTGTTTTCTGTTTGGGAATTTCTCTCTGAAGATGTCAAGGGCCAGGCTGTGACTGATGAAAGCGCTACAGACCTTCTTCTAGATCAGAGCCCTTGCTGTTGGAATATGAAACTAACAGAAGTAGTTTTGAAAGCAACAGCCTATCAATAAAATGCATTAAGAGAGTGCAAAATGCAGCCTGCCCAGCACACAGTGGTGGGCTACAGCTGTACTGATGTAAAGAATGAGAGAAACAGTGGTTTCCAGCTCCAAACCCACAAACCTTTTATTTATGTCTACCAGTAAGCGTCAGGCACAGAAATCATGTGAATTCAACTTAATGTTTGAGCAAAAATAATCCAAGAAAGCCATTAAACTGCAAGTGAATGGAAGCTGTCAGAGTAATCACTAACTGGACAAAGTTTTGTCTGCCTCTTCTATCTCCCAGCTTGTCTTATTCCTCCACACTTAAAAATCCTCACTTTTAGTCAGTTATCACTTTTTCAGATTTCTACTTAAGTTTCTGAAGTAACTTCTGTTATATTTAACTAGCAGTTTATTGTTTTATTAGACAATATAATAGAAATTTGGCCTCAATTCGAATTTTGGGAGCGTGTACAAGTTCACCTTTCTTTTTTTTTTTTTTTAGACAGAGCCTCAAGCTGTCCCCTTGGGTAGAGTGCGGTGGCATCACAGCTCACAGCAACCTCCAACTCCTGGGCTCAAGCGAGTCTCCTGCCTCAGCCTCCCAAGTAGCTGGGACTACAGGTGCCCGCCACAATACTTGGCTATTTCTTGGTTGCAGCCGTCATTGTTGTTTGGCGGGCCCAGGCTGAATTTGAACCCACCACCTTAGGTGTATGTGGCTGGCACCTTAGCCACTTGAGCCACAGGCGCCGAGCCAAGTTCACCATTCTTAAGAAAGCAAATGAGAGAGAGGGAAGGAGAAAGAGGGGTGTGGGGGGGTCACGATGTGTGACACACTTTTGGGGAGCAGGACTTTACCTAACAAATGCATTCAGTGGGTTCTTTGTATGCTCAATGAATCCCCAACAATAAAAAAAATAAAATAAAGAAAGAAAGAAAATGAAATGCTACCTAGACCTACACCACAGAATTAGAAAATCAGTAATCTGTTTTCTAGTGTTTAGAGTGCCACCATCTATGATGCAGGGACCATTGTTAATTTTATATGTCAAGTATATTATAGTTTAGTCCTCATAATAATTTTATGAATTAAATGACTATGGTAGGCAGAATTTAAAGACGATTATCAAAATTCTCACCCTTTGATGTTCATGCTATAAGTAACTTTCCTCCTTAAGTGTAAGCAAGACTTACAAATAAGAGGCAGTGTTACACTTATGATTGCATCACTGTATGGAGTAGAAGAGTTTTTGAAGATATATTTAATGTTCTTGTTAGTTGACTTTAAGATAATCCAAAGGGAGATAATTCAGGATGGAACCATCTCCATTACGTGAGCCATTAAAAGAGAAAGGTGAGGCATGATAGCTTCTTCTATTGCCCTTGAAGGACCAAAGTGTTGTGTTGTACAGACCAGGGTTGGTATATCTAGGAACTGAGAAGGCTCCCACCATTTAAACAAACAAGAAAGTGAGGAGTCTAGTGATTAGCTCCACAAAGAAGTAAACTTTCCTAGAACACGTGATTTGGGAAGAGGCCTTCAAGCCTCAGGTTAGCCAGCTTTGGCTGACCCCATGTTTTCAGAGTAACTGATGAACCCACAAATTGAGGACCCATTGAACCCTTTCCATACTTCTGATCAATGAACTGTAAGAGGATAGATTTTTGTTATTTTAAACTGCTGATGTTATAGAAATGTGTTATGTAACAATATACAACTAATGAAAACCCTTACTACATTAATTTCCTTTCAATTATTGAAATGGAAAAACTAAAACAGGGACATGTAATAATTTGTCTAAATTCAAAGGGGCTAAGAAGTCAGGGCTTTCTGCCCCTAGAACCCAAAAAGTTAGCGATCCACTTCCTTGAACAACAGTGCACATAACAGACACGAATCCAAGGGGAAGCATGTCTCTAAAAGCTGGGCAGCGAGGACTAAATACCCATAGGCAGCAATATAGAAGCAGACACAGGAAACCTAACATTCAAGTGGAAAGTAAAGGAGATAGATTAAAAGAATTCTTAGGAAAGAGCTATGGCGCACCAACGGACTTCTAAGAGTATGGAGACACAGAAACTATGAAGCACATTCCCCTGGATGTTTAGTTTAGTCCATTACTGAATAAATTAGCCCTTCATTGTAATAACTAGAGTTGTAGGCCCAAGAAAGAATGGCTATAAACTTTAAGGCATGTTTGGTTCTTTTCAAGACAGGAAAGAGGAATTGTAGCTCAGAATGAACTTCAAATCAATAATAAATGAAATGAGGCAAGTTTTGGAGAAAGGACTGGTGTTTAAGGAATTTGGCAATTGTTGTAAATTGAGGCAGCAGTTCTAAAGAATAAGAAAATTATACACCACTAAATAAAAATACCTTGTAAAGATTAAAAAATGACACACTTGAATAATCCTAGGTGTCAAAATCACCCAACTTTCTCCTGAAATGTTCAGCAGGGCAGAGGCAGGAACAGGTAAATGTGGCAAAAAAAAAAAAGGTATTCAGACCTGTGGTTTGGCAGGAAGATTGTGATAGAAAGACAATGGAATGAGAAAACTGGATGCTGAGTGATTAGAAACATATGGAGGTCTTGAAGAGCTGGATTTGAGAAGCAGTTAAAATGGAAATTAAATAAAGTGGTAAACACCTAGGAAATCATGGTACCGATCTGCTGAGTGTTGTGGTTTTTTGTTTTGTTTTAAATTCTTCCCTTTTCTCTCATTGAAATGATCACTCTAACCACACATGTGTTTGTTCATGGGAATTGTAGAGAAAGATTCTAATAATCTCTGGGTCCTAAAATTTATGTCTCTATTTCACTGCCCCCTCTACCCATCCCACGATAGGATTAATGCACATGTATTAAAAATTACTCAGATAAACAGTCTACATACCATGTATTACACACACAAATGTTTGAGAAAAACTTTTCAGTGTGAAGTTAGTAATAAATAGTTTCCCAAGTTGTGGCTAAGACTGCACGCTTCTAGATGACCTCCTAAAGCCCCTTAACACAGAGATGTCGAGAAGATGTGGATGATGCATTGCTAAGGGCTAAAAATGCCGTGTTGCCTGAGTCACTCGGTAACATTACCTCACCACCTGACAGGTGGTATGGATCCTTATGTCCTCTGCGGGGTGATAGAGTCTTATGTAATGACTTATTAGTAAATCAAAAAATACAACCTACGACTGTTCCTAGAGGTGCATGAATTATTTACCTCAAAGGAAGAATATACAGAACTTAAGAAGGCAAGATAAAGTAATTATGATAATATATAACTCATTGGAAAAGAACTAAATGCCTAAACAATAATGTAATTGGCTATTGTCAAACTGATCACTAAACTTTTTTCTCAAGCATAGAGTGACATTGATTTAGGGCAGGAAAATAATTTGGCTGTGATATGTTATTCTATGTTATCCCTGATTCCATACTGGGTAGCTCACAGACTATATACTACTTTAAGCCATCTCAAATTCTCAATGAGCTAAAACAGAACTTTGTTAATATAATCTTTATGGTTGCAATAAATATTTTTTGCTTCCAAAGGAACATTCCTCAGTAATAAATGTTTTTTTTATTTTAAAATAAAAATCATAAAATAATATTATAGATTTTTGTTCAAAATTATGACTAAAAGCAATGACATGAATAAAACTTTATATAAATAATGACATAAACAACTTTCAACTTTGGGGCAATATTGTATTACTTGGGCCTGAGGCTTAGAACATTTTACTGGTTCTACCAATCTGTGGCAGTCTTATTGTTGGAACTAGTGGCATAAAATATGAAAAAAAATAAGAAAACAAAAGTTCATTGTTGTTAGTATGAGAGTTACAATGTTTAATTTGCATAGCAAAGTAATTCTAGAAGCAAAGAGATTTTTATGTCCTACCTTGATATTGATATGGCAAAAGGATAGCTCTCTAGTGCTGGCACTGTCCTCATGGGTCACATTTACACTTACAGCATTTAGTTCTCTTCAGATCATGTCTGAGAATGCAGAGAGTCTATGAATGGAATAGTTTCAACTAACAAGATCATGAAACTCCAACTCTATTTGAAATAATTAAAATGTGAAAAGATTATTTTTTTGCAGTTATTGATACTATTTTTTAGCAAAAATAGAATAAAATAACTTCCTATAAAAGTGTCTAAACAAAAATAATTAGCATAGGCAAAATGAGCATATTATTCACAAAATTATATAAGCATAAATTTAATGATTATAACTTACCAGTGCTGAGAATAAATTCAAGCATCACACCAGAAACTGTATTTGAACGGGTGACTATGTGGTGGTTCTTGGGTAAAATGCAACAACACAATGTTTCTTTGGCTGTAAGTTATTATTTAAAAAACATATTTGTTGCCAAATTTGAATTCACAATATTTCACAGAAAAATCTTAATTTCTAACATGTCTTAGAATATCTGTCAACATTGGAATATTATAAAATAGGTCAATAGTATATTATGTTGGCAGTGGCAGCAATAAATAGGAAGTAAGGAGTTACTGTCCCCCATGGACAGGTTTTATTTCCTCTAATTAACTGTGAATAAAAACATTTTCTCACATCCATAACACTGACTGTTAATTCCCATTTATCATTTTGTTAGAGCTACTGGTGTTAAACTTTCTGAATTTTAATTTTCTAACTAGATGTCTGTAAAGGTATTCTAGGTGTCCATCTTTGAACTAAAGATGACTAAAGTTAACATAAAATCTGTCAAATTCTTTATTCTGACTTGATCATAGAAACTGCCAGGCTCCATCAGTGCAGTTAAGATAGTGCACATCTAGTAAAATAATCCTGTGTCATGAAGAATTCAGTAAATAAAACACCAAGGATTGCCAACTAACGAAAGTTCTAAAATGACACCCTTACTCTTCACTCCAGGTCTATTAGGGATTGTGAATTTCATTTGATTCAGTCATTTTAACAATTATGGTAAATATTAGTAAATAGCTAAAAAAAAATCCAAAAAACCTAGATATACTTTGATAAATGAAAATTTTCTATAAACTCAGTTCCAAATATTGTACTGTTTAGAATAAATTGAGGGTCTATCTTTCTATTAAATGAAATGGCCTACTCTCATAGATAAGGCCTTGGAATCTCACATGACTGTCTCCCCCAGAGATTCTCCTCTGCCATTTGGGATGTGTCCTTATAATAATGAATTATTAATAAAAAAAAGTATTAGAGAGTACAAGAAATCAAAAGTCATATTAGAACACATCATTTTACTTGATAAAATTATTTAAAAGGGAAAAATATAAAGTCATGAGCAATGTATGCTAAGTTCTTACCTCCTATCTGCACAAAGGGACATGACATATTTATTATCAATTTCAAACATGACAGAAATACTATTAATTAGATACTATGATTATCTTTCTTTGGAAAATTAGAAAACCTTTCTAAACTTTAACTTCCCAAGGTTTTCAGAGGCATGCAGTCTAATTCCAAAGTCTTTGAGCTAAAACTATCTATGACATTACCTTTAAACAACAGTCCTCTTTGATGTGTCTTCAATAGAATCTTTTGAACAGAAGTTATGGTAGGCCGGTAGACAGGGCATCTCTTGTTTATGATTTATATGTGTTAGGGGTTGATTGTGAGGGAATTGTAAGAGCCTAGAATGTGCTAACAATTGCCATGAAATCTGTTGTTTTGTAATAAGTTAGAATCTGGTTATAAATTTACTTCATCCTGTGATGACATTTTCAGTATTATTCAGATACTACATGATCATGTGGTATTATGAAGTTAGAGGTTACTTATCTATTGTGGTAATTTGAAACTCACATAAAATCTGTCAGAAATCCTTTTTTTTTTTTTTTTGCCTTTGCCTTATTTATGTTCACACAGAGTTTGGAAAAAACTTTTGCCTTTAGCTATAACAGAGTAGAGAGAGAGCCATTTTCTGTAAAGGTTTATAGGTTAATGAGAAGAATCCTTACTATAGTGATAAAGATGAGAAATAAAACATCCACTACAAATTAAGGATAATAAAAAATATTTATAGTAATGTAAAACGTCTACTTCTGGACCTAACTGTTTAATTTATTTTCATAAAGTAGGAGTCATGGATGGGTAAACTAAAGCAATAAAAAAGAAAACTAATTATAGAAAAAGACACTACCCATAACGAGTGTTTTCAAAAGCCATTAATTTCAACACATAAAAAAGTTGTGAATAAGCTTATGTGAAAAAAATAAAAGGATTGAACAAGGCGAACTGACATGTGTGTGTGCCTGTGTGTGTGTGTGAGCTTGTCTGTGTGATGTTTCAGAGGCTTTAATAGGTTCAAACAAAACCTATTCAAATAAACAACACAATAAGTCGGTCACCAAGACACAAAAACATTTATAAAGAAAATAGAAAAGATGTTTAAATAAGCCTTAATGGAAATATTGAAAATAAATCTGTGTAATTGCATTTAAGATGGCAATACCTTCATCTCTTAGAGTTGTAGAAAAGGAATTAAACAGAAGCTTTATTAAAGCTTGGAAGGCCTTAACATGTCATCATTAAGGCTGACTTAAATATTCTCAAAGCACCCTTGAGCATTGCTAGTCCATGCATCAGAAAGTATTCACTTCTGGAGCAAATACGTGGATCCCTCCATAATGAACATTACAGAACGAAATCAATATGTCAGTTAATAAAATTCCCCAACTATTCTGGATGTAAATTCATATCAGAGTTATACTTAGCACAAATTTCAAACCTAAAACAAGATATAAAGACTTGTTACTTACAGGGATTCTTTTCTGCATGGTTAACTGTTTTTGCTGATTTTTTTTTAATGTCTGTTTCAGATTTCATTGTATGTGTGGTTGATGCATTTTATTTGAATACATACATATTAAGAGCAAAGGTAATTCTGGATTTGCATACATTTCCTTAGAGAGTTTTGGTAGGACAAAATTTCCTCAAGTAAGTAAAGAATCCAACATGGATTTTATTTACTGAGATTTATGACCATATGCAAATTTTAGAGGCACAGATGTTGTTTTTACCACAGGCTCTGGGGTCAGAGTTTAGGTCGTAGTTATACTGCTAATTGGGCTTCTGGATCCTTTATCTTTCAAAAACTGTAGTTTCCTTATCTACATATGGGAAACAATAATGCCATTTATTATGAGTTAATGATAAAATCTTAACCAACAACACCAAGAAGAGAATTATGACATACTCAACAAAATGTGGCCATATTACTAGACTACTAGAGGAAGAGGCTAGTAAGAGTGGATGCCTTTCTGATTTCTTCCCAGGTGCTTCCTGGCAGATTAGCAGGAAGAAGAATGCAGGTCTGCTTCCTGTCTACATTATGTACTTGGGATACCTTGAACAAGGACATAGCCTCAGCTGAGGAGGGAGATATTTTACTCATACGTCTGTTTTCCTATCTCCCAAACATCAGGATGACTCTATATGTTCGTTGAAACTCATGAATAATCTGAGCTCAGGGATGAGCCCTAACTCCTCATGTTTTTCAATCACACATACTTGCTAGTCAGATCCACCATTATGCTCTAATTTCCATTCCCTAGAGATAAAACACATAAGGTTTTAACATGATTCTTTAACAAACATATCTCAAAAATATATTCATTTTTTAAAACAATGTGATATTTTTAAACCTTTCAAAGCATAATTTGCTATTTTCTTTCTTAGATGTTTAAAAGGAAAAGAGAAATTGATAGTGACTTTTTGTCAGTGAGTGATTTAGTCATTTCAACATTGGGACTTTTATTTCCTAAAGACATAAGAGGTTCTTTCTATTACAGACGTGATGAAACACTTTTGTTCTAAAATTTCACCTTTCAATTTTCCATAGATTAGTTCCCTTGTGACATGGAGGGATATTGCTTCTGTTTAATGTTCACTTTCAAGCAGGGTATCTTCCGGATTTGGTTTTTGAAGAAACAGGCTTTAAGATGTGAAACAGTATGATTATGTTGAGGTTACATTTTTCTAAGCCTGACTCATTGAATTTAATAATCACTGGAGATCACTCATTAAGAAAATTGTATTCCAGGGAGTGCTAGTTTTAATGGTAAGGAAATACCCTGCCCTATTAAAACATGAGCTAAGACTCTGTGTTAGTGGATAAAATAGGATTATGACTATATTTAGAAGCTTGATGCTTTTTGCCACATTAGTGCCTTATGGTACCACATTCAGTATGTAGCATAAGATGCAGTACATAAAGCTATTCTTACTATTCTGAGGGTGAGAAATGGAAGGCCATCATAAGCAACTGGCTAGCAAGTCTCAGATAAAATGATCTCTGTAATTCAGATTCAGTTTCAAGGAGATTGTGTCTGCCCAGTTAATTTTAACAATAATCTCTTTCACTTGGTTACTTAAAACTTGAATCCATTAACATTTGGCTGCCTGTTTGCCAACTGTGTATTTGTCAGAATTGGGAGAGGTGAGGAAGTTCATCCATCATTAACAAATAATTGCATAACTGGTGCCGGATATTAAAAGTGAAGTGAAGTGAATTAAACAATCCTGAAGAGACATCTCTGCTTTGAGGAAACTAAGCATCGAGTGAGTAACACAAACAAGGAAATACAGTTGTCCTATTGTATGCACGGACTTCACATTCATGAATTCAAATGAGGACAGACCAAAACAAACAAAAGTAACAATATCGTCAAGAACAAATGAACACTTCTATGGTAATCACAACATCAACAAAAATAATCAAATGGGACTTAATTAAACTGAAAAGTTTCTGCACAGCTAAGGACACAACAAAGCAGAGAGACAACCTTCAGAATAGGAAAAGTGATTTGCACATTACAAATCTGATAAAGGGTTGATCACTAGAATTCAAATTAACCAACAAAAAGAGCAAATAATCTCATCTATCACTGGGCAAGAGACATGAATAGAATCTTCTCTGAGAAGGACATGGCTAACAAACATAGGAAAAAATGCTCATTGTCCCTAATCATCAGAGAAATGCAAATCAAAACCACCCTGAGATAACACCTAGCTCCAGAGAGAATAGCCCAAAGCTTCAGATGCTAGTGTGGATGTGGAGAGGGAACACTTTTACACTGTTGTAGTGATTGCAAACTAATATAGCCCTCTTTGGAAAGAAATATAGAGAATCCTCAAAGAACTCAAATTAGACCTTCCATTTGATCCTACAATCCCACTACTGGGCATCTACCCAGAAGAAAAAACAATCATTTAACCATTCAGATGCTTGTACTAAATTGTTTATGGCAGATCAATTTACAATTGCCAAGATGTGGAAAAAACCTAAATGCCTATCAACCCAGGAATTGCTAATGAGCTGAGCTGTATGCATACCATGGTATACTGTGCAGCCATAAAAAAGGTGGAGACTTTACATCTTTTGTATTAACCTGGATGAAGTTGAAACACATTCTTCTTTGTAGGGTATCACAAGAATGGAAAAGTAACTATGCAATGTACACAATACTAATATGATTGCAATTCAAGGTAGAAGGAGGAGGGACAAGGGAGGAGGGAGAGCAGAAGAGGAAGGGGGTGGTGTGCTCCCACTTAATGGGCACAGTGTAGGTGTATATGGCACACCTCTCGGTTGTTGGACACAATTACAAGAGGGACTCTACCTAACAAATGCAAATGTTGTAACCAAAGTGTTTATATCCTCACATTAACCTAAAATAAAAGAGAAAGAAAAAATAAACAAGACGATATAACAATTATTTAAATAAGAAATACTCTAAAGATGATTTAAAGTCTGTGGGGGAAAGTTTGACATTTAGTTTAAGGGGCATGATCATCTTGCTGGAATCCACAGGTGATGACTCAAGAAATTATAATCTAAAAAAGAGAGAGAGAGAGAGAAATTATAATCTAGGTTCACATGTCTTACTATAAGCTTAAATAAGGTACATACACAAAGGTGTCATGGCAGTCAGGAAATTTATCCAATCCAGGAAGTTCACTATTATAAATGGGGAAAGAATAGAAAGCACATATTGAGTTGAGAGTCATGTTCTTATCTGCCACTCTTTTAGCTGGGAAATTTAATTCCTACATGAATTATAGAAAACTGCGTACCAATAGAGTATCTATATCCAGGACTATTGAGCTATGACTATGAACACCACCTTTCTGAACTGTGAAAATTATTGAAAGTAGAAAAATTCAAGATTACTTCTTTTCACCTTCATTTCACCTACTCATTTTCTTATTTATGTGTGTTTGTATGTGTGTATCTATATAATTTTCTATAAAACTTCTATGGAGCCTAGTCATAATTATTTAAAAATCAACATGGGAAGATTAATCAAATGGGTAGCTGGCAATAAAGAATAATATATCTATATCCTGTGAGTTGCTACAAAATACCCTAATGATTCTCAAATTCATATCATTTTATTTGTTGATTGATTAATTGATTGATTGATTTTTTTTAATTGTTGGAGGTTCATTGAGGGTACAAAGAACCAGGTTACACTGATTGTATTTGTTAGGTAAAGTCCCTCTTATAATTGTGTCCCACCCCCAAAAGGTGTGTCACACACCATGATCCCCCACCCCCTCCCTCCTTCCCTTTCTCCGTTCATTTTAATAAAACTTCTGTGTGTAGTTTCTGCTGACAAATTATTCTATCTTTAGAAGGAATTGGGATAAATGTAGTTTTGTTGCTAGCCAAATACTATGGTATTTTGTGGTGTTAAAAGATTTATCATAACCTGGAATGATATATTGTGTATCCTTTAAAAAACTGTTTCCCTAAAGATTTCTTAGAAAAACACTTTCCCCCCGATCTGTGCTACTCTAAGAAAGTGACTCATTATTGTGACAAGTAGATTTATCAGTGCTACCTGCAGGCCCAAGATGCCCAGATTACTAATGACCTAGGAAATAAATTGGCTGTTCCAGAACTCTCTACCTAGCTGGAAGAGAAGTAGTGACATCACAGGCTCACTTGAGACTCTAATTGACACTCAAAGTAGCAAGCTTGAATCCCAAGGGTTTCTTACACCATACTGGCATAAAATCCTTACCTCTTAAACTGATTTGCAGTCAAATCAGTTGACTATCTTGAGGGTGTCTGAGAAATACTAGTTGAATGTTCTTTATTATAGGGACAAAATAAATTTATATACAACATGTGATTAAAATGGTAAGACAGTGGATTCTGAAGTCAGCCCGACGTTTGTCGGAATCACAGCATTTCCATCCGCTAAGTTTATGAGCCTCTGAAATTTTCTACAACACTCTAAACCTTGATTTTCTTATGTCCTCAGATGAAGTTACAATAAGTTATATCTCATAGACCAGGTGTGGCTTCAATTTATTAATTAATTCATTAATTGAGCCACTATTTATTAAAACCTAAACAGTGTCATCTATGTCTATAGGCAATGTCCCTTTTCTCATATAACTTTTTAGTTTACCATGATTGTCAATAAACAAAAATAAATGACCAGTATGTATCTAGAGCAGCGGTTCTCAACCTGTGGGTTGCGACCCCTTTGTAATAATGAAAATACATCCTGCATATCAGATATTTACATCATAATTTATAACAGTAACAAAATTACAGTTATGAAGTAGCAATGAAAGTAATTTTATAGTTGGGGGTCACCACAACATGAAGAACTGTATTAAAGGGTCGTGGCATTAGGAAGGTTGAAAATCACTGCTCTAGAGTGTATATGTACTATGCATTATGTATGTTGACAGTGAATAAGACTATTTGAAATAGAATCATCATACAAATACCTCTGAAAATGTAACATTTGAGCAAACAAGAGAATGTCTTTTATATGACAAACTTGGGGAAAGACTGTTTCACATGAAAAGAAGAGCATATAAAAAGTTCCTGTGCTGAGAAAAACATTGAAATATTCAAAGAAATGAAAGATGGGCATTAAGGGTAGAGAAACTGAGCAAAGGGAGAGAGTTATGGGAAATATAATTAGAGAGTTAGATGGGGGGTTTGGTACAGACTTTGGTGTTCAATTTATGGTAAATGAAAAGGAGAGGAAAGGAACCATAATCCTGAGATGACAGATGCCACACTACCTTGAAATGAAGGAATCAAGATTAAAGGCAAAGAAACTGCTAATGATGAAAAGTAGTAGATAAGACAAGAGACAATGAAATGGGGGTTCAGGTGGTAGCAATATATTTAAGATGTAGGGAAGTACTTGGATTTAAGATACATTTTGGAGATTTGAATTTACAGACCTAGACATTGAATTTGACCATAGGAGACAAGGGAAAGGACACACCAATTGTGACCTCTGGGGCTTTGCCCTGAGAAATTAGACAGATATTGGTAACAGGATTCTGAGATGGAGAAGAGCAGAGGACAAAACAGCTTGTGGAAGAGAAGAACAATCTCTGACATTAGCTGTGCACTATTAACAGTGACAATTAGGCACCCAAGTGTTACTGTCAAATAAGCAGCTAAGTAAACACATGTGGTTTGGACAGTGATTAGGGTTAAATGATGTAACTCATAATGCATAGATGAGTTCTTTCTTCAGACCACAAATTCATTTAAACTTTTTAAAGGTGGGATATACAGGAAAACTTATATTGGGGAATTTTCTAAATTGGACCTTTTGATAATGAACAAAAGGAAGAGAATGCTGCTTCTACCTCTTAAATGTAACTGTTACTTAATTTCTCCAAGGACATTGAGAGAGTGGTGTTTACCTTGTTCTAACCCAGTGTCATGCTGTCATAGTTTGGCTTAGTTAAAAATATCATGGTAAGTTTAACAACAAGATATGATGACTCATCTGTGTAGGTATCAAAAATATGCCCTGATATGAGACTGAAATTCTAATTTGTGACCTTTTACCTTTGTCATCATGAGATAGCTAATAAACCTTTCTGAGCCCCAATTTCCACAACCGTAAAATGCAGCTAATGATAGCAACTATGTCAGGGGGGTTTAAATGATTAATTAAAAAATGTACCTGAAGCTACTTCTTAGCCCCCAGAGCTAGGAGCACTAAATTTCTGTTGCTTATACATTTACCCAATATAAAGTATTTTGTTATAGCAACTGGAATGGATTAAGACTATGTTATGTACATATTTGTTCACTTTGTTCTTTCTCTCTGGAGAACCATTACTAACATACAGCTATGAGGATGGCTATTCTTAACAAGTTAAAAGATAGCAAGTGTTGATAAGGATGTGGAAAAATTGGAGCCCTTGTACACTGATGCCAAGAACATAAAATGATACAGTAGCTGTGAAAAGAGTGTGGGTAGTCCTCAAAAAGTGAAAATAGAACTGCCGTATTCTCCAGGAATCCCACATCTGGGTACACCTACAAAAGATTTGATGTCACGATCTCCAAGAGATATCTGCATCCCCTTGCTTATTGCAGTAATAGTTATAATAGTCAAGATACAGGAGCAATCCATATGTCCATTGACCAATAAATAGATAAAGAAAATATGGCCCAGGTATGGAATGAAATATGACTCAGTCTATACTAAAAAGAAAGCCGTTCTGTAATTTGTGACAATGGGGATGGATCTATATTACATTATGCTAAGGGGAAAAGCCCACCACAGAAGGACAGATGCAGCATGATTCCACTTATAAGAGGTATATGCAGTAGTGAAACTCATGGACGCAGAGATTACAATAGTGGTTACCTCAGGTAGAGAGGTTGGGGAAACGGGCAGTTGTTGGTCATGAGTAGAAAGTTTCCATTATGCCAGATGAAAAGTTCTTAGCAATCCACAATACATAATAGTGCCTGTAGTTAACAACACGACATGGTGCCCGTCAAAGCTGGATAAGAGGGGAGATTCCACATTCAGAGTTCTTACCACAAAAGAACAAAACAAAGGGACATAAGACAACTTTGGGAGGCAGCAGATACATCTGTTACCCCTACTGGGCTGGTGTTATGGGTGTTTGTACATGTACACATTCATACATTTTACACCGTCAATACGAACAGTTCCTTGGATACCAATTATACCTCAAGAAAGCTGTTACAATAAAATGCCAAACTTTATGTCTTTTTATTACTATAACAGTCAGCCATCTTCTACAGCCAGACTTTGAGGTACCACTTTTTCTCTTTTAGATTAGTATCTTCTAATTTGAGTTTTGTTTGGAGTCAATCTAAAAGTAGATTTAATCGAATGGAGGTTCTATTACATAATAGAATAAATAAATAAATATTACTCAAATGAATGGTAAAAACACCCATAAACAAGGGAAACTATTACATAATAGAATAAACTATTATTCAAATGATTGGTAAAAATATCTGTGAAAGGGGGATAAACATCTTATTAAAAAGAAATAGTGCCAGGTTGAAGAGAACTTCTCAGCGATATGGTTGCCAAAATAAGCCACATCTTTACTCTGGGTTATTCACCATGATGGGGAGAATGTTCAAGCTTATGAATTATTCACTTTTCTTCTGAATCTGAGCTAAGCATGAAAGGGATGAAAGGGAGAAGCTTGTAATAGATGTTTGAGAACTGAATACAGGTTTCTGTACTCACAGAACACTGTCATGAGAATTCACAGAGGCATTACAATTCTGTTGATTTCTCTTGGTGAAAAGCTAACACACTTTCCCATTTTTAAGACTGGTTTCCATACCACTTAAATTATTTTCCTCCTTTGGGAAAGGGCACAAAATACATTCAGATGAACTACAAAACTTTCCACTGTTCCCTCAAATTAGTTGTCAGAAATTTGCATTATCTGCAACTGTATTCTCTGAAGCCTGAATTCAATTTCTGCAAAGCATTTACGTGGTTTATATCTGAAAAATCTTTGTTGCAGATGTTACTTATGGGCTCCCAGAGAAACAACATGGTGAGTTCTCCATCCCTCGTTTCCTGTTTGTGTTCACAGGGTGGGTACAGGCTCTCTTGCTTTTGGTAGTGGAGCCCAGTCAACTCTAGTACTTTCTTTCCTTTGGTCTTTTTCTGTGAAACCCATGTCATATTTCTCCTGTAGAAGCACGTCTTTCAAACTAATTCTTTCCAGAATTTTAGGCTAAGAAGATTTATTTCTCATCAAATTCCCCTTACCCAAGTGTAATAAAAGCATAGTATATATTCATTTAGTAAATATGTGCTATAATCTTATTATAAGTATATGCACAATCTTGAACTAAGTAGAAGATTTGGCACTTTGGCTGAAGAGGAAAAGTAAGATCTCTGTCTAGAAAGACAGAAGAGAAAGTGCAGTATGTGTTTATCTTTTGATCCTGTAATTCTACTTCTAAGAACTTATCTTAGAAGTAGATATAGTATCTTATACTATCTTAAGTATCTTAGCTATACCTCTGACAATGAAAATGTATGTGCAGAAAGTTACTTATTACAGCCTTGATATTCACTAAAAAATATTAGAAAGAACCTAAATGCCTATGCCATTAAACTATGATAAATCTAAAATTATAGTACTAGCTAGCTATAGAAAGAATGAGGCAGACCTTAATAAATGATATGGAATGACTTACATATCATATTGTTAAATGAAGAATGCAAAATGTGATAAATTAGCCATATTGTTTTGTTGTAGTGGGGAAAAGGAGAAATTAAAATAAATATAAATATATGTGTATGCTTACCTAAGCAAAATAAATATTGGAAGGATGAACCAGTGATTGATTTTTGTGATCAGTCACCTTGCAGGGCATGTGGGTGAGATGTGGTGGAAAGGACAGAGGAATGGAGGGAAGAGATTAATACTTGTTGCATATACTTCCAGGTACAGAACTGACTTTGGGGATCGTGGTTATTTTTCACAGACCCTAAAAGTAAATAAATAAATAAAACCAACAATAATAGGAAGGAAATTCAAAATTCAAAATTGATTGAAAAAAAAATATAGCCACGTGGAAGTGGTAGTGTGAGAGAAGAACCCCCAAGTTATTTTGAAGAATTTTTGTTTTTCTGGACCATGCATCCTTAGGTTACAGACAAAAATAACTCTAATTAAATGTTAAAATTAAATCAGTAGTACATTTCTCAGAGGTATATATTAGCAAACCTCCAATGACTTTCATAAATCCCAAGATTGAGCAAATAATAAAATAATCATATCATGGAAAATGAGAGCCAACTTTCTCTTATCAGAGTTTAAAAGGATAGAATAAGTGCTACTGTCTTGGATTGGATTTAACAATATCAGTGTGAACTCCTGGGGGTTATTATATATTTATGTAGATAGAGTTAGAAATAGATAATAGATGTTCATCTGTACATGTGTGTTGGCATGCATATGTATATATGTGTATTATATATCCCAGGTAGCAATGACAATACCTGATTCCAAATCTTGGTTTTCTAAATACCATTCTCCCCTAACAAGAGCAGCTCTTTAGAGAAATTATTAATTCCAATTTGGAGCTGGCAAGGATAAATGAAGCTGGAAAATCTTGAGGTGCTAAAAAGTACAGAATTTCTCAATGAATGATGGAGACACAACCAAAAGACTTAGGCAGTTTAAAGAGATTCTTAAAAAAAAAATAAATACAGAATAATTTGACAATCGAAGAAAATAATATTAAATTATTTCAGTCTATTGCACAGATAAGAATTCATGAAAAACAAATGGAAATGGTCTTCATTGCAATAGAAAGCTAACCAACAGACTTAGAAGAAATGATGCAATTAGAAAGTCATCATTTGTCAACTAGCATGATAATTGATTCAGACAAAAATCATAAATGAATCCTAAAACTAGTGGGTGAAAGCTCCAGGCTTGAGGAGTCATAGAATATTTATATAGTCTCAGAGGATATTTTAACAAAACATTTAGCAATTATGAAGTACACAGTGGCAAATTAAGCTTGGAGAAATCTGGCAGACAGCCCTTCAGCCAAATTATTGAGATTGCAGGTAACGTGTGGTGTTCATCAACTATATGTGCTACTGACATGATGCATTGCATGATGTATCACTTCCATAATATCCAGAACAAAAAGGATTATCTTACATGTAATCAAAAAGAATTATCAGATAAATCTAATTATAGGAACATTCTGTAAAATAATTGACAGTAGTCTTTGAAAATAAGGAAGCATGACAACTGAATACAAGACAAAACCTTAAATGACCTAGTAGACGTAGATAATTAGAAACAACTTAATAATGTCTATGTATTAGATCAGGGCTCAGCAAACCCAATTCATGAGCCAAGCTACCATACCACTTGTTTTGGGAAATAAATTAAACTTTGACACAGCCATGCCTTTTTATTTACAGATATTCTCTGGTTGCCTTTCCACTGAGAAAGCAGAACATGTGGTCTTCAAATACTGAGGTAATTCGTTTCTAACCAGTAATAGAATGAATTTATCATACTTGAGAATAGATAATGGTATTGTATCAATGTCAAGTTCTTGATTTGGTCATTGTAAAGATTGTGGAAAATTACTTATTGTGTATATAAAATATATACTAAATATGTGAGGAGGAAGAATAAAAAGGAATATCCTCCCTGAAAATTACTGTTGGACAGTTCAGGGAAGTACATGTCCACATGGACATTACGATGTATAAACCTAGCCTCATATATGAATTTATCAATAGACCAAAATACAGATGGTTAGAGGGACAAATAGATACCATGAAAGTGATAGAGAGAACATGAAAAAATATCTGTAGTAAAGTTATTATTAAATGTTAACATACTAAATCTGGGACAAGGGTGTCTGGTAATTCTTTGTACTATTTTTCCACAATTTTCATAGTTTCATTTTTCTGAAATTATGTCAAAAAATATTAATAAAGGAGAGTGATGTCGGAAGTACTTAGCTGACCTCTTGAGCCCTGTTCTGTGCTTCCACCAAGTGCTCCTCCTCTTTAGCTGTATTTCCTTGAGATTGTTTTTCAGTATTTTTTTTTTTTATATTCTCTTTCCTTGAGAGATCTTTTTGTAATCAGATGTCGGCAGAGACCAACTTGTTTCTAGGTGATTATATAAATGTTCAGGAGTTCTGTTTCTTCGTATTCTGTAGGAAATCTAACACTCTCCTGAAGATTTCTTCAAACTCATGACGGGTGTGTGACAGTGGCAGGAACAATCACTTTTATTCCCTCCTTTTACCATCGAGTTTCCAGCGTTGCTGAAATATCTCTCACTTGAACTGCTTTTTTTGACTATCTTCAGTCCTCTACACTTGATAATCCACCCATGAAATTTTACCTCTTTTCTGGGATTTCTTGATAATAAAAATTCATACACATTCAGACACATATATACAGTATATGAGATCTGACAATTAAGTTTGTGGACTTGTCACCACGTGCTTACATTGGCAGCATTGTACAAACAATTCAGTGCAGTTTCCTAACTGTAGTATATCAGGGTCTCACGGCTGTGTTCCTGTTGATATGCAGTGGTATTTTGCCAAGTGGCCTTCATTATTGTTGTTGTGTGTTTTTGTGTTCCATTGCCAGACTTTTGGAACTTGAATTAGAGCAGCAAACAAACATTAAATTTACTGTGAAACGTGGCGAGAGTGGAAGCAAATCAGGGACATAGTCTGACCATATAACCCTAACACACCCAATCTCTTCTGACCTCAAAAGCAGGATCAGGCCTGGTTAGCAGTTGAATTGGAAAGTAGAGACATGTTAGTCCAAGTTTATGGTGATAATGCCATGAAGAAATCGGCGAAAGTACAAAAGGATTAAACGTTTTTCTAAAGGGAGAGAAAGTATCACTGATGATGAAAGGTCAGGGTGGCCAGTAATGAGAACTGATTAAAGCATTGCAAAAATTCCCTGAATATGAAAATCATCAGCTGTGGGAAGTATAGCATACCAAGAAAACATCAGTAAAGAAACAGTAAGGAAAATCTTAACTGAAAATCTTGGGATGAGAAAGGTATGTATGCAGAAATTGTCCTGAAGGAGCTACCTAATGTATACTGTGAGGGAGTCGTTAGATGGTAAACAAATAGTGGTATTGGAACACCCTCCCTACTCACCTGATCTAGCCCCAATGACTTTTTTCTTTTCTCTTTACCTGAAGATAAAAGAAATATTAAAAGAAAGACATTATGATATCTTTCAGGACATCAATGATGATATGATGACAGGTTGATGACCATTCCAGAAAAGGAATTCCAAAATTGCTTTGAAGGGTGGATGAGGTGCTGGCATCAGTGCATACCTCCTCAAGGGGACCATAGTGATATACAGCAAGAGGTATGTAGAAGTTTTTCTAGGATGAGCTCACAAACTTAATCGTCAGACTTTATATGTGTGTATGTATACACATACATTTAATTAACATACATTAAATGAGAAAATGTAAAATGAGTATGAGGTTTCCTTATCTACAAAGTGCTTCTGCTATTGAACTAAGCACTGTTAGGAGGATCTCAATACTTCTTATTTCTCCATAAACTCCAAATCCCTGCCATATTGCTTGGTCTTTTCTCCCCTTGAATTTTTTATCCCTCAAATTCAATCCCTCTTATCTCCTTTTAAAGGTTCACTGAACCTTGGACTCTCAGCTCTAGGCCAACACTGAGATTTCCATAAAGCCATCCAAGCCTTTGTTAAACAAAGGCAATCTTGATTCTGGAGTCTCATCCTTCAGTATAAAATTAAATAATCTATTCTTTTTATTCTAAGTAGATAGAGAGTATATGGTGTTTGTTGAGTTATAGACAAATGTTTATTTATACAATTTTAATTCATAAAATGCTCTGGAACTTACAATATAGTTCAATTCATCTTGAAATATTAGACACCAGAGACACCAGGAGAGCCACTTTGTCTAGCACAAGCCTATACAGTATGTTTAAAACCCTGGAATCTGAAGTCAGATGTTCTTCGTTTGTATTGTTACTGCTCAAGGCAAATGAGTGATTCTGGGAAAGCTAATTAATAAGCTTAAATGTCCTGTCCCTTCCTTTCTACCTCTGTTAAATTTGAATGCTCACTGCCTAGTCAGTCACACACGTGACCATTGCAGCAGACTGGTGATGATACTACATAACATCTAAAGGCAAACACAGTTACTATTAATAATCAGCTATTTAATTAAATTATACTCCACAAAAAGTACAGAATACTATGCAGCCATTGCATGAATCCCATACATTTTTGTTTGTTGATTTGAACAAAATGCAAGTAAATAAAATAATTTTAGGAGAAACATATTTGTGGATATGTGTAAATTCTTTTTTTTTTTTTAATTTGGGAAGAATCACCAATCTTTTGATTAACTAACGTTAAGGGGTTAGGAAGAGAGGCTCTTATTGTTCATTTTGACTTTTTCACACTTTGATTTTTCTATTCATATAGCATAGCATTTGTGTAAGTGAACAAGGCAGTGAAAGTGATTTTCATTTTATTTGCAGTTTACTATAATAAAAAGTCCAATATGTGCTCCAGTTATATATTATGAAAGGGAATAAATTATTAATAGCACTGATGCCAGGAATCAGTTATAAACTGAGAAATGTGCTTGTGAGTTTTTGACTTTTATATAAATGAATGAAAATTAACATGATTATGTTGACAGGAAAAATAAACGAATCCATATGCTTATAAGCAGCAAAATAGTTTTCAAAGTGATTGGTACAGAATCAGTCTCCTAACATGTTTCAATTTTTATTGTTTTCTTATTGTTTTATTACTATTGTTGATCGTAAACCAAGAAATTAGTTTACATTAATGGCATTGGACATGTGTGGGAAATTAACTTCATTTCACATGGTAAAAACTTCAAGAAAAATTAGTCTTTCAAATATTTATTTAAATTTCAGGTGACAATTCTTCCAGATAAAAGGAATAGCGTGTTTGATTCATTCTTCTCCTATATTGACTAAGATAGTATGACTGTGGTTTGAGATGGTTAAGAAAATTCCATGACCTCAGACCAGGGATAACTTGATTCTGATTCTTTTGAGAAGAGATTGATTTTTATTTCTTTTCCATCAGAAACAAATGACAATAAAATCTGCAGAGACAAATCCAGTAAGAGTATGCTTTCCTTCTGGTGCTCCGCCACAATTACACAGAGAACTCAGTAATGAACACAGGCTTGACCAAAGCAAGATTTTGAAGTGGACCATTCCTTAAGGAGATGAACTGGAGATCCATCTCTGTTCCAGAATTATGTTCTTCAGCAAGAAATGAACTGTTTATATAGCAGCAGGTGTGTGCACTAATAGAATGATTTTGTTTTAATTAGCAGCATTTCCCTACAAAATAATTACATATGCTGTTTACTCAACTTTCTTAAAAGGACCATTAACGCTTTATAATCTCCTCCCTTCCCAAACTACACTCTAAAAAGCTTTTAAAACTTTGGCTTTCATGATGAAGGAAAAACAAAATAAGTACTAAGCTTATGGCACATTTTTGTTCACTATGAAAATATTCCATGCAGAGATTCAAATAAACACGCTCACAGCCTTATGTGCGAAATTCACTTTGAGTTTACAAATTTTGTTGAGGCTTTTGATTTTAAAGAATGGTGTCTTAAAATCTAGAGCAGAGAAAAGTATTTTGAGATCTGAGAATGGATATTTCCTGGAGGAAACTTCTATAGCTGCCATTACCTCTCATAGGTGATGCATAGAAAAATGAAGGAAAGTGTGTGCTGAAACTGGACCAAGTGTTGCTTTGTGAACTAAGAAGTAGTCAACTTAATTCAACTGCCTTATGTGGTAACATCCAGAATGGAAACACTTTAGAAAACATTCTTTTGAAATTTCCTGTAGAGTCACTCTTTGAACCTTTGAATACAGGCCAGGTGTACTGTGGCTCATGCCTGTAATCCCAGCACTGTGGGAGGCCCAGGCGGGAGGATTGCCTGAGTTCATGAGTTTGAGACCAGCCTGAGCTAGAGCAAGACCTCCATCCTTAAAAAATAGCTGGGCGTTGTGGTGGGCACCTGTAGTCCTAGGTACCTGGGAGGCTGAGGCAAGAGAATCGCTTGACCCAAAATCTGAGGTTGCTGTGAGCTATGACCCCACAGTACTCTAACAGGGTCAACAAAGTGAGACTCTGTCTCAAAAAACAAACAAACAAACAAATAAACAGATGGGCCTATTTGTCAAACTTGTAGAAACTTTTGCTACAGGGGAGAATTGACTTAACTTCCTTGTTTAAAGAAAATCTCAACCCATGGAATTTTGGAAAAGGGTGCAATGAGGATGTGTTTCCCATAGAGGTAACATGTAAGGAAATAACTGATTGAACTCTTCTTAAGACACAGTTTTAAAAAAATAAATAAAATAAAATAAAAAGACACAGTTTAAAAAGATTGATCAATTACAAGAAAATTATAATATCTTATGTTGATGTACTGACTTTTAAGTCTCCTGCTTTTCAGGGATTTTGATTTTTGTTTTCTTATAATGGGATGGTGAAATCAGAGAAAGCAATCTCAATTTACTGATAGCATAGCAGTCTTCGCAAAAAGAAGAAAACTGCTTAGATTTAATTAGAAGATTGAGATCAAACATAGAGATTATCTATCTTGTAGGCTCCCATTTATTATGTGTATAACATCTTGTCAGAAATATATAGCAGTTCAAGACTACGAAAAAATGTTTGGTAACAATGTGCCATTTTTTTTGTTTTGTTTTTCTAAAAATAATCCTGGTAAATGCCTGCTGTGTGTGACTCACTGTTCAGAGGAAATATCAAAATTGGTTAGATCATAGTGTCTCCCTGTTTTTTTTAAACAAAAGACCATTTCTTTGCAAAAATCAGATATTCAAAGGTCACAGCCTCACAACCACCAAATAGATACTAAGTCAAATGCAGTTTAAATTTATGTGCCAAATCTAGCCATAAACAGGGTGCATATTTCCATACTGATCTCATTCAAATGAAGAGGCTATCTTGACTTCTCAAAAGGTGAATTAAAAGCATAGTTTTTTTTGTTTTTGTTTTTGTTTTTTTTTTGAGACAGAACCTCAAGCTGTCACCCTGGGTAGAGTGCTATGGCATCACAGCTCACAGCAACTTCCAACTCCTGGGCTCAAGTGAGTCTCCTGCCTCTGCCTCCCAAATAGCTGGGACTACAAGTGCCCACCACACGCCCGGCTATTTTTTGGTTGCAGCCATCATTGTTTGGCTGGCCCAGGCTGGATTCAAACCTGCCAGTTTAGGTGTATGTGGCTGGTGCCTTAGCCACTTGAGCCACAGGCATCAAGCCAAAAGCATAGTTTAAAAGAAAGTTTCTCAATATAGACAAGTTACTAATATGAATTTTACAACAACCAAAATGGAATTGGGTGTTTTCTCCAAGTGAATTTTCTATATTATACAGTCACACATTTCCCTTATGGTCAAGCATAAAATTATTCTTTCCAGTTTAGAATCAATTGTCAATAATTAAAGCAAAGCATAACATCACATTCTGAGTCTTTGACAGGTGCTTCTTTGCTGTTGAATTAAAAAGATAGCATAGGGCGTCACCCATAGCTCAGTGGATAGGACGCTGGCCACATACACCGAGGCTGGCAGGTTCTAACCCTGCCCGGGCCAGCTAAAACAACAATGACAACTGCAACAACAACAACAAAAATAGCCAGGCATTGTGGCAGGCACCTGTAGTCCCAGCTATTAGGGAGGCTGAGACATGAGAATCGCTTAAGCCCAAGAGTTTAAGGTTACTGTGAACTGTGACACCACAGCACTCTACCAAGGGTTATAGCTTGAGATGCTAACTCAAAAAAAAAAAAAAAAAAAAAGAAAGAAAGAAAAAGATGACACAGTACTACTAACCTGGATTGAAACAGAACAATGTCTCCCATTTAACACAGAGAACTTACTTTCTGTGGATTGGAGGAGCCTTTTATGGTACCACTGATTTAAAATTGTTGATTACATGTATCTAATGTGTTCAATAAAGGAAACTAAAAGGTAGTAAGATTGATGCCAAATTTTAAATTAACATAAATGGATCTTTAATGCATGCAAGAAATTACAGATTGAGCCTTTCATTTCCAACAGTACTACTAGCCATTTCAATGACCAAATTTTGTAAATGAAAATAGTGGATTATTTGTGCAACAAAGTGAGATGCCTTAAATTCAATTTATTAGAAAGAATTTGAAAATATAAGTATATTTGATTAAGACTTTCAGTAAAGAAATATCACTGTTTTATATACCTAGCTCCAAGGGCAGTTTAAGAGATCTGGACTTCAAGATTTAATGTGATCCCAGGAAGGTGTGTGTGTCTGATTTTAATGGTTTAAAACCATATGAAAGAAAAAAAAGAAGAAAAATAAAAAGAACATTTGCTTGTAATTATTGTCTTTAATGTTTATGAACTGCACACAAGGTGGAAAAATCGGAATTATCCAATCTCTTACCAATTTTTTTTTTAAAAGAATGCCTTCCCCAAGGTAAGTAGGGGTAGAATTAAGCTACCATTTACCTGGAGAATCTAGCTTTACTTTTGTTTTCAATAATTTACTAGTTGAAAATGAGAATAGAAGGAGTTAAAAAATTTTCATGTAATTTATATAAAAATCTTAAAACAACTCTGACGTTTGAAGTATATTTAGTAAAGTTATTTCTTATAGATAAAAAAGCAAGAGAAATTTTATTTTATATGTGCCTACCAAAAATAACACTTAGAGGTATTTATGATTATAATTGTATAGCTTTACAATTATAGCTTTTAGAATTCTAGAAAGAAGAAGTGACATGAATTGGGTTCTCTGTTCCAAAGGACCAGTGAGAATGTGACAGTTATCTAGTGTATCTGGGCTATAGGAAACAAACCTTGATAATTAAAGCTAAAATTTTGGCTTAATATGTGCCTTTTCTTTAGACATGCTGCAACATATCAGGATGCTATGCTTTATCTTGTCAATAATGAAGTGTCAAGACTATAGCATTTTCTGGCACACAAAGGATATTGAATACATTTTTACATAACAAAATCTAGCATTAAAATAAGTTTACATAATACTTTACTATTTAATTCAGTGAATGCATACATAGCATACTGTGTTATACTACTTTTTAGTCTAATTAAATAAAGTCTCTCTGTGCTCTATTCTCATAAGAAATCATGAAAAAGAATTAATATAGTTGTGCATGGTCATATAATCCATCCATTTATGTTCCATTTTATCACATCATTTCTATTGTTGTTTTAGCTGTAAAAACTAAGATGGATTTCCTTAAGTAGGGCAGTTAATTGGTTTGAGACTCCCTGGCCAGTGTATTTATTGTAGTTGTAAATGTTTTCTTAAGAAGAAAAAAAAAAGAAAGCGAAAAATCTGACTCTTGAGAAAAGCTGCAATTATAACCAGTCAAAGATGATAAGGGAAATAGAATTAGGCATAAATTTCAGAACCAAAATATAACTGATTCATTTTGGATAAAAATTGTTTTCTTATAAAACATTCTATAGAAATTTTTTGAAATTCTTTTTTTTTAAAAGGCAAATTTCAAGGGATAATTGTTTTGTCTCTAGTTTTATTGTTCGATGTTTCTGAAGTAATGAAATCAAATACTGCTCTACTTGTTAGAGTGAGAAAAACAAAACTCAATCTGAATTATGTGAAAAACTTGTGAGTCAGCAAAGCATTATATAAAACATGTTTCCGAAGATGTATATACAATGTAGTTTTAGAAAAATACAGGCTAATATTAGAAATTAATAATAATTTCCTATTAGAAAAAAGGAAAATGACTCAAGCGGCTAAGGCACCAGCCACATACACCTAAGGTGGCGGGTTCGAATCCCCAGCCCGGGCTCGCCAAACAACAATAATGGCTGCAACCAAAAAAATGGCCAGGCGTTGTGGTGGGCTGGTGTTGGTCCCAGCTACTTGGGAGGCTGAGGCAGGAGACTCGCTTGAGCCCAGGAGTTGGAGGTTGCTGTGAGCTGTGATGCCATGGCACTCTACCCAGGGGGATAGCTTGAGGCTCTGTCTCAAAAAAAAAAAAAAAGAAAAAGAAAAAGAAAAAAGGAAAATAAGATTTTGTTCAGAAAGTAGTACTTCAAAGTCCAAATTGTTCAATAAATGTAGGGTGGCTAATACTACATATTATATACATGATGCAAAAGAGTTAATTAATTGAACAACTTTTGAGACATGATAAACTTTTTTTTTCCCCTTCAAAATTAGAAATGCACCCAAGTATACACATGTTTAAACACCTTCCCTGGCACCTGGTATACAGCTGGACATTCCTTTTTAAAGACTGTTCCAAATGATCTACTCCCTTTACACTAGGGTTTAGATAAGGAATTAGAGTAGGAGAAATAGAAAATTTTATTAATACTTTTACCCAGCAGGGAATTGAAAAGCCTTGTCTCACCTTTCCAGTGGAGATGAATGGAAGTATTGGTTTCTTTTCCTTCAGTCTTTTATTTGTTAATCATTTGGGGGAAAAGAGAACAATGTGAACAATGAAGACATATGAAGAGAAGAAAGAGAAATAATATAAATGGCAAATCAGTGTATGCACAGTCATTTCCATCATGTGCATTGTTTCATACAATATTCATAATACTTTTTGGGTGTGGGTTAGGATTGGGTCAGATGGTGCTGATTTCACTTTACTAATACAGAAAATCACAGCGTGTGTGTGGTTTGCTAAAAGCCACTCTGAACCTTAGTGGACAGTGACGTCCCTACATTCTTACCATGTTTATCCTTCATTGCTGCATGCATACAACAAAAATAAGACAGGTAGAAAGGCAAATCAGTTACCTGAGGAAAAACGGTGGATTCTGCAGTATTTGAAACTTTATTTGCTATTTTTGAACTATTCTGAATTAGTAAGAAGTAGCTATCAAAAGGAATCAAATTTACAACCCTTTCTCTGGCATTTTGGAAACTTGGGAAAATCTGACAATTATTTCCTTTTCTAACATATATACATTCTATATAATTAAATATACACATTTCCCATTCTGAAGGTTGTCTGTTTGCTTTACTTACTGTGCTCTTGGCTGTGCAAAAGCTTTTTGGTTTGATCAGATCCCAGTAATGGATTTTGGTGCTGCTTCAATTGCCCAGGGGGATCCTCCTCATAAAATATTCTCCCAGGCCAATTTCTTCAAGTGTTTTCACTGCACTCTCTTATAGTATTTTTATGGTTTCATGTCTTAAGTTTAAATCTTTTATCCACTGAGAATCAATTTTTTTTAATGGTGAAAGGTAGGGGTCCACTTTCAATCTTCTACAGGTCACTAGTCAGTTCACCCAGTACCATTTGTTAAATAGGGAGTCTTTCCCCCCACTGAATATTTTTGATAGGCTTGTTGAAGATCAAATGATGACAAGGAGCTGGGTTCATCTCTTGGTTCTCTATTCTGTTCCATACATCTACCTCTCTGTTTTTGTGCCAGTACCAAGCTGTTTTCATCACTATAGATTTACAGTATAGCCTGAAGTCTGGTAACGTGATATCTCCTGATTTGTTCTTATTTCTGAGTAATGTATTTGCTATTCGAGGTTTTTTCTGGTTCTGTATAAAACGAAGTACTAATTTTTCAAGTTCTTTAAAGTATGACAATGGGATTGCATTAAATTCCTTTGGGTAGTATGGACATTTTAACAATGTTGATTCTACCCAGCCATGAGCATGGTATGTTTTTCCATTTGTTAACATCTTCAGCTATTTCTTTTCTCAGAGTTTCATAG
>NW_003852403.1:30040630-30067961 GCF_000181295.1 Otolemur garnettii
TCCTTTGTTAGGTAAATTCCCAGATATTTCATCTTCTTTGGCACTACTGTAAAAGGAATAGAGTCCTTGATTGTTTTTTCAGCTTGACTATTCTTGGCGTATATAAAAGCTACTGACTTGTCAATATTGATTTTGTATCCTGAGATGCTCCTTTATTCCTTGATCACTTCTAAGAGTTTTGAAGTTGAGTCCCTGGGATTTTCCAGGTATAGGATCATATCATCAGTCAAGAGTGAGAGTTTGATCTCCTCTGACCCTATTTGGATACCTTTGATTGCCTTCTTTTGCCTGATTGGAATGGCTAAGACTTCCATTCCTATGTTGAATAGCAGTGGAGACAGTGGGCATCCTTGTCTCTTTCCTGATATGAATGGAAATGTTTTCTATTTTATACCATTCAATACGATATTGGCTGTGCGTTTGCTGTAGATGGGCTCTATCAGTTTAAGAAATGTCCCTTCTGTGATGCTTTTGACAAAGGACTGATAACTAGAATCTAAAGAGAACTCAAACTAATCAATAAGAAAAGAATAAATAACCCCATTTCTAAGTAGGCAAGAGACTTGAACAGAAACTTCTGATGAAGACAGGCTCATGGCCTACAAACACATGAAAAAATTCTCATCATCCTTACTCATCAGAGAAATGCAAATCAAAACCATTTTGAGACATCTAACTCCAGTAAAATTAGCCCACATCACAAAAATCCCAAGACTACAGATGTTGGCATGGATCCAGAGAGAAGAGAATGCTTCTACACTGCTGGTGGGAATGCAAGCTAATACATCCTTTTTGGAAAGAAGTTTGGAGAACACTCAAGGAACTAAAAGTAGACCTACTGTTCGATCCTGAAATTCCTCTACTAGGTATATACCCAGATGATCAAAAATCATTTTAGAACAAAGACATTTGCACCAGAATGTTTATTGTGGCCCAAGACACATAATTCATAACAGCCAAGACATGGAAACAGTCCAAGTGCCCATCATCCCATGACTGGATTAACAAATTGTGGTATATGTACACCATGGAATACTATGCAGCTATAAAAAAGGATGGAGACTTCACATCTTTTATGTTTACCTGGATGGAGCTGGAACATATTCTTCTTAGTAAAGTATCTCAAGAATGGGGGAAAAAAGTATCCAATCTACTCAATACTTCTATGAAATCAATATATAACCACCTACATACTCATATGAATGACAAAACATAACTATAGTCCAGAAAGTAGAAGGGAAGAGGAAAGAGAGAGGAGGGGAACGGAGATATGGGGAGGAGAAAGGGTATTTGGGGGAACCTCACCTAATGTGCATGATGCAATGGTACATTTCAAAACTATTAAGAAATGAGTATAATTGTTATGGATGTTACTTAGTTCAGTGTAAACATTTTACATTGTATATTGAAGCAGTACCTTGAACCCAATAAATGCATCAATATACAAAGCTATGATTTAATAAAAAATAATTAAAAAATAAAAAAAAATGCACATTTAATTGTCTAATATTTATACATTCTATATAATTAAATATATATATATTTTTTAAATGTTATTTTGTATTCCTGAATGATACTTCCCTGGATAAAAAACATACAAATCTTTTACTAATATATACATATACTTAAAAAAATTGTTTCTCTATTGTAAATAATGCTATCATGTTTAACCTTATGAGTTAAATCTCAGCATCTCTCTGGTTAATTTCTTTCATCAGAGTAGAATTACACATTCTTTGACCTGGTAATTGTGATGCCTACGAAAACTAATTAATTTTTATTTCAACACCATTTTAATGAAAGTATTAGTTCATGATGATTAACTGTCACTAAATTTTATTTGTCTTGTATTTTGTCTTATATACTCTTCTTTTTAAAAATTATCTGTTCACATCCTGTGTAAATATTATATTAATCATATTCTTTTCATATTTTTATTTTATACCTCATCTTATTACCTTTAATCATTTTGCCTTTATTTTCAAACACCAAATTAACCTGTTTCTTGATGACAATACCCATTTTCTTACTATAAATTCTACTGTTCAAACCATATAGCAAGTATAAAGCAAATATTATGAAATTAGCTATTTTTATGGCATATTATGTCAAATGTCAATGTATGTGTTAAAAGGAGCAAGGGCATCAGAGTATGATACCATTTCACTCATTTATAACTCACCATTTCATTTAACACCAGAGGAAGAGAGGTACGGTAAATAGAGGAGCTGAGGCTAGGTAGTATTAGAACATTTTATGACATGTCACCCATATTGATATAAATGTTTGTTCTATCACAAGATAAATAATTGTGACTTATGCTTCATAGTTTATATATTCAAATTCTTATGTTTTACAGTTAGAATAATTATATTAGGTGTCATATTTTTTATAGTTGTGTATGTTGTAATCTTTGTGAAATGTTGAGCTATCATGAGATTTGTAGGCAAATAGAAAATGTAGTACAGTACAAATTGACCAGAAGATGTTACAGAAAACTTCTTCCTATACTACTAAAAAGAGCTTACACATTAAAAAATGTGTTTTATAATGTCACCAAATAAAATATTTCAGTAATAAACATTTTGACTTTTCTTATGCAATTATTTTTGTATATCTACCTAGAGTAATTCTGGAATAAATCAAGGCTTCATTATTATTGTATATGATTAAAGCAAAAACTAAAATTGAATAATTAAACCCTAAAAATATAAAACTTAGTTTTTTAACTTATTTATCAAATACATTATGTCAACTCAATCAGGGCTAGAAAATGTTGCACATATATTTGTAATTAACTTCTTTAAAGAAGACCTTTTTTTCAAGATGTTCATGATTTCCTTAACATTTTACAAATAAATATATATTCTAAAAATATACTAATATTATACTTACCTATTAAAATATTAATTATATTAATATATAATTGTATATTTACATCTACATTATGTATATTATATTATTACCTTTAGAGCTCATATATGATATAATATATAAGATTATTTATAATACAATAATATATTGCTAGAGTTATTAATTACATAATTATTCTGTATGTAAAGGCAAACTGTGATTCAATCACCTATTCTGAGAATCAGGCATTGATTTGTAAGAGTAGCTGAGAGGACTGCAGTGTGTTTAGAATAGACTTTGGCCCACACCTGTAATATACTTCAACTGGTTGCTTCAAAATTCAGCTCCACAGCAGGAAACCAGTCTTCTAGGAATGTCTTTTATATATAAATGTCTTGAATTTAACTGGAAAAGCTTTGGTTTAGGAAATCAATGATGTAGTAAATGACAAATTAAATGGGTGATTACTTTTGTTTGCCTTGAAGATAGCCTCACACTTTACAAAAATGACCTCAAGAAGCAACTTTGTTCTACAGAGAGAAAGCATCTGATGAGTCATTTAACACTACACAAATGCCACAATAGGCCCAAATAAAAATATTAAAAACATGAATTATATGGTATAATTATGGCAAATAATCTGAGAAATCACACAAGACAGTAACATGCATAAACTCAACTCCTTCCTTTCTAAAATATGCATATATGCGAATATAGGATCGCTTCCCTTTTTAAATAAACAGAAATAGTTAGGCAAACAGAATTTTCTGGGTAATATCTTCCTTTTTTATTTTTAATTCAAAATTCCTTTTCTTCAAATTTCAATTCCTTCAAAGCTCCACCAATGCATAGAAATAAAACTTGGAGACATGGTTGTGATGATGCTTCATGGACCACTATGATCAGTGTATTCTTCAGGGTATCAAGCATGGAGTAGCAGGAATATGGATATATGGATTTACTCATTTTTGTAAAGAAAAATATTTCATGTCACATTCACAGGTAAGGATGAACTGTGGCACTTACCAATACCCAAATATTACTTCCTTTCTGAAGCTTTCCCTCCATACTAGAATAATCTACTCCACCCTTTCTGCTCTATTTTAATCACTTTTGTGTCTGTCATCACAATTAAAACTCTTCACCAGCTGACACATAGTAAAGGCAGAAATATCTTTCTTCATTATTTGTATTGTATGCAATGGCATGTAAATGTTACTCAGAAATCATCGGTTGATTACATCATACTACAAGTGTAATTACCATAACAGTTAAGTATAAAATGAGAAATGAGAAAGCTGAATTTCTATCAAATAAGAAAAAACAATATGTGAGGGCAAAGATTCTGAAGAAGAAGCTATATGGCATATACTTTATGGCTTAGGGGGAAAAAGGGCAATCAGAATTTAAACAAGAATTCTAGAATTCTAGATTCCTCAACAAAGAGAAGATTAAAGCACCATATCTGCCTATGTACCTGGCTACATCTGCCTCTGCAGCATAATGGCTTTGCCTTCATTTACGCCTTCTAAACCTCACCAGAGTGTCTGTCGTTGGC
This sequence comes from Otolemur garnettii, assembly GCF_000181295.1. Taxonomy (NCBI): domain Eukaryota; kingdom Metazoa; phylum Chordata; class Mammalia; order Primates; family Galagidae; genus Otolemur; species Otolemur garnettii. The sequence goes on from NW_003852403.1 coordinate 30,045,042, forward strand.
AAACTGAAGGCCACAATAATACAAACAAAAGATTTTTTTAAATGTACTTCTTGGCTACTCCTCTAGAGAAGAACTTAGAGGGAGCCAGTTAGAAGTTAAAAGGAGAACTTAGAAGGTGGCGTCTGCAACGAATGCCAAATTGACAGCAACGACTCACATGGCTGAAAACTTTATGACGAAGATAAACTTAAAAAAAAAATTAGGCTGGGTGCAGTGGCTCATGCCTAGAACATTGGGAGGCCAAGGCCAGTAGATCCCTTGAACTCAGAAGTTCGAAACCAGCCTGAGCAAGAGTGGGACCTTGCCTCTAATAAAAATAGAAAAAAAATAACTAGCTGGGTGTTGTGGCAGCTGTAATCCCAGCTATTCAGGAAGCTGAGGGAGGGGGATCACCTGAATCCAGGTGTTTGAGGTTGCTGTGAGTTACACACTCTAGCCTGGGCCACAGAGTAAGACTGGGTCTCAACAAAATAAAAAAAAATTAGAAAATAACGTGTCATAAATAAAAGTTTTGTTCCTAATGTGATAATTATGTAAATGCAGAAACGTAAAATTTCATGGAAGTAATGTTTGGATGATGGAACAAAAGCAATTGGAAAATAAAGTTTAAGAGAATGATTAAAAAATAGAAATCTCATAAAAATGGAAGAAAAACGATAATTCAAGTATATATAACACAAGTATAATAAACCTAACAAACAACAGTGAGGCAGTTTGGGTTTTCAGAGGAAGATATAAGTAAGTTATATTGATTTTGAAGACAGGTATTTTTTATGTTCAATAAAATTGAATTCAGAGCTTTTTTTTTTTTTTTTTTTTAGGAAAGACCATAGAGTAAAGATGTTTCCTTTCTCAAGGTATAGAAAGATATTAGATTGTGATTATTGACATTTTGAGTAATACATAACTGTATACACACAAATATTCAGATTAGCATTTCAAAGTGCATGTCTACATAGTCAAAGATAAGGGGAAGTGATACTTAAGATTATAAAAATTCCTGGATAAAAAGGTGAAAAGATGCAAGAAATTTTAATTTTTGCATAAAAAAGTAGAAACAGGAAGAACAAATTAACTTTAAGAAAATCCAAATTACCAGTTCACCTTTGAACATGGCTTTGAACTGGAAGGTCCACTTACATGTGCATTTTCTTCTGCTTCTGCCACCCTAAAGAGAGACCAGCCCCACCTCCCCTTCCACCACCCCAGTCTGGTCAGTGTGAACATGATGAGGACCGGATGAGGATGGACACACTGTGATGATCCACCTCCACTGAATGAATAGAAAAGTATTTTTTCTTTCTTTGGTTTCCTTAACTACATTTTATTTTCTCTAGCTTACTTTCCTGAGAGAATACAGTCAGTATGTGGAAATCAAACAGAGGGATGGGGAGGGGTGGGCAGACAAAAACCGACCTAATGGATACAATGAGCACCATCTGGTGACAGGCACACTGAAGCATTATGAACGTGATCTGTGTTACCAAAAATATTTGTATCTGCATGATGCCTTGAAGAAATAACAATAAGAATACAGGACATGCCACAAGAAAGCAGGCAAATGTGGTAATGGACGATTTATGTTACAGATAAGGCTTCTGTGCCACAGTGGGCTAATAGTAGTTAGGTCCTGGGGGAGTCAAAATTTATAAAAGTGAAAGTTACATGTGGACTTTTGAGCACACAGAGTGTTGGTACCCTAGCAACCACTTTGTTCAAGGGTCAACTGTACAACTGTTCTTTAAAACTTATGAGAGTTTTTTTAAATTCAAAATTTGTTGTAACTTTTTAAAGGAGACAAAATTAGGTCTATTAAATACAATGAAAATTTTTCATGGGAGGTAAAGTCCAAGATACCATTTCCTGTTACCACGTAAGCTCCACCAGGGCAGGGGTTTGTGTCTTGTTCACTCACTGCTGATCTGCCCTTCTCTGATGAATGAGAGAGTGACAAAAGGTAAGCTGTCTTCTGGTCCCTGGGATGTAGGGGAGAGGGAGGCAAAAGGTGAACTGCTAGGACTTTAAAGCAGGCATCCTCAAACAACGGCCCACAGGCCACATGCAGCCCCCCTAGGACATTTATCCGGCCCGCTGGGTGTTTTTGCCACTGCTGCCTGTCCTGCTTAGCAGCTGACTCGGCCTCAGGCCCACAGTCCAGCCCTCCAACAGTCTGAGGGATAGTGAACTGGCTCCCTGTTTAAAAAGTTTGAGGACCCCTGCTTTAAAGAATAAACATAAGTCTAAATGTAGAGAGTGGGACAAGGAGGGAGTCTGCTATGGAGTGGTTAATCAAAGAATGAATACTCAAACATTTGGTGGTTGACATCCTCAAACCTGAAATGATCAAGCTACCTCAGAACAAAAATGCTCCGGGCATTAGTGGTCTTGCTGCCAAATTTTCTAAGTCATTAGTGCTTGAACACTCTGGCTGTTAATGTGATTCATGGAAAAAAGACAGGAGCACCAGGACAATTTATATTTTAGAAAGAAAGAAAAACAGTACGAAACAAGAGGGACCTTCTAATATGCATAACTCATTGTGCAGTTTGCTCTTCCCTCGTAGGTCTGTTTTTAATCAACTTCTTTAATTTGTACTACTGAATTAAGGCATCAAATTTAGCCCTCTTTGCTCTGCTGTTAATATTTTTTAAAGTAATTTGCTTTACAGCTGGACATTTGTTTTACAATTTCCCAGTGTAGAGTATTTAAATCGCTGTTCCTGAAACAAAGACCCACCCTTTTTTGCAATCTTTTTACTTATTAATCATCACTAGAAGCAATTGAAGAGTTAATCTCAAGTCATTTTAAAGGTTCTAGTACTCGTCACTCTCACATTTTAATATAAAAGATGTGTATTGTATTTTTTGGCACCGTTCCTGCAGCTTTCTTCCCGGACTCCCTTGTCAGTATTTATGTAGGAACACGTTAATTACTTGCCTTCAGAACTGACCCTATTTACTTCCCTCCTTTGTGGAAAAAACAACCCTATTCACATTTTTCTATTAATGCAGTTTTATGCATCAGGCATTACTAAGTTTATTGAAATTTTCCTTTTTTTCATGAGGTGTATCTAAGATAAGTGCAAGCCCCAGTGATATGCCGTCTTTTCATCCTGACATGACTTACACCCTTGTGGTTCAGAAGTTGATTAGAAAGGCAAATTGGCTAGATTATGTTGGAAAACTTTCCATGAAAGGAGATAGTCCTTGTGTACACAGAGCAGAACGATCAGATAGAAGCAGAGATAAGTTAACAATCCTGCATAGGCACATTAGTCCTTGACTCGTTCCTGGGCTGTGCTGTTTTCCATAAATTTCTCACTCATTTCTTAGGAGGGGTAGAGCCCAGTTTGATATGTGAACACTTTTCATATATATAATTTGTTTAGGTGTTAGATTCAGGCATGTAAGAGATATAGGAGAAGATAAGCTTGAAGTATGGGATGCGAATAAACAGAGTGTTTAATTAAAATAGTATGGGTGAGGAAGAGATAAATAAAAGATCATTTCGATGTCCCGATAAATCTGAAATTAAACACACAGCAAGTTTAGGAGTTTTATGCAGGTTACCAAAGATTATTATACATCATGTAGTAGGTACTCTACTTTGGACACAGGTAAATAAAGATAGTATTATGAAGTTGGTTTATATAAAAAGAAAATAGTCAAATATTAAACTTTAAGTTAGAAGGAGGTTCTGAGAAACTTGTTTTAGGAAAAATCTCTAAAGGAATGGGGAATATTCTTGTACTTGATCCATATTTCTGCTAACTGTTAACATTGCAGATCCAAATACCACAAGGTCATAGTGAGACAGAGACAGAGACATTTGGAACCGAATAGAAAACCATGAGATGAAACTAATATCTCATAGTCACCTAATCTTTGATAAACCAAACAAAAAACATACACTGGGGAAAAGAATCCCTTTTCAATACATGGTGCTGAGAGAACTGAATTACCCCATGTATAAAAGACTGAAACTGGACCCGCACCTTTTTCCACTCACAAAAATTGATTCAAGATGGATAAAAGATTTAAATCTAAGGTATGAAACAATAAAAATTCTCAAAGAAAGTGTGGAGAAAGTCCTTGAAGATATCAACCTGGGGAAAAATTTTATAAAGAAGACTTCCATGCCAATTGGAATAACAACAAAAATAAACAAATGGAACTTAATGAAACTGAATAGCTTCTGTACAGCTAAGGAGACAACAACCCAAGAAAAGAGACAACCTTCAGAATGGGAAAAGATATCTGCATGTTATGAATCAGACATAAGTTTAATAACTAGGATCTATAGAGAGCTCAAATTAATCAGCAAAAAAAGACCCAACAATTCCATATATCAATGGGCAAGAGACATGAATACAACGTCCTCTACAGAAGACAGATGAATGGCTAACGAACATATGAAAAAATGCTCATCATTCCTATTCATCAGAGAAATGCCTATCAAACCCTTCCTGAGAAATCACCTAACCCCAGTGAGAATGGCCCATATCACAAAGTCTCAAAGCTGCAAATGCTGGTGTGGATGTGGAGCGAGCGTCTGCTTTGACACAGCTGGTGGGACTGCAAACTAATGTAACCTTTTTGTAAGGAAGTATGGAGAAACCTCAAAGAACTCAAATTAGACCAGCCATTTGATCCTGAAATCTCATTACTGGGCATCTACCCAGAAGAAAAAAAACTCTTTTATCATAAGGACATTTGCACTAGACTGTTTACCGCAGATCAATTTACAATTGCCCAACTGTGGAAACAACCTAAATGCCCACCAACCCAGGAACAGAATAACAAGCTATGGTATATGTACACCATACGGTATGTTATTTCTTACAATTCATTCCTTGTAGTCTCTTTAAATTTCATTCACATGTTATGTGAAAATTCTCAAATTCTTGGATGTTAATTATATCTTTCATTTTAATTTTATTTATTTTATTTTTTTAAATCATAAACACATAGATTGTGTATACACGAAGGCATTTATGGGGTACACTGTGATGATTTCATATAGAATTAGGAACGCTTACATCACAGTGGTTAATATATACCTCATCTCATTTACTTAATTATTGTGTTAAGACATTTATACTCGATACTAATAGATCCGACATGTACCCTTGCATTATGCATCATAGGTGTGATCCCACCATTCACTGTCCCTTATATATCTTTATTTCAACTAACTCTTGATTATAATGACATCAAGGAGGCTCACCTCAGATGCTGAAAAACAAACTACCCTTCCTTCAGGAATTCTTAAAACCTCATTGTCTTTTTTTCTTAAATTCTGTATATTAAAAGTATTTCATTTTTCTATTTTTGCTATTAGTTCTATTTCTTCTTGTGGAAACAGTCACATTATATACTATGTCTATTTCATTTATGAACAATATTTTAATTACTTAATTTAAAATCAGAAATATAGGACAATAAAGTTTTACTACTGTATTTCTCACAAATACATTTGCCTTAATATAATACTCTTTTTCGAACTTTAGTTGTGTCATTTCCGTTAAAACAATATTTTATTTCTTCATAGATGTATCTATTGTTGTTTTCCTATAAATAATTATTTTTATTTGAAATACATAAATTTCTATAAAATATTCATTTTATAAAGAAGATACATCTAACTCCATCCTAAAGGAGAGTGGCTGTGTGTTTTTGTCTGTTTGTTTTCTGTATAAATTATACTCCAGTGTGATTCCCTTGGAACAGCCCTATTTTCCTAGGGCAGTCCTCAGGACCATGTGCTACCAGAAGTTCCCTTTGTGCTCTCCCACACTCATCAACAGCTTAAACTTCACTCTGCTATGCTGACTGGCTTACTTACATTCACAACAGTAAAGAAATGAGATGATGGCCAGAAACTTACTGTGGATATTAGAGAAGGTCATAGGAGAAGGAACTGTAGGTCTTTGAGAAATGAATGGGAGAATGAGAACAGGCAATTCTACAGGATATCTGCAGGTTTTTCAGCAGTCAATCTCACCAAAATAATACATTTGTCTAGATTGGGGAGGAGGGGGTGGGGGAGAGGGGCCATTTCTTTGTTTTTCTCCCACTGCATGTCAGAGGTCTGAGTAAGTCTCACTCCTCCACCAGGAAGGGAATTCCAGGGTGCTCAAACCAGGAACTGGATTCATATTCCAGAAGCTGTATGTTTATTTAATAATAAAAATATTTTATTCCTCTTGTGTTTTAAGGATATCCGTATCTATTTCCTATACGTTGTAGTCCATCAGTCTTTACGGAAAGCAACTTAATACATAACTTCTGATGCATTTGGTAGTTTCCCCACTTTGAGGCGCCCCTAATGGCACTGTGCCCATAATCAAATATTACAATAGTTACTTGATGATTCAATATGTTAAAATTTCCTTTGGCTTCTGACTCACTTCATAAGCACTCACAGCCTTTGTGCTTCTTGTTGTCATTTATTTTTCGTGCTTGATAAACCCCTCGCCAGTTTGCAGCATCATTTTTCATCTTATTTTATTTTGCAGAAGTTATTTACGTCTTAATAAATATATTTGGCGAATCTTCACGGGGTTTTCTTGATACTTCCAAGACCAAACAAGAAGCATTTAATTTCTTAGGTAATTTCTCTGGCTAAAATAATCTCTGTGCTAAGAAACCTTATCATCCAGGTGATATTCTATAAACTTTATTATTTTTTCAATTGTTCAAACGTAAACCCAGACAGATGTATAGCAATTTCACACAGCCAAAGCTTTAGTCAGTTCATTCCATGGGCAGCAATGGCTGGATGAAGTTTAGTGGTAACATCTATTCCTCCAGTAAGTAACAGATGAAGTAGTGACAGGCCTCAGAAGTAGAAAGCATTGATTTGTTTTTATCCCAACCTGATGAATTTTCCCATGCACAGAGATCAAGTGTATTCTATTCAGGAGATTTTCCTTGAGAAGTATAAACTGGAATATTATAAGAAAAAGAAAAAAAAAAGGTGATCTCATTAAATCACATGTAGACACACACAGGTGCACAGATTTTTTAAAAAAATATTTTGATATGGATATTCTAAGTTACACATGGGAATGTTCTTTTAAATAGCAATGCCCATCTACCTAATTATTTCTGGCCCACTGTTGAAAGTGGCTTACTGTTATACAACCGTTCTCAGGTCAGTGATAAGTGGCTCTGTATGTAGAACCCACAGTCAAAACCCTAATCCTCAGAAGTGATCCCTCTAAACCCCCTCCCTCCACCCATTCCCCCCTCCCCATATTCTGAAGTTTATCTTATAGGGGTACAGGTGAATCTTTCTAAAAGTAGAATGTGAACGTTTTAAAGCAATAACTGAGAAAATGACATGAAGGCTGTGTTGACCAGTTAGATGGAATTATTTCAGATTGCATGTGAAAACCCCACACTGTACCCCAGAAGTGCATTAATGTACATAGTTACCATTCAATAAAAAAAAAAAAAAACCCTAATCCTCCTTACCAATCACTTGTTCTTTGGCTTGAAGTAAGTCATTAAATGCTTTTATATTATGTGAAAAAGCCTCATTGTAAAAAAAATGACTCTGCTACTTACTAGTCGGGTAACTCTACCCAAAGTCTCTGAGCCTCAATGTCTTATCATCCCTGGTAAATGAGGCTGAGGATATATAACCTGAACATTTGTCAGATGGTCAAAGAGGAGAGTGAAAGAACCTGACACAGAATAGGTATTTAGTAAATGGCAGCTTCTACAGCATAACACACATATGGTATATGATACACACATGCTTTGAAATGCAAAAAGGTTTTATAAGAAATGGTCAGTATACAAAGAAAAGAGATGTTTTAGAATGAAATTTTAAAATGTTTAAATCTCTAATATATTTACCCCTGGAAGACGTAGTCCTAAAAATATCATTAGTGTGCATTATACTTAGTCCAATTTTTCTGTTTTTAAAATACATCTTGCCATCTCCCAGTTTTACTTTGGAAGGTAACTAAAACCATATATCTAAATTGTAATCAAGGAAGTTGACTCATCTGATATTGTCAGGAAGGTTGCCACTGTCAACGTTGATGGGGTTGTCCCACATCTAAGAGTAATATTCCTGACTTTATTTAATTCACTCTTGAGCCTGAGTGGAAATCAATGCTATGATTTCCACTGAATGGAAATCAATGTTATCAGCCTGCTGAGTCAGCCTAAGTGTAAACTGATCTTTTGTTTGTTTGGGATTTTTTTTTTTTTTTGCACTATTCCCTACCAACAAACTATAACTTATTTATACTCTATAACATCAAAAGTCTCTGTTGGATGTATTGAAGTATTTTTACCAGCTGCACATCTGCTTTTGTTTTAATAGCCAATGTTCTTTCCTGGAGAAACACTATCATGAAATTAATGTGTTTGTCACACATTTTGTACTTTAAAATTATTATCCAAAAATTTCCATAAAAGAATAATGTGCTTCAGCTGATATAAAACAAACAAAAACACAGAGAACAAACATAGAAAGTTTGCTGGTATTCTTCAAGACAAAATTAGCATACTTTAATGATTATTGCAATATTAATCATGAGAAAGCTTAAAGAAACATCTAAGAGACTTTTTAAAGTTAATCATATTACACTAAATATAAAAGTCATGAAAATTTTTTTATGTATTATTTCTTGAAATTTTTGTTGCCTTATTTAAATTACATGTCACATATTAAACCATGTACATTTAAAAACATTTCTGGTAACATAAATAGACTTATGGAAAAAATATATATATCTATATATACTATATCCATATATATAGTATCATACTATATATCATACTATATATATGTATGTATGTATATACACAATCATATACACATATGTATGTGTGCATATACGTACATCCATATACATAGTATGTTTTGCCACTTTGTGTGTCTACTAGTCAATTATTTTACAAGTAATATTCATAAAATCATAGTTTAGTTATTAAAAAGAAAAACATATCAAATATAAAATCCTGTAATAAATATAAAAAAGTGTTCTAGTAAAACTATGAGGTTTGGTACAGAGCACCCCCAACAAAGTTATGATGTTTGAACTACAATAGAAACTTGTATTAGAAAAGCATTTTTAATTGAAATGCTAATAATGGAGATATTTATACTTACTAGATACAAATTTTATAAATAAGCTAGGGCAGAAATTATCCATAATTTTAAGAAAACATTAAATTCTAGAAGTAAGTTAGTGACTTTCTATGCTTTTCTTTATAATCATCTGAGTCATGAGTCCCTGGAAGAGGAAAAGGGAGAACTTTTAGCCAGTAGTACAGACACTTTTAAAGTTCATTCCTCAAGAACTAATCAAAGGATGTCTTTGATTATCCTGGGAGCTCTCTGTGTTTAATGTCCCAATAGCATTTCATTTGGACTGCACTCATTCTCAATACACTGAGTTTTATGATTTGCTTTTGAGGGGAGACATGTCTTATTTTTTACTCAGATTTTAAATTGTTGTGGTAGCCATACCATGATTTTGACAGAGACCTTGAATAAATATTTTGTTTCTTATGTTTATTTAATATAGTCTTATAAATTCTCTAATCTCTCAAATATTTTTTCAAGTGGGAATTCAAAACTATTTTACCTTTTTTCCAGTTGAAAGACACGACATTAACAAATGTTTATGTTGTAAGAACAGCATGAATGAACATGAAACACTGTGAAATGAACAATGTCGTGTAGGTTGTAAGCATTACCTTATACACCAACCTAATGCATAATCTAATAGAATTAAAGTATTTTTCTCTGCAAAACAGATTAATAATTAAATTATCCCAGAGTAGAGCAGAGATGAAATGACATTTTTTATCTTGTTATCTGAATTTCAGTGATTAAATACTTCAAAATATCTCAAACATTTTGAAGGCACAGGGTTGACACTTTCATTTACTGTGGGATCCAACTATCTGACTAAATAACTATACTTCTCAGAATTTATCCTGAATAATAATTATGGAATGTCAAAAACCTTTATAAGTGCCTGTATTGCATTATTCCCTACTATGAAACAAAAATAAGAAAGAAAATCAGATAAAAAACAAAACCCTTCAATCAACAGGGGCAAAAAAGAAAAGGCCATGCTTGAGACTAAGGGATTAAATACGTAACTAAGGTTATAAACATAATTAAATGATGAAATCATCAGCAGGTAATTGAAATATGCATGATTTCATACCATTTCTGTTTTAAAAACTACAGTACGCTCATTAGGAAAATAAACTTTAGGAACCTATACATAAAACACTTCTCACTGATTTTTTTCCTGACCCAGGGTGACAAGATACTGTCATTTTTGAAGTTACACAGTTCTTTAAAATATATTGTATTTTAGAGCATGTATTACTTTCCTAGAACAGTCATAACAAAGTGATACGGGATTCCACCACTCAGGGCTAGACAGGGAGCCCCCCATTTTCTAGGCCCAGGTGAGCTCAGAGGTCAGACCTTCATTTCCAGGCACAAGCAGACTGCCTTCTTCAGGACACACCCTCTGGGCTCTGATAAGATCATGAACAAAGCAGCTTGTGATGGTTTTTTGGGTGGTTCCACCTTGGGTAGCAGCACACACCCTAATCCCTTCTCAGGGACAAAGACTATGAAGGACCAACTACCAGCCATGTGTATTTCTCTAGAATTAAGACCCCTAGATAAAAGAGCCCACTGGAGACTATAGAGAGAGTTCTTCAGTTCTTTCCCCCTTCCAGAAGCTCTGGTGCTTTTTACTTCTTCTGTATTCCTTTCTAAGTTCCAATAAAAATCCTATCTTACCACTGATCTCTGGTCCGTGGGTTCATTCTTCAAATCCCTGAGACCAAGAACCTACTGAAAAATGAAATTCCGGTATCAAAAGCACCCCAGACTGACTGACTTAAATAAGAATTTACTTTCTCACAGTTCTGGAGGTTAGCAGTCTGAGATCAAGTTGTTTCTTGATCTATTTTTTCTGAGTCCTGTCCCTAATTTACAGCTGGTCATTTTCTCCATTTCTTCTAGATTGGTCTTTCCCCTTTGTGTGCTTGAGTCCAATTCTTCTCTTGTTACAAGACCAGTCATATGGGATTAGAGCTCTCATGAATGACTCTATTTTACCTTAATTACCTCTCAAAGGCCTCCTTCAGCCATATTCTGAAGAGTTAGGACTTCAGCATTAGAATTATGAGATATAATTCAGCCCATAAGAGTACATAATACTCTAGTAATAATAAAAGGCAGAAATAAACACAAAAAGTGCCATTGTGGCTTGGAATACATTGTTTCTCTCATTAAAGAACTCTACTCTTTTTTAGAGATTCTCCAGTATTCAATTATAAAGCTTCATTTCCCAGATTACCTGGAACTTAGAAGGGATTGGTAGGCACAACACAACTGTGAGTAATGAATTTACATTAAATCTTTGAGTGCCCACATATACAGTATTACACTAGGGAAAAACAGTTCTAATTGAGCTTATCAATGAATGGAGGTGTAGTTTCCTCTCAAACCATGTAACTATTTTCACAGCTCCCATAATTCTATAGCAAATGGGCTATATGGATAAATTTCAGCATTATTCCAGGTTAAACTTGTGTGTTATTCTTTTTATAAGTGGAAAAAATAAGACCTGATTTTAAAATAGAAGTTTTTATTAGGAAGTGGTAACAATGTACATATTAAAGTTTGAACTCAAGAATTACCCTTGTATCCTAAGTGTCAGCTAAGGAAGGTCAACATTATTGAGCCCAGTTTCCACAAAGGTATGTAAAGAGATCAGTGGACCAAGAGTTGCAGACGTTGGCATCTATTTCAGGGTCTACTGAGTGCTGCAAGATATTGCATTTGTCAACTGTTTAAGTCTCACCAGCTTCAAATATAATGAATGGTGGGATTGCTTTTCTCTTTTTCCTCTCCAATATGAGGTAATTTGAATCAGTTTTATGCTCCTCATTGGCAAAGTCTGATGATATGCACTGTTAGGGTGTTACTTGATTACAATTACTGTACACACATGTCTAAATTAGTATTTAAAGCTGTGGCAACTTTGCAAGGAATTTGTGCTGCTTCCTGTGTCCTCAGAAGCCCACATTAAATGTATGAATTTTTCTTTTTCATTATCTAATTTCATTATCAACTCTAATGATATGCATGAAGAGATACTTCAAATATTTAGCCTGATAAATGCCTTGCAGATGCCTTAAATACTGGCTACCTTGCTGCAGATTAGTAACCTGCCGCAGCGAAAAAGGAATCTCAATTTCTGACATCATTTTTCAAAGCCTATAAATATTCTGTTCCATCTGCTTAAAATACAGAGCAATAATTTATCAGTTGAAACATCAACCTTATAACAAGTGAGATTACCTACATAAAGTCTTAAATATTTAAGGCAGGTTATAAAATGACATTGAGAAACAGAGTTCATCCTTTAAGGTCATGGTTAGGACAAGATACAGCAAGAGCAACTGGATTACAAAAGAAAAGTGTGATTATCAAGATAAAGTCTATTTCCTAGACGTGCTAACAGTCAGCACTCCAGACTTGGTACAGTTAATGTATCATTTATATCAAAGACAAAGGATAAAAAATTAGTAGAGAAAAAGGATACTGAAATATTCATGGCCAAATTTCCAGTGAATTTTTATCAAGTCTCTTATTTTGGATGAGAGTTCATCTTGTGTATAAGATTTTATATATTTTGCATTCAAATTCACTTAACTAGGTATAAAGGCTTTTATAGGACAATTTCTCTCTCTGGTTTTATGTAAATTAATGATTCTTTAGACTTAAATCTTCCCTAAAATAGATATGTCTCTACCTGAAAGCATATGCTCTAAATTCTATATAATCTTGGTTTGAAAATTAAAGAAAATTGAAATCTGAGTTACATGAAGGAGAAAAATGAAGACTTTGATGTATTTGACAGAAAAATCTCATTAATCCATGAAAATACATTAGATGTTTATTATTTTTACATTCTATAGTTTGTATATTTACTTATTTTAACAACTGTATTTGCATATGTTACCTGTCAATCATTTTCAATAAAATATTAACTATTTCTTCTGGGTTAATCCTTTCAGAGATAGTTTCTCCCATGAACCTGTTACCTTTTCTTTTTTAGTGAGGTAATGTTATTTACAGATTGCCAAATGTTTGCACAGATGTAAACACTTAGATCACTGCTTCTTTGTCAGTGGTGATTCTTCCCCCCGGAAAGCCATTGGCAGTGCCTGGGATAGTTTTAACTGCTATCCCTTCAAGAGGAATGCTATTGGGATCTAGTGAGGAGAAGGCAAGAATTCTGCAAAACATTGTACAACGCACCGACAGCCCTCCACAACAAACAATTACTCAGCCCCAAATTCCCACGTGTCAGCCATGAGAATCTCTGATTTAGATCTCATTTCTAATTTTCCGCTTGGTTGCCAAAATGCCTTATGAAGTCCTAGACAAGTGTTTCATTGAACTATCATAATTAATGTACTATTAAGTCATATGTATGCATGTTTTAGAATTACATGTTCTCTACCTCATGTGATTGTCTTAGCCTAAATTAAAAATATGGGCTTATATTATAAACATCTGATAATACATCTTGAATTTAAGTTGTGTTGTTGCTTGCTATCTGTTCAGGGTATTGTAGTTTTCTGGTTCAAGTACAAGTCTCAAATAATCTCTTTGATGGGCAACCATCCCAACCCTAAAGAACCCTTCATGAAGTCCTAACCTGGCCATGCATTAATACATTACGATGTTGATGTCTTTTGAAAGGATGAAATAAAAATTCCTTCATGAGTTAAAGCTAAAGAAAGTTTTAGATAACTTTTCCTGTCAAACAAAAATTGTTTTAAATATAAAGTGTCTTGTAACCAACCATATTTGCTGAAAATAATGTGTAAACTTTTAAAACTACCAGACTTTCCCTGAAACCTGATTAAAAATTAAATTCAATTTGTATGCATGTGTGTGTGATATGTGCTCAGTATCACAACTAGCAGTACCTATAGTACAGTACGCAGAGCTGTGAGCAGACAAGAACAAAGGCCTGGAATCCGTCTCCCTAGATCAAATCCTGGATCAGTCATTCAGAAGATGAGCGAAATTGGTCAACATATGTGAACAGTTTCCGAAAGGAGTAAATAGGTGTTTTGTGGGATTACATATGTTCATGCAGTATTATTATACTGTCTGGCATGTAGTTCCTGTCTTTGATAAAGACTGTCTGGTACAGAGATACAAATGCAATTCTAGTAGCCTGTGCTATCACTGAAAAAGGGACTATGTGGTCAGAGACACAGGTCAAATCACTAACTGAGACCGGGCTTGATCGCCATTTCTGCTGCTACCTGGATGGTGTCAGAGTAACTTAATTCCACCTACAAAAGTCAACTGAAAGAGTAAAAATTTAGGATGTTAAATTCAGAGATAGTAAAAATTAAGAATCCGTAGTACAAATGTCACAAGGTTGTAACTTTGCAGAATGTTCTCACAGGTAATCTCACATAACTTAAAAAAAAAAAAAAAAGACCATCTGAAATTCAGACCAAAGGAACGTTTAAATATAGGAAAATTAATAGTTTCCTAAAAAATGTTATATTATAAATAAAATTATATATTTAAAAACTGAACAAAACTTTGCCATTTCAGTATGTACTGTACTTTGAAGCACAAATTTAAAGCCTAAAGCCATAGCCATAGCACCAATGAATATACAGGATCCAGGTCTTCAATGGAGAGAAAAAAAATTCCATAGCAAAATAGGAATATAAATTAAATTCAAGCAAAGAGACTAGACAGCCAAAGGATTTTGTTGTCCTGAGTCCAGTTTGAGGTTGTTTTACAGACTCACTCTAGCCTGACACCTGGCTTTCATATCTACTCTGGGACAGAGAGGGCTGTTGGGTAAAATTCAGAGTCTACTTCATGAGGAATCCCCACTAATGCAGGGCCTCCCTGCACAGGAGAAATTCTAGCATGGGAAGGGGAAGGCAATATCTACCCTACATCAACAACGCAGCCCAAAGAGGGCATAAAAGGGCACAGGAAAGTCACAGAAAGTGGCCTTGATCATACAGCTGTGGCGCCCACTCTTGCTCCCACCCTCACCATAAAACATGCTGTTTGGGAAGCCTTTGTGGGAGACGGACAGGCTGAACTCCTCGTGGACCTTCCAACTCAGGGTAAGGTGCCCAGTTGGGGAACGTCTACGTGACTATCCCCGCAGGGGAAATGAGCAGCGCAGGCAGCTGAGACCATCAACTAGTCGCTTAGGCTGGAGAAGCTGAGATGTCAGTCTGAGGCGATGAGACTCCTCTCTCTCTCCCAGCTCTGTTTTGATTGCACCCTTATCAGGCCCCTTCAGATGTTCCATTACCCTGTGTCCCTGCTTACTCTTTACTCAACCTTCCTGGGGGCCGTAATCTCCCCGCTCTCATTCTTAACCTTGACTGCTGACTACTGACTGCTGTGCATCCTTGCACTTATACTCTGTTATGTAACCAATGAAAAGACTCCGGGAAACAGATCAGGAGCTGCCTTGTTCTCCTGCTGCCACTCTAGGCACGTGAAATAGTGTACACCCTTACAGGCTGCGGTTTTATGCACTAAGTATAAGTTTTGTCCTTTCCCCAGTGACATCTCACTTGCTGGCGCCTGTCTCAGATTGGGGTCAATAGACATTTAGCAAACCTTAAAGGAGAAGCTTGGTGGACAGGGGCAATTTTATCATGGGATTTAATGACCATGTGTTAAAATAACTTCATTTACAGACAGTAAGAGTTTAATAGATATTTCTATCATTACATGCACACACACAGGACATACGACCAGATTGATGACTTGAAAGTTAAAAGTATTATTTATAAAACTTACAGTAAGTATTTAGAAAAATGAAATGCACTATTCTTATTTTCCCAAAGGGTAACTCATAGAGAAGTTTGATTTCTTTAGTAAGGTAAGTTTATCCTCAAATTCAAATAGTAAAGCCATATCATCATTACCTGGGTGGGTTGAACCCAATGCATGCTCAAGGAATATAAAGGATGGTGGATTATTAATATTTTAATTGAATATGTTATCAGTTGCAGAGGACTTTGAGAGCTTGTGATGTATAGAAACAGATGAAGAATTGCCTTGAGGCAGTAGAGAGCAGTATTCTAGATTCTGTGTGCTTTAGTCCTCAGGGCTGTGATAACAGCATCATCCCTCAACATGAAACCAGTTTCATTTTTCTATTTTCTGGCTGGCTTTGTTGCTTAAAGCAGCAGGAGTGATTTTAAAGTTTGAAACCATACACTGTGAAGGTGTACACCTCAAGCTACTACAAATTAGAAACACGGTAAGTCAATAGGACATATGTTTACTTTTTAGCAGCATTTCAGTAAAATCATGATAAATGACTTAAGTCAACTGTTAAAATATTAGACGAACTTTGGTAAAAGTTGATTACTTTTATCCCTGGTTTCCAGAATGCACATCATTCTAGCCTGATTATTTATAATAATATAATAAATCAAGGCCACTAGCAAATTTGTTTTTCCACATAATTGTATTATCTAGGTAACTGAAACTCAAAATTTAAGTACACATTCTTACTCTAAACATTCATATGGGTTGTTTTAAAACATTTTCTTTAAATCTACAGATCTTATTTCAGCTTTTTATTTAAAAATTTGCTACAGTTATATTCTCAGGTTATCATAAAGGCTGAGATTCATTAATAGTCTATTGAAGTACTCAAGTCCACTTGCCTCCACAAAATGTAAATGTTTCTTGTGTTGTATTTTTTGTTGTTGTTTGATTTCATCTGTTTCTTCCTTCTGTTGGCATTTTAGACAGAACATTTTCTTTGGTTGCTGCTACCATAGACCTTTTAAGAGCCAATATTCAGGCATTGGTTGAAATAGTCTATTACAGAATGATATGCTGATTTGAACAACAAGAGCTTGAACCATGGAGGCCCACTTTACACACAATTTTTTTTTAATCAATAACTTTACCAGAAAAGATTTTGGAGATTTATGATGATTTGAAAAAATTTGCAAGCAAATCATAGCCTAGCAGTATCAATCAGTTAGATATGTCTTGAACACATAATATACTGCATGTAAAGACTAGCCTATCTTACTAAAGTTGCAACTGTCAGATATTCACAAATCTATTATAAAAGGTTAAAATGAATCAAAACTCACAAACACCTACAGACCTACAAACAGTAGATAGCACCATTCACTGTTGACAGAAATGTAAACAAACTGTAAAGGTATTGTATAAAAACTGCATAAAACTGGGTGGCACCTGTGGCTCAGTGGGTAGGGCGCCAGCCCCATATACTAAGGGTGATGGGTTCAAACACAGTCCTGGCCAATTTGCAACCCAAAAATAGCCTAGCATTGTGGCAGGTGCCTATAGTCCCAACTACTTGGGAGGCTGAGGCAGGAGAATCACCTAAGCTCAGGAGTTGGAGGTTGCTGTGAGCTGTGTGACACCACAAGGGCGATAAAGTAAGACTCTGTCTCTACCAAAAACAAAACAAAACAAAACAAAAACGCTGCATAAAATTAACTGTACTAGACGTTATATGACTGTAATAACTTCCTAGACACCTACTACTGCTATCATGGTGAGCTCAAGTGTTGTGTCTGCTTAAAATGCCATGCTATGCTCATCAACTCTGCATGAGTAGTTTGTATCACAGTAAAAAAGGCTCTTTTTCATTGTGTTTAGTGCAATTCCATAAACCTTGAATAACACCATGGGACCCACATGAAGTGCCACTAGTGATGCTGGAAGCAAAGTCATGATGTTACAAAAAAAAAAAAAAAGTTGAATTGTTTTATATATCCCACAGACTGAGGCCTATAGCTGCTCTTGCCGTCACTTCAAGATAAATGAATCCAGTGTAAGGACCATTATAAAAAATAAAAAGCAACTTTGTGAAGCCATCACTGTAGCTATGCTAGCAGACATGATAATCTTATACTTTTTGCAAAATACCGTTTTTTAACCCATATCGAATAAGCAGCATAACCTACAGCCACTAATAGTATTTGGGGAAAAAAAAAAGCAGTCATTAAATGACAACTTAAAGCAAAAAGAAGCTTCTAAAGCTGGAGAATTTAATGCCAGCAAAGGCTGGTTTGATAATTTTAGAAAGAGTCTTGGCATTAAAAAACAAATGCTAAAATAATAAAAGAATCAGCTTCTACTGACCAAGAACAGCAGAGGAGTTCCCAGGTGTCCTAAGAAAATCATGCAGCAAAAAACATACCCAGATAAACAGGTTTGTAATTTAGATGAAAATGCCCTATTCTGGAAAAAATGCCACAATGTACATTTATTAATAAGGGAAAGAAGTGAGGTCCAGCTTTTAAGGCAGGAAGTGATGGGCTAACTCTGCTGTGTTGTACAAATGCTGTAAGATTTATGATCAAGACAGTCTTTCCTAGCTGCTAACCCCCCAGGCTTACAGGGAAAAAATAAATGCCATCCACCAGTATATTGATTATATAAGAAACATGGACAACAAGAATCCATTTTCTGGATTCATTTCACCTGCTCTTTAAGCCCAAAGTCAGGAAGTGCCTTCCCCCAAAGGGACTGCCTTTTGATATTATTTTAATACCACGGGAATGTCCCTGGCCACCCCGCTGAGCTCAATACCAAAGGTATGGAAGTGGTCTACCTGCCCCCAACACATTTCTAATTCAGAGTCTACATCCGGGGGACTTAAAGAACTCTCAGACTCGTTACACCCTCTACTCTGTGGAAAGGATTACAAATGCTCCGGAAGAGAATCTCAATAGAACACCATGAAAATAGGGAAGGATTACACCACTGAAGATGCTATTGGTGTCATACAAAAAACCATGAAAGGAAATCAAATCCAAACCAGCAGATCCCTGCTGGAGAAAATATGGCAAAGAAGGCTTGGAAGAGAAATGGGGAATGAAGGGTTTAAAGACTTGGGTCCACCCCGGAGTTAGCAGAAGATAATTTGATGGAGATGAGGACTTCTGAATTAGTGCTGATGATGACAGAGGAGACAAAGAAGAAGAAATCTCAGGGGAAAACTGACAGTATACATGGAGCAGAAGAGTTCCAATTATTTAAGAGTGCTTTCGACTTCTTTTATAACATGGGCACTGAAATTAAAGCAAACGATGAAAAGGGAAATGAGAATGTAAAAATGTCAGGCAGAAATTGTGATCTATTTCCATGAAGTTACAGAGAGTGTGGCTGCCTCTCCTGACCCACCCTCCAGGTCCTCCCCACCTTCCACCTCTGCCCCCACCCCAAGACAGCAGGACCCACACTCCTCTTCCCCTCCAACGTGAAGGATGTTGAGATGGAGATCTTTATGATAATCTACTTCCACATAATGAACAGTAAATATATTTTCTTTTTTTTTTTTTTTTGAGACGGAGCCTCAAGCTGTCACCCTGGGTAGAGTGCTGTGGCATCACAGCTCACAGCAACCTCCAACTCCTGGGCTCAAGCGAGTCTCCTGCCTCAGCCTCCCAAGTAGCTGGGACCACAGGCGCTTGCCACAAGGCCCGGCTATTTTTTGGTTGCAGCCAATATTGTTGTTTTGGTGGGCCCGGGCTGGATTCAAACCCTCCACCTTAGGTGTATGTGTCTGGCGCCTTAGCCACTTGAGCCACAGGCGCCGAGCCAGTAAATATATTTTCCTTATGATATTTTAACAATATTTCCTTTTCTCTAGCTCTCTTTATTATAAGAATACAGGGCCTACTACACAAAACATACAAAGTACATTAATCATATATTTGCTGATTGTAAGGATTCTGATCAGGAGTAGGCTGTTAGTAGTTATGTTTGTGGATCACAAGTTATCACACATTATACACAAATTTTTAACTTCAAGAGTTTAGCACCCCTAAATCTTTCATTGTCCAGGGTCAGCTGTACATTCTGGACACAAATCTCGTCAGCTAGGTGTTTGGCAGATATTCTTCCAGACTTCAGCTGATCTTTCTTAGTATCTTTCAAAGAATAGAAGATTTTAGTTTTAATAAAGTCCAATTTATTGCTCTTTTTTTTTTCCTTTCATGAATACATTTGATGGTGTATCTAGAAAGCCATCATCAATCCCCAGGACACTTAGGTATTTTCCTGTGCTAGCTCCCCGGAGTTTTATGGTGTGAGATTTTATATTTAGGTCTATAAATCTTTCTTATTTTTTTTTTTTAGTTTTTCTAAAAGGTGTAAGATTCGTGTTTAGAATCCTTTTTTAATACGTGGATGTCCTATTGTTTCAGTACCATTTTTTTTTTTTGAGAGGACTATTGTTTTCTTCAGTAATTGCCTTTGCCCCTGTGCAGAGATCCATTGGTTAGATTTTTGTAGCTCTATTTCTGGGGTTCTATTCTGTTGCATTGACCTATTTGTCTTTTCTTTTGCCAGTGCCATACTGTCTTGAATACTCCAGCTTTATTTTAAGTCTTTATTAGTGCGAGTTGTCAGGCTTTTCTTCCCTTCCTGCTCCAGTCCCTCTCCTCCTCCTCTCTTTCCTCCTCCCCCTTCCCCTCCCACTCCCCTTTCTTCTGCTTCTTTACGTATTGCCTAGTCTAGATCTTTTGACTCTGAATAAAAACTTTAGAATCAGCTTATCCATATCTACAAAATGACATGTTTAGATTTTAATAAGGATGATGATTACATCTATAAATCAATTTGAGAAGAGTTGACATCTTAATACAAATTTGTGTGACAAAGCTGAATGCAGTCCCATAATAGATTTACGTCCTGTGTTTCTCTTGAGGAATAATATATTCAGGAATTGTGGTCTCTATTCAGGAAGGATTTGTTAAGTGATTTAATAGGTTATGTACTTCAAAACAATTTTAGATTTGCAGAAAAATATGGAATGTAGTATAGGGAATTCCCATACACCGTACTCCTGGTTTCCCCTATTATTATCAACTTAATATTTGTGTCATGCATTTGTTATAATTAACAAAATAACATTAGTGATTATTATTAAGCAAAGTCCAAATGAGTTTATATTTCCTTGGTTTTTATGTAACATCCTTTTCAAGATACCACATTATGTTTAGTTGTCCCATTTCTTTATGCCTCTCCCGTTTGTGGCAACTTTTCAAACTTCCATTGTTTTTGATGGTCTCAATCATTTCAAGCAGTGCCAGTCAGATATTTTTCAAGTTGCCCCTCTGTTAGTATTTTCCTACTGTTTTTCTCATAATAAGACTGGGTTTATGGGAAGTCTTATCTCAAGATAAGGTAAGACTGGGGTTAAAGACTACAGAGATAAAGGGCCATTTTTATCACATCATTTCAAGTCTATATACGATCAACATGATTAAAGAGTTTTATGTTGACCTTGATCACCTGGGTGAAGTAGAGTTTATCAGGTTACTCTCATGTAAAGTTACCTCAACACCCCCCCACACACACACCTGCACCACCATTTTTCCTATGGACATTTTTGGAAGAGTGGGGTAGTCAGGGCACTGATGATTATGTTCTCTGACCTTTTCACAAACCAATTTACCAGTAAATCTTAAGTATCTGTCATGTGACCAGTATATAATGTTGCAAATCATGAGCATTGCTTGAGGTCCATTCAATGAGGAAGCAATGTAAATTTAACAGAATATAAAAACTGCCTTGATAGGATTTTAAATTCCACTTTGCAACTAATCTTTCAAAAGCAACTACTTGTTGAGTTTTAGCATAATATCAAAAAACTATACTAACAATTATTTGAAAATACTATTAAAATTCGCCTCTATGTTACAACTTCTTTGCTCCCTGAGGCTGGAGTTTCATTATACACTCCAAATGAACCAATGTTTCTCAGGATATTGAATGTAGATATGTGAATCCAGTTGTTTTCTATTTAGACAGATGTTAAGGATATTTATAAAATTGCAAACCAGTGCTACTCTTTTCAGTGTTTTGAAAAATATAATTTTCATGAAACATTTTTTAGGTTAATGCAAAATAGGTGTGTTATTTTTTAATTAATACTTTATTTTTATTTTTGAGTTTTTATTTGAAATATAAATAACAGTAGATATAGCCCATATTAACAAACCCTCTTTTGTGTTATTAATAATTGTTGAAGGACAAAAACTAGGAGAATACTTGCCCAAACCAAACCACTTTCAATTAAGTCTAGGGAAAGTTTGAATCTCAGTGATTTTTTCTAACCTTTAAGGAAATACAGCTTGATTTTTCCTTTGAGCATGTATTCATGAGTGACGCCTTTGACTTGGGCCAGGAGGATACCTGTAAAGACCTAAAATTTCCCCACTAATCTCTCCAGCTGGTTGCTAAAGCTAGTCCTTGGAGATTGTGCTATCTCCCTTAACTTACTCTGCCTGCTCTATTCTGCCTGCCTGAAGCATGTTAACTTGTCTGGTGATTGCTGGTCTTGTTATTTAAGTCTAATATATTTTTAGATTTAATTACTTTTCTAAAATCCCGCTGAAGATTATATGTAAATTTATCCTCATCACCATGGATGTTCTCCTTTAGATTTCTAAGTCCTCTTATCTCAAAGTTAAGGTGACCAGATTTTAACATTGGTAAAGCGGAACACCCTGGGGGTAGGGGGTGGGGCCTGACAACAATACAAACTTTGATAAGCAGTTCTCGATAATCAGTTCTCAACAATTTGTTATTATTACAGTTTAACATTATAAAATTAACAAAAATAATATAAAACGCATATCCTGGTGAAATAGCCACATGGCAGCCAAAAACCGTATATTCCTTTCCTGTTCTCCCGTGTTCCCTAGCTTGTCATTCATTCTTTCCAAAATTCAGGGCTTTTTTAAAATGCCAAAACACCACAGAACAAAGGACAAATTGTTAAAAATCAGGACTGTCCCGCCAAAAGCAGAATGTCTGGTCACCTTTCTCTGGGGGGGG
>NW_003852403.1:30068024-30154616 GCF_000181295.1 Otolemur garnettii
AGGGGAGTAGGGAGTTTACATTAGTCTTTTCATTTCCAAATGAATTTACATTAACCTCTTCATTCCCAAATGGAGTTACATTAACCTTTTCAGCAGCTGAAAACAGAAAACCATATATTCCCTTCCCATTCTCCCACTGTTCCCTAGCTTGTCATGCATTCTTTCCAAAAATCAGGACTTTTTTAAAATGCCACTGGATGCAGGACAAATTTTTAAAAATTGGGACTGTCCCACCAAAAGCAGGACGTCTGGTCACCTTACTCAAAGTATCTAATCCTTGCTTGGTTTCCTGCTAAATTCCAATTTTCAATCAGCTGTGTGTGTGTGTGTGTGTGTGTTTTAGTGTAGATAGAAAATTGCCTCTGATTTGAATGAATGATCAAAAGTTTCCTGGGTCCAGCTCAGCTCTTCTTTTCATTTCTACCTCATGTCATGACACAGATGGGATGTCCTTCCTTCAACTTCCTATCAGTGCACACATTCTTTTTTCCTCTAAATGAACAAATCCAAGTAATGTAGGACTATGGGTAACACTTATTTCTTATAAAACTCACTTCAAGCCTTGCCCTATACAGTAAACATGATCTGTGAGTAACTTGAAGCTTTAGACGTTACTCTCTGCCCTGCCATTAATAATTGCAATGCTGCTGTCTGCTGAGATCATAAAAAACGTGTGTGTCTAACTCTTGTAAACATAATCCTGATAGGTTGTGCCCAGATTTGACAACATTTTCTCTGGCCCCTAGCTCATTCCATTTGTCTAGAATTTTTATGCATGTTAATACTGTAATGTCTTACAAGGAAGGACAGTATCCTACCTGCTGAACTACATACTAGAGTGAGATGTAGCCTATCATAAATTTTTACTCATTTCTTAAGGATCCTGATATCTTCCCAACACAGGGACTGACTTCTAAATATCTACTGATGAAATTCCATTTAAAAATTGATTAAAATGCACTTCTCATCACATGTCACAATCATGATTAAAATCTGTAAGGGAAGATTAGGATTCTCCTGCCTCATTTTGGGAGGCTGAGGCAAGAGAATCACATAAGCTGAAGAGTTTGAGGTTGCTGTGAGCTGTGTTCAAAATAAAGTTTAAGCTTTTCAGTTCATCATCAAAAGGCTGTTTGTGTTTTGGTCTTTACCATCATTTTTCAGCATTGTTTCTCTTTAGAAACTCACATACACATTACTTAGAGTTCCCACTATGTGGCAAGCTTTCCCCTGCATCTGAGTTTTACTTTCTGCCATGCTCTATTTTGGCCTCATCTTTCCCTGGAACTCCTCACTATTTAGTCAAACATCAGCTCCATTTGAAAACATTTTCTAATCGTTTTTCTCTTAACTTCATCTTGAATTAGACACCTCTTTGAAAAATCTGTGACATTCTTCTCAATTTCCTTATTTTGGAGGGCGTGGGGTGGGCAACATAAATAAATAAATTTCTTCATTTTATCATTTATTACACGTTTTTAATTCCTTGACCTTACCTGAACTTCTCACATAAGAATCTTACTTTTGAGAACGAAAGCTGTGCCTTGCAAATCTCTGAGGTTCATCTTTTGTTCAATACCTTCTGAACATACCAGGTACCTAATTAATACTTATTAAATATATGATAATACAATTTTTTAAATAATATTTTAAAAGTGAAGACTAACTACAAATATTGACTGATTATGAGAAGTGATTTTAATAGTGACCCAATTAAAAAATTGATTCATGGGTGGTACCCATAGCTCAGTGGGTAGGGTGCCAGCCATGTGCACTGAGTCTGGTGGATTTGAGCCTGGCCTGGGCCTGCTAAACAATGACAACTGCAACAAAAAATAACTGGGTGTTGTGGCAGGTGCCTGTAGTCCCAGCTACTTAGGAGGCTGAGGCAAGAGAATCACTTAAGCCCAAGAACTTGAGGTTGCTGTGAGCTGTGATGCCAGGGCACTCTACCCTGGGTGACATAGTGAGATTCTGCCTCAAAAAAAAAAAAAAAAGATTCATAATTTGTACACTAGCAACGTGTCTTCAAAATTTGTTTTGCATAATGAAATATGGATTTTAATGTAATGATGAAAGGAATATGTCATTTGCTAACTACATATAATTACATGAGATGAATTGCTCTGTACTTGATTCAAGAGTTTTAATGTGCTTATTGACCTTTCAAATAATATTTGGGGTATCAATTTACACTTAACAAGAAATTTTATATTCTTTATTCATATATTTTTAATTAGTTCTTTTAGTCATTTTAATTTTTTTGTAATATTAAAAATAAACATCTAACTAGACTGTACAAAGGACCTCCAATAGTGGTTTCCAATGAGGCACAAGCTAAAAGAAAGTAAGATATTAAATATGGGTAATCTCCTCTAACTATGAATCTTATAGTCAAATTATTTTGGAATAAAGTCTATTTAATCCACAATCTCCTATATAAAAAAAATCAGATTATTTTTTCATTAAAATCCTATCTTGCTATCACTGGAAGTGAATTGAATTAAACTTCTGTACAGTAAGATGTTTTACACACTACTATAATCCATTACACTCAAATAACTACCAAGTAAGAAAAAGATTCTTTTTATAATAACTTGTGCTAAAGAAAACTATAATTTTTAATTTAATTTTTTAAATTTATAATTATTTGTATATATTTTTTTATCCTGAGGATTCACTTCATGCACTTCACTACATGTGTTTTTATTGTTTAAATAAATTTTATTGTGTATATCTGATATTTACAGTGTAAGAGTCATATAGATAGTGAAATAGTTATTCTGGTGAAACAAGACATAGTTATCATCTCACATAGTTACTTTTTGTAATTAAAATTTATTTGCATAAAAAAATTCTGTGTTTATAGCTCACGCCCACAGCACAGTGGTTACAGCGCCAGCCACATACACCACGGCTGGAGGATTTGAACCCAGTCCAGGCCTGCTAAACAACAATGAGAACTACAACAAAAAACAGCCAGGCATTGTGGCAGGTACCTGTAGTCCCAGGTACTTGGGAGGCTGAAGCAAGAGAATCCCTTAAGCCCAAGAATTGGCGGTTGCCCTGAGCTGCAATGTCACAGCACTCTACTGAGGGTGACATAGTGAGACTCTGTCTCAAAAAAAAACAAAAACAAAAACAAAAAAAACCTATGTTTACTATATTTTGTGAGTGAAATTTACTGTATATTTAAAAATATATATATATAAGTGGGTACTTCAATTCTTTGCAAATTTGGCTTGTCTTCAAGGCAACTCTTTTCCGTGTTATGACCCAGTCTAAGATCTCATCTTGTCAAATCATTCATGGTGTGACAAAAATAAAATTGGGAATAGTTAGTAATATTTCTCTTGCATGTTATGACTTTACCATCCTTGATCCTTTCTTCCTCACCAACACCAACCAGGTGCCAGCCTTACTGATCTATCTTCCTTCAAGGGAGGGATGTATAAACAAAAAGAAGAGAACAAAAAAATCATATTTGCCAGATTTTTAAATTTTCTGAGCTAGGCCCTCCTGGGAATGTACAGATGGAAAACAAAGACAATAGAATTGAAGGTGGTGTGGGCTATGCTGATAGATGAGCGGTGCTCTCCATCCCTGATACTAGGAAAAGGAAAAGGACTTCCTGAGGTGCAGGGAAGTTGGTGAAGGGCCATGAGAGAGGAAAAGAAGGAGGAGTGAGTTCTTTCTTCTCAGGCTGCATCCCAAAGGAACAGCAAAAGCAGTCAAAAAAAGATCAAGAAGAATTAAAGAAAATTAAGAAAAGAAAGGATTTATGTCCATTTGCTACCATTGTTGGCACTTGGGGAAAGCCTATGAGGGGACGGAACCTTAGAGACAGCTCCCAATAGCTTGATGTCCAAAAGACTTATAAAACATCACAAGTCAAGTGATCCTGGGATTAAGACGGGATTAGGAGAGACCGACAGATCTAATAGGGACTATAGATTGGAACACATGCATCTGTGTGTGCTGATACTTAAAGCCTAGACTAGATGATGCACTCGAAAGTGACACATGGACAGACGTCTCTGCAGACCCTTCAGTTTCCTACCTGCATGACATATCATAAACCTGCCTTGGATTATGGTTATGAACATAGGGAATGGGTGAAAATGCAAAAATAGACTGAATTTTAATTTTGTATATGTAGATTTACTTTGATGGATAAAATAAAAATAGAAAATAGTTATCACAAAAAAATCCAATAAATTGAAGCTGATGGAACTTAATCGGCCTTCTTAATCATAGGGGTCCAGTGTTTTTTCACACCTAGAACATATAGTAAGTAATCAATAAGTATTTTTTTAAATGAAATATTTCATGATCGGAGTGAGCAAAGTTGTTTTATAATTTATTTTCAGAATTTTCTTGCCTTATTTCAAAAGAGCAATAGTTTTGTCAACAGCCATGACTTATCTCAGAAATTAAAGTTCATTTCATTAGCTGCCTTTCAAGTTTATATGTAGACAATTATACAAATACATTACTTTTCCAATATATTCTGTCAGTGGATTGAATTCTTACACACTGCTTGATGTGATGCTGTTCTTGATATGTTAATGTCAGCCTGCTCTGGTTCTGCCGTTTGTCTTACTCAGGGGTATCTCTACCTGAGTCCCTTATTCTATGTTATGACAGTCCCCAGTCTTTCCCTTAAAACTCCTTGTCCACCTTGTTGTGTGACCAATAAATTGGCCATGCTCCTAACAGGAACACTGATTCAGAGAAATCAATCAACGCTAAGGAAAGCTCAGTGAAAGCAGTGCCAAGTGAACTAGTACCTATTCTTTCACTTACATTAAATAGTTGTTCCCCAAAACACAAACATATAGTACATGCATTAATACTCATACATACAGGACACACTTAAAATACTCAAATTTAGAGATTAAAACATTATATGATTATACTCTAAAGTGCATCTTTTATATATGTCTTCCCCACCCAGATTTGCATAGCCTTCTGTGATCTGGCTCTTGCCTTCCTTTTAAAACTAAGTAAGTGTGACTTAGTCATTTCTGGGTCCCAGACACATTGATTTTTTTTCTTTCTCACTTTAGACATGCAAAATAAGTCTCTGCCGGATAGATTTTGCACAAATGTTCTTCCTGTCTCCTTGTGATCTTTGAATAGATATTTCCTTACTGTCATTCAAATCTGAGCTATTATGTCGCTTCCCTGAAGCTATTTCACTATTTACGATACATCTTATGGTAATTATCTGCATAGCCCTTGTAATCCTCCCACCTGACATCTAATTCCTTTACCCAGATCAATTAACTTTCAGAGCACTTATAAGCTTCTCAAATTTATTTACATATTATAGAAATGTTACTAGAATGCAAGCTCCACAAGACAGAAATTATTGTCTCCTCTCTTCAATGTTCTTTCCCCCCAAAGAGATGCTAAATGATTATTTTGTGAGTGTTAATAAATGATCTATTATTTTGTTGTTGTTGCCATTAATCTATTAGTTTACATATGCATACTACCATTAGAATTTAAGTTTTCTCAGCCCTAGCAAGAGTAAAACCCCCATCTATACAAAAAAACAAAAAAAATTGCTGGGCATGATGGATTGCACACAGTCCTAGCTACTAAGGATGCTGAGGCAGGAAGACCACTTGAGCTGAGGAGTTTGAGGTTGGAGTGAATTATGCTAATGCCACTGCACTGTAGCTGTGGTAATTTTTTTAATTCTTTTAAAAAAGACTAAGTTCTCTTAGAAGATCTATTCTTTGAACCATAACTTACAGGCTTACCAGACTTCATTGGCCTTCTTGATCATATTGGTCCAGTGTCTGTTTCACATCTAGCAAACAAACTAAGGGGTCAGTTAGTACTTTTTAAGTAAAATATTTCATGATTGAAGTAAGCAAAGTTGTTTTCTTAATTTATTTTCAGAATTTATGCTTTTCTTGCCTTATTTCAAAACACCATAGTTCTGTAAATAGCCATGACTTATCTCAGAGATTAAAGTTCATTTTGTGGGCTGCTTCACAAATTTATATGTAGACAATTATCAATGATTCTTAAAATGATACTACTTAGGACTGGCAAGGAAGTATGAAAGTGAGTCTAGCATAAATCATCAAGATAACACAATTTGACACAATATTTAATTTTTGCACACGAATTTACAATGATATTATCCACACCCTGGTGGTTATTTCAGCCAAAATAGTTTTACATACAAAGAACTCTTAAAACTCAATACTAAGCTGTGTTCCAAGGATTACATTTATAATCCTATAGTCTAGGTCAAGGTGGATTGCTTTAAGCTCAGAAGTTCTAGGCCAGCCTGAGCAAGAGCAAGACCCTGTCTCAAGTAAAAATATGAAAATTAACTGGATGTTGTGATGGATGCCTGTGGTCCTAGCTGTTTTGAAGCCTGAAGGAGGAGAAGCACTTGACCCCCAGGAGTTTCTGAGGTTACAATGAGCTATGATAATGCCACTGCACTCTACCCTGAGCAACAGGGCAAGATTCTATCAAAAAAAACCCACCTACACCACCCCCCCCAAATCCCAAATAACAAAAGCTCAACAATAACACAATTTAAAAAAAGCAAAAGATCTGAACTGACACGTTATAGAGAAGATACACAGATGGCAAATAACCATCTGAGAAGATGCTGAACAGCATATGCTATTAAGGCATTATAATTAAAATAATGAGCTACCACTACACACTGATTCAAATGGCAAAAAGATTTTAAAAAACCACTGAAAACTCCAAATTTCTGACTAGGATATAGAAAAATGAGGATTCTCACTCATTGCTGATTGGAATGCAAAATGGCACAGCCACTAAAGACAGTTTGGCACTTTCTCACAAAGCTAAATATATTCTTACCATAATACCCAGCAACCACACTCCTTGGTATTTACTCAATTGAATTGAAAACTGTGTCCATGCAAAAGCCTACACACAAATGTCTATAGCAGCTTTACTCATAATTGCCAAAGTCTGTAAACAACCAATACGTCCATCAATGTGAGAATGGATAAACAAGCTGTCGTATTTCCATACTGTGAAATATGAGTCATCCATAAAAGGCAGCGAGCTCTCAAGCCTTGAAAAATATGGAAAAACCTAAAATGCTTATTGTTAAGTGAAAGAAACAAAACTGAAAAGCCTGTGTGAGGTATCATTCCATATATGGGACATTCTAGAAAATCAGAAGCTATATAGACAAGAAAATGGTCAGTGGTTCCCAGGTCCTCTAGAGGAGGGAAGAGTATTATGAATATATGAAGCAGAGGGAAATTGTAGAGTGATGAAACCATTATTATGACCCCAGATGGTGAGTGCAGGACATTATACACTTGTCAAAACACGAAAATGTGCAACACAAAACTAAACCTTAAATGCAATCTATTGATCATAGTGAATACTAATGTCTCAGTATTGATCTGTCAATGGTAAGAAACATACTACTCTGATAGTTGTTAATAATAGGGGAAACTGTGTGGAGATAAAAGGAGTACGTAGGAAGTCTGGGTACTTTCTGTCAATTTCTCTGAAAACTTGAGACTGCTTTAAAAATAAAATCTACTACTAAAAAAAAAAAAAACTGTATTAACTTGTGCAAGGTTAGTAACCTAAGGAAGAAGTTTGGATGTTGCTTTTATTTACAGCTGACCTTGATTTGACAGTAGCTACAGAAGAAAAAAGATGAACCAATTTCCTAAGTCTTCCTGAATGCAAAAATGAGACAATAAGAACAAAATAAAACAAAACAAAGGACTGAAGAAGTGAATGTCTCCAGTCTTTAAAAGTGTGATTAGAAAGACTCTTAACCTAAGGACACAAGCATTTTATCCTTTAGTAAAATCACACGCCACTTTGAAAGTAATAATTTTCTCTTCATCCACTCCTTGGTTCATTCTAGAATTATTTATCGAATATCTACTAAATACAAAAGAATACATCCAGGGGTGTTCAACCTGCAGCCTGGGGGCCGCATGACAATTATTTGAAATCTGTTTTGTCTAACTGTGGTGTCAGATATCAGATATTGCAAAAATTATGCACAGACCTGTTTTTGCTCATCAGCTTTTGTTAGTGTTTGTATATTTAATGTGTGGCTCGAGACAACTCTTCTTCTTCCAATGGACAGTGGAAAAAGAAATGTTGGACCGCCCTGTGGGGATGAATGTAGAACATACTGTGAATGAGATATCAGGTGTATTATCAAATGGTAGAGCAGAGTCTTTGCCCACAAAAGAGTTACACTACAGAACTCAGACAAATAATCACAAAATTAAAATAGGCCCTGCAAAATATTATAGAAGAGGAATAATGAGATGCTAAAAAGGTACCAAAGATGAGTAATGGAAGAGTACTAGTTCAGAATTGGAAGGAGGAGGGGAAGATATAAAGAAAAAAATTAGTCTTTGGAATTATCAGAGAGGAGAAAAGAAGCTGGGAATATTCTGAACATGGCCAAGAGCTGTATGACCAGCTGCTCCCCTAAAAAAGGATAAAGCTTATTCCAGAAAATTATATACAAATGTAAATATATATAATACATATATACGTAATATATATGAATAATATATATATCATATATATATGATTGAAACATCGATTTGGGAGTGAAAGAATGATGTAGCTGACCAAGTGAGAAGTTTCCGATTTGTAGAAATAACTGGCCCATTTCAGCATGGAGATTGGAGAGCATAAGGGAAATACAGTGCATCAAATGAAATACGAAACTTCTATGGTCAATTCTGCAGGAGACAACAGCTGCCTAAAGTCTGGCAGAGGTGGTAGGGAGGAAAACAGTGTGCTGATTTAACAAATGTTTAGGAAGTAGAGGTTACAAAACTCAAGAATTAATTGCTTTGGGCAGTTAAACAGAGGAATGAACCCAGAATGATTCCAGGTATCCTCCTGGGGCAACTGAGAGGGTAACGGTGCCCTTCAACGATAAGAATTTACAAACTACATGGGCGGAAGGAAGATAAGGAAGTCGATGTTCCAGAATTTTATATATAAGTCTGGGAATAAAGAAATAGAGATCAGAGTTATCAAATGACAAATTAAATCATAGTGAGATTACAGGATCCCTTTACGAGATAAAGTAGTCCTCGAATTGAAAAGAAAACTATCTCCAAGTGATTTCAGAATCTTGAAATGGGACGAGGAAGAAGGAAAATGAACAGGCCCAAGCTAAGCAAAAAAGGAAAACTCCTCAACCATGTGGGAGCCAGGATGCCAATGAAGGAGAGACTTTTAAGAAGGAAGAGCACATTTTCGGGTGGAGTAGTTACAGGGACATACGAAACACTGCCTCTACCGAGCAGGAAGCAGCATGACTTTCTGCCCGCTGTTGTTACACATTACCACAAACTTAGTAGCTTCAAAGAGCATGAATTTATTATTTTACAACTCCTGCACTCAGAAGTTTAAAACAGGATACACTGGGGTAAAATTAACAGGCCAACAGGAACATAGCTGTGTTCCTTCTGAAAACTCTGGGGGAAATTCTGTTTTTCTCCTTTTCAGGATTCTCTAGGCCACCTGCATTCACTTCTTCAGAGCCACATCACTACGACCTCCGCTTCCTTCTTGACTCTTGTGGTTCATTGAGCCGACTGTGTAATGTAGAACAGAGCTCTCATCTCAGATCCTTGACTAAACATGTAAAGTAACACGTACCTGTGTGCTGGGATTAGGGATTCGGGGGTGAACATCTTCAGGGGACCATTACTCTACTCACCAGAGAGGACAGAGCATCCTAGTAACCACAGCAAGAACAATTTCATTGGCTTAGTTGAAGAAGAAACCAGATTATCATATATGGGCTCACAAGTGGACGGAAATGAATACGGACAGATCTTGAAGTGAAGCTGTGAAGAGAAAGACAGTGACTGGGAAGGCAGAAAATGGAAATATTCCTAGTTACAGGAAGCCAAAAATGAGAAGAGTTGAAGATACAGGGTGGGGGAGAGGATTGTCAATGAAGAGGGAAAAGTGGATAGAATAAGAAAGGGGAATGATTAACTTAGAAAAAAAGAAAGGACTTCCCTTTGGTTGTAACACTATGCTGGACAGTAACAGAGCTGTGTGTGGATTCAGGGAAACTCTAAAGCTTTGTGGCAGAAATTGAGATATTGAGGTTGCTCTTAAATGTGGCTGCTTCTTCTTTTTTTTTTTTTTTTC
This sequence comes from Otolemur garnettii, assembly GCF_000181295.1. Taxonomy (NCBI): domain Eukaryota; kingdom Metazoa; phylum Chordata; class Mammalia; order Primates; family Galagidae; genus Otolemur; species Otolemur garnettii. Next base: position 30,078,204 of record NW_003852403.1, read on the forward strand.
CTTTTAAAATAGTAAGTAAACTTATCTACTGACAATAAGGTAGAGGTGGGATGGCTGGACAGATGGCACAGTGAAAGGATTTGAAAAAGCATTTATAAGGATTGACAGATTGCTAATTAGGAAACAATGAGATTAGTTAGCATTGTAGAGGGTCCAAATAAAGTCAAAGTCTATTGTGGCATAAACATGGGACTGTAACAGTGTTTATCACTCAGCAACTTAACATAGGCTGCGGGGGACTTAATAGTTAAGTTGAACGGGTACTAGAGGTTTTTCCAGTCATGATGCAAAGATAATGGAGCTAGAAAATTGAGGGTATTTCTAAGCATATAATTGTATTGATGAACCACAGAATTTCATCTATGTTAGCAAATCAATAAAAATAAAAGAGGACTGATAGAAAGGAAAGTCGGCAAAGGACTGGATGTCACTTTGAATTCAAGGGATGAGTCAACAAGTGGCAAGCGAGTGAAAACAGAACACTCGAAACCTGGCAATTCAGGTAGCCGCTGACTAGTTTTTATGACTAGTTGTTTTATGATTAGTTGTTTTATGACTAGTTGTTCTAATTAATGATGCATAACCCTCTGTTTGGAAACATGTAAAATATATGTAAGATAAGAAAATCAATTAAATTCTGAGCTTGCATTTTGACCATCCACGTGGAGCAAGACATATTTTAACCGGTAATCTTTCCAGTTTGAAAGCAAAAACATTAAAAAACAACTCTGAAAGAGCAAATTGCTGCAGGCAATCCTGATTTAGATTTACGCAAAAAGATAAATCTACTTTTGCCTGCATCAATTAATTCATTATTTCTCTAAACAGTTACCACTGCGAAGACATAAAATGTGAGTTTAATTAGGAAAAAATTGTTTCAAATTTTTATCTAGGTATTCTAGCCTGCTATATCTTCCCTTACAATTAGACACTTTATATTCTTCAAATTTAGACGTATCCGATTTCAGAGACACTTTCAAAATACCCAGCCAAATCGTCAAAATACACAAATGCAGTAGATATTCAGATTTCTTGAGAAAGCTCCTCTGTAATGTTTTGTCACACAGCTCTTCATTTGAAGAACACTGAAGCTTATTCCTGATCATGGAATTGTTTGTCACACAGTTACATTCTTAACCTTGGGACTAAAGCAGATTAAATTGTACCAGAGTCCCTCTTGCTTCAGACAGTGACAAAGGGCTGTATTTATGATGCTCTATTTTCTCTTCTTTTTATAAGCTGTGTCACAGGAATTAGGTTTTAGAATTTTATGGCTTCATATGTCCTCTGAAAGATAACAGTGAACTGTATAACTTTGACCTGTCTGTGTTCCCTTCTATCACTGACTCCTCATTCTGATTCTTCCCTTTACAATGTAGCTCAGCAGTGCAGGGTGAGAGAGAAAAGGCACAAAAGACATCACTTGAAACTGATGAGTTGACAAAATCAGGCATTCTAGGCTTCTCCCTCCCCACACCCTGGATTTCTCAGTTTGGTTTCTTATCCTTTAAACATAGTCATTAGCATGGAGACAAAATAAAACTTTAACTCACGATGAAATGTCCTTGAGGAGGTATGCTTACTTTTCTTAATTTATGGAAGAATGTGTCTCCTAGCTAATTATTTAATGTAACCTATAAATCACATGAAGAGATGGAGCTAATGCCCTCACCCTCCCCACACATGTGACATCATCAGCTATTATTTAAATAAACAGATGCATCTTGTCACCATAGGCAAAAAATATTGTATACATATTACCACCCAGGCAGTAAAGATACTAAGAGTCAGAACATATAGTTCTGCTCTCACAATATATTTGATACTATGTATTATGCAGAGATTCTGTCTAAAGGTTGGAGTATAAACAAAATAGCTCTCTTCAGAGGCAGGATTCTATGAAAGATGTAAAATTCCAGAATCTCAAAAATTATGAGATACTGCACCTTGTGTGATGGCCTCATACTATACATGCAATGATAGAAGCCTGCTTTTGTTATCTGGGGCATTCAGATGTGTGTGAATGTTAAGAAGCCTGCCCATTGGAGCACTGATGGGCTCTTTCAGAGACAGACTCTGCGAATCTGAGTCATCGCTGTCAAATGCAGTGGAAGTAGCTACTTTCTGTTCTATTATTCCAAATAAAATGATTCACATTGTATCAATTTCTGTATTGCAAATGAATATGTGGGCACATACATAATTCTGTACTCTTTAAATTCTTAAACAAAATATTGGAAATATATATAGCCATTCTGACATGAAGAATACCACCCATGTTTAAGAGATTTTGGTCTAAGGGGAAAAGCTTTCCGAAAGTGAATGACTTTGAGATCTCCATGTTTTGAAAATTGGTTCAAGAAGGAGTTGACAAAAGCAGTAAATATCTTAGGAAGTGTTAGGTCGCCTCATTACCTACAACAAAATTATCCAAGACATTTTGATTTTAGAAATCCAATACCATAGCCATTGGGTAACAGAGACACCTTAAGATATTTTGATTTTAATTATTTCTTCTAATGAATCCATAAGTTTCAAAGTAGAGGCAACATTACTCTTGGTTTTCTTTAGGCAAAATTGCATGGTGAAATAAATCAGAGTGAGAAATTTGTTTTAAAATATTCAAATATGAACAGAAATATGTAATATTTAGTCTTATTCCCTGATCAAAAAGAAGAAACAGAATTAGAGAAACCATATGAATAAAATACATGAGGACTCTAAATAAAATGTGGTACCCCCCTTTTCCTTAGACAACAAAATGCAAAATCTATCTCAACGCTCCATGGGTTGCTTTATAAGTTAAAAGCATAAAATCTTTCTATTCTAAGTGTTATTTTTGTATGTCTTTTAATTAGTTCTCATTAGTTCTTCATTTAAAATTAATAAGTGAAGAAAGAAAGAAAGAAAGAAAGAAAGAGAGAGAGAGAAAGAAAGAAAGAAAGAGAAAGAAAGAAAGAAAGAAAGAAAGAAAGAAAGAAAGAAAGAAAGAAAGAAAGAAAGAAAGAAAGAAAGAAAACCACGAATACACTTTAAAAAATCTAACAACTACACCAAGTCAATCCAATGTCCTTTTCCCAAACAGATCCTTTCTTCCCTTCCAGATTGGACATTTTTCAAAATTCCCATCTCAAAATCTGTAGGAAAAGAACCTCTGTGATGAACCCTGACTCACATTTATGGCTAAGAGACCTGTTTCTTCAACACCGTTGTTTCCATTGTATGTACCTTCCATAGTTGATGTTTCTCAGCCTTACATTTTATCCCCTTAAGTTAAAATAGGGTTCTTTGTTTATAAATTAATAAATACTTTAAGGCTCCTGTCTTTGTTTCTCTTCTTGCCTCCTCCTTGTTTTCTTTTTCACTCTTAATATAGATATTAATACACGTATGTGTGTGTATATCCATATAAACATATACACACACACACATATATAAATGCATTGCTTTCTTCTAGTTATCACACACCCCGCTCCTATCCCTTACTCATAGATCTTGTCTGGAAAAACACAACCCAACATCATATTATCCTTCTTAATATTATTAGAACAAATAATTATACCTCTTCTATTTTACTAAGTACAAAGTAAAAATGAGATAAATGGAAGTTTGTCGAATAAAAAATGTGATGAAAACACCCCTGTTCCCTTCACTTGGAATATATTATTTTCTGCTTCAGCCCAGACAAAGTTAGCTGACCCAGCAAAATAATAATAACCTAATCCAGATAACATAATCCTTTGTGGCATTCATCATACTTGATAGCCATTGCTTGCTTAATCAACATTTCTCTTTCACAATACGCTGAACAAGGGAAAGAAGTCTGTCTATATGGTTGCTGTTCTATACCTGGGGCCTAATGCGTGTGTTACCAACAAACATTTTCTTTTCTTTTTTTTTTTTTTAAACAGAGCCTCAAGCTGTCCCCCTGGGTAGAGTGCCATGGCATTACAGCTCACAGCAACCTCCAACTCCTGGGCTCAAGCGAGTCTCCTGCCTCTGCCTCCCAAGTAGCTGGGACCATAGGCGCCCGCCACAACGCCCGACTATTTTTTGGTTGCAACCGTCATTGTTGTTTTGGCGGGTCCGGGCTGGGGATTTGAACCCGCCACCTTAGGTGTACGTGGCTGGCGCCTTAGCCGGTTGAGCTATAGGTGCCGAGCCCAAATATTTTCTTTAAAAAAGTGAATCAGTGTATTAATAAATAAAGACACTGTAGGGCTCATAAAGCAATCAAAATCTGTTACATTAATGAGTAACACCTGGTTATTATATTTAACCAACTAACTCGTTTAATAAACATTTAAAAACCATGGACTGGTTTTTAGCGTTATGTGTATATAACTTAAACAGACTGGCCTGTCCCTGAAACGTTTGATCACTGTGGTGTGCTAGTTGCTAGCACAAGATGCTCTCAAATGAAGTGCGAGGAATCTGCAGCCTTGGAGTTACATGTGGCCTTTTGGGTCCTTGAGTGTGGCCTTTGACTGAATCCAAATGTTACAGAACGAAGTCCTCTTAACAAAGGAATTTGTTCTGTGAAATTTGGGTTTGGTCCACTTGCCACAGCTGGGGATCTGGAGGGCTATGTGTGGCCCCGAGGCCACAGATTTCCCCATTTACAATTGCTTATAATTTTGAGCATTAATGGACCTCCTCAGTCTGTGTCATATAGTGAGAAAAAGACTGATCACTTACACAGGTGAGGATACTCTTCAAACTAGCACATCTGAACTTTAATTATAGAACGAAGTGCCTTTGCTCTATACCTTGCCTCCATTGGAACAAACCCAGATGGGGATTAAAAGGCCATTTCCTCACATAATTGACTATCTCAGTGCAAAGAATCCTTGCATTGTATTTGCAAAGTCATTATAATACAAATTGAAAATTGTGTCAGCATGCTTAGCAAAGGGGAATAATGATAATCATGATTTACTGTCAAAACCCACTTAGATTACCCCAGACAAACCACCACATATGGCAGCTGGTTAATATCCAAATTCAGATTGCAAGGCACTGCCAGGAGAAATAGATCTACATACAAAGCAATTTTTTTAAACCCTCAGAAAAGACATCATTTTTATATTTCCCAGGATTCCTCTTGTGTTGAGGAAAACACGGTCTGTGAATGTTTCTACGACAGTAAATTCTTTAAATTTAGGAATTACTAATAGATGCTTCATGTTCCATATGCATTTGGATATATGTCTGTGTTATCGTTTTTAGCTACATTTGGGAAATAAAGTCCACACTTATTGCCATGAAAATCGTACCTTTTCCTCTCCTTAAACTTGTATTCCTAATTTCAAAGTTTATACCACAAGTTTGGCATATTGTGATTCTACAAACAAGCAAAGTGAGTAAGAAGTCATCAGGCTAGCAGGGACCTTATTTTTGCAAACTCCCTTATGCAATGCCTATAAGGGCAAAAGAGAATCAGTCAGTGTCCTGAATCCCAGAGGACAGAGCCTAAAATAGCTGTGCGAGAAATTTCTCTTAATACTCAAAATTTTAAAATAGTATGTGTCTATTTTGCATCTTACTGTGTAAATCTATTGAGCTTTCAGACTGGTTGAGACAGGCAAAAGATCTAGTAATCTTTCTAAGATCTAAAAATTTTTTACCATGGGTTTGTTAATAATTCTGTGATCCTTAACACAAATCACATTCAGCACATATTTAGCTCTGCTTGGGGAGGAAGCAGAAAAGGAGGTAATTTAGTTACAGCACTCAGAGTGAGGCTAATGGTCAGTATCCAGAGCACTTAGCTCTCTATCCAAAACGTTAACTCTCCACTAGGCAAAACTAAACTTTGTATGTACATGGTCAAAAATGTAGACTCGCCATTCTAATAGACAATTTAGCAATCATCTTTGGTGATACAAGCATGCACCTTGACATTCTTATCACACTGGAATAATGTTTTTTCTGAATAAAATTTTCTTAGTGCGTTATAATTTATTCAATACTTCTCATTTCTGTAAATTCAGGATCTTGTACAAATAACTGGCTTTTATTCATTCTGTGCCTTAAAAAGTGTCTCCATATTTATTTTACATTTTTTGAGTATGTTAATCCCATTGGAACATTTGCCTCTACTTAAGACGTACACAGTAAACCAACTCCCAGATATTTTACAGGTGAATAGAGTAAGTCAGTCACCCCTGAACTCACTTACTCAGAGACTACATTAACTAGAAATAGAGTTCCTGATTCATTGATTGTTTTTCAATAGCAATCAAGAACAAGTTGGAAGAGTTGCAGGACCTTTCATTTTAGTAGTAAAGATGTTAGGAAATAGGGACCAAAAGAATCAGAAACTGTACAAGCTGATTTACCCTTAGTCATTTAAAACCTGCTCAGCCGTATCTCTAATATCAGGACATTGGAAATATATGTCAGATATGATCATGTGTTTCTACATATTGTGGAGTCATTTATCGCCAAGGAATAACAATCTGGGGGTACTTCTTGACTTTTATTATTCAGTAGTAATTCTCCCACTTTTTTTTTTTTTTGAGACAGAGCCTCAAGCTGTCCCCCTGGGTAGAGTGCTGTGGCTTTACAGCTCACAGCAACCTCCAACTCCTGGGCTCAAGAGAGTCTCCTGCCTCAGCCTCCCAAGTAGCTGGGACCACAGGCGCCCGCCACAACACCCGGCCATTTTTTGGTTGCAGCCGTCATTGTTTGGCGGGCCCAGGCTGGATTTGAACCCACCACCTAGGTGTATGTGGCTGGCGCTCCAGCCAGTTGAGCCCCAGGCACCGAGCCAATTCTCCCACTTTTTAAATACATTGTATTCTTAGTCATCTGATTTATGATTGGTGGTAATCTCATCAATGTTAAAGACAGTAGTAATATGTGTTTTTAAGGTTTTTTTAAACAATTCTATCCTATATTTCATCTGGTAGAAACAGAACATTTCCTAGATAAGATAATTCATAAGTTTTGGACTTCTTGAATTTGTTAAGTATTAATCTTTGTTAAAAGTTTTGTTCTTAGCCGGGCGTTGTGGTGGGTGCCTGTAGTCCCAGCGACTCAGGAGGCTGAGGCAAGAGAATCGCCTAAGCCCAGGAGTTGGAGGTTGTTGTGAACTGCAACACCACAGCACTCTACTGAGGGCAATAAAGTGAGACTCTGTTTCTAAAAAAAAAAAAAAAAAAAAAAGTTTTGTTCTTTAGTGCATCAGTGCTCCTCAACTCCCTTGGGAACTAGGCTGCACAGAGGAGGGAGTGAGTGGTCCACTGGAGCTTCCTCTGTATTTACAGCTGCTCCCCACTCACCGCTTGCATCAGCCCCCGAGCTCCTCCTCCAGTCACATCAGCTGCGGCGTTAGATTCTCATAGCAGTGAACCCTACTGCAACCTGCCATGCAAGGGACCCAGGTGCCTGCTCCTTATGAGAATCAAACTGGCCTCCATCCATGGAAAAAATTCTATTCCATGAAACCGGTCCCTGTAGTCCCAGTAGTCCCCTATTCCATGAAACTAGTTGTTGGGGACTGCTGCTTTAGCAGATTCTCCTTAATGCTTTTGATGTGATGTCTGTGTGTGTTTACTTGGGGTGTGTCACGAATGTCTCATGGAACTTATACATTCTAAAAAATTATTCCTGGGCATAACTTAGGTATATATGGCACATCTTAACTAAGAAACACAAACATGGTAAGCTAATCATTGGCACCTTTGTATTAATCTGAAATGAAAAAAAAATAAGCAAAAATAAGAAATAAAATAAAAAATTATTCATTATTTACTGTGAATTCACATTGAACTGGGAGCCCTGTGTTTTATCTCACAACCCTATGTTAGCTTACTTCTTTGGTCTTAAATATATTTATGATTTAAAGTGCTCTTTAAGAATAATTTTTAAAGAGTAGAATTATGACACATACAAATGTGGAAACATACATACTTCCATAGTCTCTTATTTTTCTACTGATTTTGCACATCAATAAAAGGATCAGTTCTAAAGTCTTTGCCTAATAGCAATATTTACTTTCAATTTCCTCTTATATCTCACTTTAGTCCTGACAAACTGTTAACCTAATATCCCACTCTCTAATTACAGATTAAATTTCTTATGAAATGATTCAGATTATCTATTCCATATAGTTAAATTGTTGTAGCTTGTGAATTTCAAGGAATTAATTCATTTCATGTCAGTAGTTGTATTTATTTGCATATAGATTTTCATAATATTTCTTCTCTCTGTGTTGGCCACAGAATCTGTAGTGACAGCCTAGGTTTCTTTCCCAATATTGGTAATTTGTATCTTTTTTTTTGTTTTCTTTCAGAATATTAGGAGGAACATGTGTTTCATTTGTATACTTTGTTTTTTGCACAAAATGAGTCAGGGTTATAGGAGCATTCCCACCAGTGCGTATTATACTCAATAGGTGTGTATTTACCCTGCTCCCCGGCTAGACTTTCATTGAGATTTGCTTCCATATGTGCACTTGAGTATTGATCAATCATCAGTTCCAGTCTGGTATTGAGTACACATGTTTGTGTTTCTATTCCAGTGATGTTTCACTTAGAAGAATGGTCTCCAGTTCCATCCAGGTTGTCACAAAAGATGCTACATCCCCATTTTTCTTTATGGCTGAGTAGCACTCCCTACTATGTATATACCACATTTTGTTAATCCATTCAGTACTGATGGGCACTTGGGATGTTTCCACATATTTGCAATTACGAATTGTGCTGCTACAAACATTCGAGTGCAGGTGTCCTTTTAATAAAATGACCTTTTTGTCCTTAGGGTATATGCCCAGCAGTGGGATTGCTGAATCAAATAGTAAGTCTACTTTTAGTTCTTGAAGGTATCTCCACCCACTTTGCAGCACAGATTTTACCAATTTGAAGTCTCGCCAATAATATCTAAGAGGTCCTTTCTTCCTACACACCAGCATCTGGTGGTTGGAGATGTTTTAATATGAGCCATTCTTATTGGACTTAGGTGATACCTCATGTAGTTTAGATTTGCATTTCCCTATTCACTAGAGAAAGGCATTAAATGTTTTTTTTTCCCCATGAGTTTATTGGCCATTAGTATATCTTCATTTGAAAAATTTCTACTCATGTCTTTTGCCCACATTTTAATGGAGTTGTTTGGTTGTTTCTTTCTGATTTTCTTGAATTCTTTGTAGATTTTAGGTTATTAGCCCTTTATCAGATGCCCTTTTCTTTATATCTGTGCCAATCTTTCTAGAGTTTTATCTATCTGACTTGTCTTTTTAAAGAATCATCTTTTTGTTTCATGGATTTTCTCAATTATTTTTCTGTTTTCAATTGTATTAAGTTTTGTTCTTTCCATTAATTCCTTCCTTCAGCTTTCATGTTTATTTTTGTTTTCCTTTTTCTAGTTTCATATGGTAGAAACTCAGATTTTGATATAATTTTTCCTAATGTTAGCACTTTAATACAATACATATCCCTCTAATCTCTGCTTTAGCTGCATCCTGCAAAATTTGATGTGTTATATTTTCATTTTTGTATAGTTCAAAATATTAATTCCTTTTGAGACTATATATTTGATTTATGCATTATATAGAAGTGTACTGTTCAATTTTCAAACATCTGGATACATTGTTATTTATTTCTAGTTTTCTTCCACTATAATCAGAGACCATACTTTCTATGATTTCAATTAATTTAAATTTGTCATGGATTGTTTTATGACCTCAAATGTGATCGACCTTGGTGCATATTTAAGGTGCACTTGAAGAGAATATTACTGCTGTTGCTGGATATAGTATACTATGAATGTCTATTAGATCCAGTTGGGTGACGGTGGTTTAGTTTTATATTCTTAGTGATTCTCTGCCTAAGTTCTGTCTCTGAGAGAGGTGTGTTGAATAGGCCAATTACAGTTTTGGATTATTAGATTGATGCTTTCATTTCTGTCAGTTTTAAAACTGTGTTTTGTAGCTCTGTTTAAAAGTACATTCTCCTTGGGATTGCTGTATCTTCCTGGTGAGCCAACTCCTCTGTCATCGCGTAATGTGTCTCTTTAACCTAACCTAGTAATTGTCTTTGTCCTGAAATCTAATCTGTCTAAAATTAATAGAACCCCTCAAGTTTTTGATTAGTGTTTGCATGGCATATTTTCACCCATTCTTCTTGTGACCTACTTCTTAACATTATATATGAAGTGAGTTTCAACCTAAGTAAGAGAGTAGGCCATTGCCACCTTCAGAAGGCCATATTATTCTACAGAAATAGACTCCAGAAAAGAATTTGGAAAGAAAAGAGAAAATGCTATCAGAGGAGGTTAAAATACACTAATATAGAACTCAGGAACTGGAAAAAAGATATTGCAAAAATCTCATATTTAAACAAGGTAGCTTGTGCTACTTAATTAATTCTTGTGTTTCAAAAAGAACTTTGTGGGGAGAAATACCAGCTGCCAAGATGGAAATACACATTAAGAAAAATAAACAAACACATGGTTCTGATTCAAATGCCAGCTCCTAGAATTTATGTTCAGCAAATCTCTTGAGAAAGTAGCTCCCAGTAAAAAGGACTTCGCTTAATTTTTGATCATTAATGATGCTCCACTCTGCAACTTTTTTTCTCTGCTCTTAATGAAACACATAGGTCTGTGTCTAAAAAAATTGTTGGCCTCTATCTGAAAAATGGTATGTATTATACTCATGCCTTCAGACTTTTTCCATACGTATCTGTTTTTAATTTTCCATAGGAGAATTCCAGTCTCTAGCAGATTTATTTGGATGCCCTCCTCGACTATGGAGATCTCAGTGGCCTCCTCCATTCTGATTCCACTGGGCATTATCTTTAAGAGGCCTCAGTGCCCTTTCACTTTGGGCATGGGATTGCTTGCTAATCTTCAAGAGTATATATGCAGACATATACTTTAGCTATTGGACTGTAAATTTTCCTGTTTCATTAAAGAAGAAAGCATTCAGCACACAAGCAGACCAATTTATGCTTTAGAATTCAGTAATTTGGGTGGCACCCATAGCTCAATGGGTAGGGCGCAGTCCACATACACAGGGGCTGGCAGGTTTGAACCCAGCCCAAGCCTGCTAAAACAACAACTGCAACAACAACAGCACCAAAAAAATAGCCAGGCATTGTGGTAGGTGCCTGTGGTCCCAGTTACTTGGGAGGCTGAGGCAGGAGAATCGTTTGAGCCCAAGAGTCTGAGGTTGCTGTGAGCTGTGATGTCACAGCACTGTAAGGGTGACAGCTTGAGACTCTGTCTCAAAAAAAAAATTCAGTATGTTTAGCCACCTATTGTGATCTTATCTCATAACTCATCTAAATAGAGAATTATTTAAAAGTTACAATAGGCTCGGCACCTGTGGCTCAAGTGGCTAAAGCACCAACCACATACACCTAATGTGGCAGGTTTGAATCCAGCCCGGGCCCACCAAACAACAATGACAGCTGCAACCAAGACATAGCTGGGCATTGTGGTGGGTGCCTGTGGTCCCAGCTACTTGGGAGGTTGAGGCAGGAGACTCACTTGAGCCCAGGAGTTTGAGGTTGCTGTGAGCTGTGATGCCACAGCACTCTACCCAGGGGAATAGCTTGAGGCTCTATCTCAAAAAATAAATAAATAAATAAAATAAAAATTACAATAAATACACTTTAAAACATATACTTTTTATTATATCTTTAATTTCTTCTCTTTTGCTTTAATAATGATTGAAACTCATATATTTGATTTGGAAATTGATGTTATTTATTTGAAGATTAAATAATTCTACAAACATAGTTCCAACTATATAAGGAACTACCTTCTGCTCTTTTCTTAAAAATGTATCACGGTAAATAAAATACAGTTGGCTTCTGAGCCATAATCATTTTCTGTTAAAAGTTAGTGTCCAAAGCCTGAAATGGTGAAATGGCAGGCATAAAGAGCAAATGATCCTTTAATCACCTCATTGTAAATGTTTACAGGAAAGATCACTGCAGGTTTGATATGTGAACTTCTTGTTCCCTTTGCTGCAATATCCAGCAAAATTATCATTATATTCTTTGCTAAACTGCCCCATTACAACACGTGTTCTTCTATTACAACCATTTCTTAGTTTGATAGAGCTATCCATCCTGGATATGTGCTGAAACAGAGACTCTCCACATTACTACAACGATACGACCAAATCATCAAAACATTCTATCCTAACCATTACAACATCTAAGAGAGTCTGCTTTTTTTGAGCTATATTTAGTTAGGTTATAAAATAAAAATATGAAAACTTTGAAAATAATTTTTGAGCTCCTTGGGGGTACAGATATATTGGCTGTTGTACACATTCATGTTATAATAAATAAACAAAAGCAAGACCCTCCAAAAAAACATTGTCGGTATTAAAGTTTAACTTAACTCTCTGTGAAATGTAATAAAAAACTCTGCTTGAGGATATGTACATATGCTACATTTTATGATTCTTTTCTGTCATCTTTATACAGGCCAAATTTACACTGATATCATCAGAGCACTTTGTTGACCCAAATAGATTAAAAAAGACCTACGGATATAACATTTTTAGGCGACCAATTCTGCGTATTTGCATTGATATCATCAGAGCACTTTGTTGGCAGAATAGATAAAAAAATATCTATGGATATAATGTTTTTAGGCTACCAATACTTCTGCATGCAGAAGTATTGTTTTCATTAGAAGTTTATTTATTTTATCACCTTTAGAATTTTTTGTTTTGTTTTGTTTTTGTTTCTGTTTTTAACAGAGTCTCATTATGTGGCCCTGAGCTAGAATGCTGTGGTGTCAGCCTAGTTCGTAGTAAACTCAGATTCCTCTGATCAAGTGATCCTCCTGCCTTGGCATCCTGAGTAGCTGGGGCTACAGGTGCCTGCCACAATGCCTGGCTAATATTTTCTATTTTTAGTAGAGATAAGGTCTTGCTCTTGCTCAGGCTGATCTCAAACCCCTGAATTCAAAGGATCCTCCCACTGCAGCATCCCAGAATGCCAGGATTACAGGCATGAGCTATGATGCCTAGCTTTTTTTTTTTTCTCTTATACATAGTATACTGTTCCAATGAAAGCAAGTCTGTTTAATGTTGCCTAAATAGGAAGGTGTCCATTTTGGTACTATTCTTTATATTGCTTTCATGTCAATTATTTCTTAGTGGTCTGTCAAAATTTAAGTATATATTTATTACATTATTTGGGTTAGAGATCACCCTGAGATTTAAATTCTCTAAAAGAAAACAGAAGTATATGTGATTAGTTCTGGATAGTGTCTGGAAAATATAACTCTTCCAGGATTTATGAAGGCAAGAAATTTTCATAAGGAATTAAGTGCTTACAAACTGCTGTAAGGGATAGAGGAGCAAATTTTAGAGAAAGTCACCCTCGACCCTGACTCTCAGGTTACTTCCTGAACTTTCCTGATGAGAGAGTACCAATTGTCAGAAGGGCCTACAGCCCCAAGAGGGGCAATTTCTACTAAAACCACTGAGGCTACTGCAAACGGATATATCTGCCTATCCCTCACATCCAGGGTGTCCATAAAGTTCATGTACAATTTTAAAATAGCCAACTATGGACACCCTATATATCCTGGGTTGTAGAATGAGAAAGATAACTTTTCCTTTTTTTTTTTTTTTCACATTCCAAATCTCTTGTAAGTATTCCCATTAGAGCAATTTGATCCAAAGACTTCTAGCCTCTGCAAAACAGGGTAAATTTTAAATCGGAATGGAGATCAAACAAACATTAGGAATACCTAATGTAATTTGTATAAAGCTCTAAACACAAAATATTGGCAAAAAGCAATGGATGAAAAGATAAGCATAATTATGGCTTTATCTTTTTAGGCCACTGATAGGCTAAATAAAAAATGACATTTTAGCTAACCCAATTTATTCTCATAAGGATGGGACTCATCAGTCCTTTGAAACTTTATATAATTATAATTATCTATAGAGAAGCAACAGTCCGAAAAATCATTTTTAATTCTAGTTCTATCGTTTGGTTTGCTGGACACTTTGTGGAGTCTGTCCTCTTATCTTCACTCTTATTCTTCTCTGCCACTTGGCACATGTATTCTATGTGGTATGTACTCAAAAAAAATCCTTGTGGAATTGAATTCCCAACTGATGCTGTGGCTCTTCTCCAGAGAGATAAAGGATCCATATCCAGAATGACTGAAACCTCCAGTGGCTTATATTAGGCTAGGTCTGAATACAGACTTGTACCACATATAACCTATTTATAGAGATAACCTGAACAATCCAAAAACCCTTGTAAAACACTATCAAGGTCAAAAAAAAGACTTTTAAGACTTTTTCTCTCTTTGGTTTTGGAGATTATTACTTCTGTCTTTCCATTTTCTTTGTAAAAATATCTCTTCAAGTCTATGGTAAGAAGGAAGTTATATGCACTCAGTTTGAATGGAATTTGGAAAATATATCCTCTACTCCTTAACTTTGAATTTTATGACTTCAATAGTACTAGAGTTTAAAAAAAGCTTCATGAAATATATTCTGAAGAACTTAATAATAAGGAGTTTGATATAAAATGGAATGTAATCTGACTCATACTTTATTTATAACACCCTAAATTATTTTTATTTTCTTTTATTTATTCCATCTGGTTTTAGTAGTAAAAAAATTTTATATAGATTAATGAATTTGGGGAAGATATAACAATTTTGTACAGACTAATAATGATAAATTATCTTTTACATCCGAGAGATTTGCAACTTGCTGTTAAGACTGGTTATAGTAATTATCACCGCAAATAAAAGTGAATTTAGCCTAAAAAATATAACATAATAACTTTTTACACAGTTACATAAATTGAGAAGGCAATCTTGATAGGAATATATTTAGACTGAAGTTATAAACTGTTAAAATTCTCTGGAAAATAAATGACTGCATTTTAATTACCATGTCTAAACACCACCATTTGGGGGTAATTACAAGGTTTATTCCTGAAAGTAGAACTTAAATTCTATTTATCAACGAAAATCAACTAAGACAAGGAACAATTTCTAGCTGACCTAGAAATTATTTGGTTAATTATCATATGGTTATTTAACATAAATCAATATGAGTGATCAATAAATATACCAGGAAACAAAGAAATGATTTGCCTTTTACTATTTTAATCTAACCATGTAAAACAAACTGCAAATGCATTATAATTTTACTAGCTAAAAATCTATAGAGATGTTTAACAATCAGAGTCAGGGTTCACCCTAATCAATTTATGGGCAACCCACCATATTTCTCCAACTGCTATCGAATGATGATCGCTTTCTAAATTATCTGAATTGTTTATTTGTGTGGATTTCTGGGCCACTGCCCAGATTTACCAAACTGTTATTTGGAGGGCTTGGCATGAAATTCTGCGACTTTAGAAAACTCTTTTGCATTTTCTTATCACATTAAGGTTTTAGATTGACTATTACTTAAGGTGGAATGCTGTATGTTCAATTACTATCTGTCACTTTCAAGCCTGTTTGTAAACCAGAAGGATTTATCGTAAGAGTGAGAATAAAAGAGGGCTTTAAAGCGAGAGGAAGAAAGAACTGCATGAATTAGAGACACCTAAATGTATACAGCTTTAGGTATAAAAAGGTGAATTAGTAAATAAAGAAGAACAAAGTGAAATAGTAGTACCTCTTCATTTATTTATCAAAAAAGATATTTGTTAACCACTCATTCAGTGACCATATTCTAAGAAATGAGAATTGGCATCAAAAATAAAGGCAAAAATGTAGGTCCTTGTGAAGCTTACAAAAAGAGTCAGACACAAAGCATTGTAAACTCGAAATATGTTAGAAGGCAGGAAAAAGACCAGAAAATAGAGCAGGGGAAAATGGACCAAGATTCCTGTGAAGAAGTGGCCATAGAGTGGTCAAGTCTGCTATGTTGAGAAAATAACCTTTGAACAAATATTTGAATGAGGTGAGGGAAGCACTCCAGGTAGAGGAAATGGCCTGTGTTAAGGCCCTATGTGTTATACACTCCTTCCAAACAATTACAGTTTCTGAATTCACGCATTTTGCCAAAGAAAAATAATTTCAGGCATTTTTGTTGTTGTTGTTGATCTAGTCACCTTTCATACTTTCTCTGGTCATTGCTTTAGTGAGAATTTCTTCCAAGAGGACTTCAAATTCTAAATGTTAAATATCGTTCCCTCAGACAAAGATTAAAGTTAATTTATAACTCTGGTTATTATGAACGTCTTAAACTACATTATAAACGATATGATAGGTGCTTACTTAAGGAATTATGAGGGGAACAGCAGGCTTAATTTTCAATACAAAGTAATTTCTTCAGGGCTACCTGTTTATTGTTCTCTTTATACTTTATTTTTTGGCACAAAGTATAAATAAATTTTAGCAAATTATGTATTGATATAATGATATACCATCTTACCACTGACTCAGGAAAAGTAAGCAGACTTATTTTGATGGATCCTAATGTGTTACTCAGATCCTATGAGGGCATATGTTTAAATTCAGTAACAGATTTTTATTTGTAACAAATAAATGTAACAAAAATATGAGAAGCTCAACAGGTTTAAAATTAAAATGGATTAAACAGGAATCTTAAAAAATAGCATGTGGTGACTTGGCCATGGGTGGCTGACTAAAGGTTCCCAGTACTCACTTTTTTTTTCTTTTTTTGAGACAGTCTCAAGATATCACCTGGGGTAGAGTGCTGTAGTATCACAGCTCACAGCAACCTCAAACTCTTGAGCTTATGTAATTCTCTTGCCTCAGCCCCTCAAGAAGCTGGGACTATAGGTGCCCACCACAATGCCCGGCTATTTTTTGGTTGTTGTTTGGTAGGGCCAGGCTGGATTTGAACCTGCCAGCTCTGGAGAATGTGGCCAGTGCCCTAGCTGCTTGAGCTACAGGTACCAAGCCAGTACTCACCTTCTTTACACAAGAAGGCCCAAAGCAGTGAGTAGACAATCACACGAGAGAGAAAGAATAGATTATATGAGAGACAGTAATGGTATTCAACAGGGAACCTCGGAGGCATGGAAGGACAGCATGAAGTATCTGGTCTGGTCAAGGCCATGGGTAAAAACTACCTGTTGCAGAGAAAATGAAAGCAAGAAAGAGATCCTCAGTGGTCTATATTCCCATTACAAACTCATGCAATCATAGGAATAGGAAGGCCTGGGCCCCTGTGGCCCCTGAGACTAATACAGGGAGCTGCTGGGAATCCAGATGATGGCATTATTCCAGAGACAGAGTTTACATTAGGTCTCACACATACTGGGATACCCAAGTAGCTACAGTAAAGCACCATTTTAAGAGCCCGGCCCCCACCAGATTACATCCTGCCCTGAGGCCCAACAGCTCCTGCAGGGCCATATTCCTGGAGCACCACTGACATCCCTTCATGACTATCTAGATGGTTACCAGGGCACAAAGTCAGTTCAACTCAGAAGTTCAGGTAGGTCCCCAGCAGTCTAGTTCATGCAGTGTTCTATGCCTGGGAAATAGGCAACGGAGCATGGCAGGGAGGCTGCACCATGGACCAAAGGAGCCAAAACTTGAAATCCTCAGAATCTGAGAGCCACCTGCCTGGGTCCTTCGATACTCACAGCAACCCCATGCCCTCTAGCAGCAGGGATGCCATATACCTGCATGTGCCTTCAGGAGGCCTGAAGACTGTCTTCCATGTCCTCAATTACTGTGTCCACATTCACCATAAGAGAACCTGAGACAGTCCCTCCTCACTCCCCACGAGTAGGAGTTCACACAGGTGCCATCCAGAGGCCTGAGGACAAGCTCACTCTGCACACTGCCACCACCACTGACACTCCAGCATATTGTCTAGCTGCCTGGGTATTACTGGTCTTCCCAATCCACTACAGCCAAGGCGCACCATCAGCAGGCTTGAGAATGGGCCAGTTCCATCTACTATAGCTAGGCACACGTACATCCTAGAAGCTCAGAAACTGGCCCAGCCAGCCCACTGCTGACATTGCTAGCACCCAGTGGTCAGGAGCTTGAGGGTTGGCCCATGGTCATTATAAACACCATCAATCCTTTGGATGCCCAAAGACCCACCTGCTCACTGCTGCCACTGCTGGAACCTGAACAAATCACTGGGGTCCTAACCAACTTGCTTAGACCTGCTGCCACCATTGTTAGTATGCACAAAGCATAAAATATATTATAATATTAACATATACAATAAATCAGGGTCCTCAAACTTTTTAAACAGGGGGCCAGATCACTGTCCCTCAGACCATTGGAGGGCCAGATTGTGGGCCCTGGGATGAGTCGGCTGCTAAGCAGGACAGGCAGCAGTGGCATAAACACCCAGTGTGCTGGATAAATGTCCTAGGCTGGCTGCATGTGGCCCGTGGGCCATAGTTTGAGGACGCCTGCAATAAATAATATATATTAATTAATAAAATTACATTAATTGATGTAACAGATAATCCCATAAATTTTTGTGATTTAATGCAATAAGTGTTTATTTTTCTATCATATAAATCCAGTTGGTTATTCTCAACTGGCATTGGAGAAATATTTTCCATGCATTCATACAGAAGCTCAGGCTGATGAAAAATCCATTATCTAAAAAACTCAGCTTCCACAGTCTTTTTTAGCTCACAGACAAGCAAGAAGGACAGTGCTGATTTGGAGGCATACGAGATTTACCTGGTCTCTGCCTGGATGGATACACCTCCTTGTTATGTCCAAGCATCACCAGCAGCAGCATCCTCTTAGGGTTTAGAAATGCAATTAATTGTTCAAGCATTATTCCAGACCCACTGAATCAGAATCTGCACTCTAATGCCATCCTCCATGTAAATAATTTGCATATGAAAATTTGAGAAGCAGTGTTTCAGAGGAGAGATAGGTAAACCTGCTGGCCAAATAGGGCCTGCTACACTACAAAAGATTATTGTCTATCTTTAGAGAGTAGTATTAGGGAAAAGATATCAAGAACCTCATAAATTAGTTGTCATACTTCTGTTTTAGTGGATATTCCTTATTTTTCATATAAAAGTTTGAATTCTAAAAACATAAGACTATCTTACCATCATTGTGTTAAACTTTGTCCCTGTTGATAGATTTATCTGTAGTATATCTAGATATATAAGAGTTTAGCTCATGGAAATAATCTTTATTCAGCGGTATTTTTAAGAAACAACATTCTGGGTGATGCCTGTGGCTCAATGGAGTAGGGCGCCTGCCCCATATGCTGGAGGTGGTGGGTTCAAATCCAGCCCCAGCCCAAAACTGCAAAAACAAAAACATTCGTACTTTAATAATACTTGGATGAATTTTTCATGGAATTATATGAGTCATGTTAGAAAGAATTTGGGCAAAATTGGAAGAAAATGAATTTACCCAGAGAGAGTAAATAAGCTTTTGTGACCACTTTATGATGAGTTTGACTACTTTTTATGAACACAGTGGCAATTCAGTTTCCTTATCTTTAAATTGGAAATGAACACACACACACATGCACGCATGTACACGCACACACACACATACGTACACACTCACACATATTGTACTATATGGTTCACAGTTTTTTAAAGACAAATTTTGTGAAGCTTGTTGACAAGTTTCACTGCACGTTTTAGTATTACATCTATACTTTGATCAAGTGCACACATTCTGGGGTACTATGGTTTTGGGGGGCGTATTACATTTAAATATTCATATTCACAACGAAAAAATATGAGAGCCTCTTGTAAAGCCCTGAACGTCTAACATACCGGTATTAGAGCGCCCTCTGGCGTCATACAACAGCTGCGGCTAAAGTTCATTGTCAATACCACATTGGCATCATGAACTGTTGAACCAAGAAGTGAACACGTTGGGTAAATAGAAGATTTCTGTATCTTAATTTAAAAAACAATTACTTTTAAATTTTTTATACATAGTTGGTTAATCCCATAAAACATTAAGAGATAAGAATTTTTTTCCTGACGTTGTTTACAAAAAATTTCTAAAAACAAAATTAAATAAATTTGGACACCTACTTCTCTTCAGTCCTTGAATTTTATAAGTATTTTTGTTGTTGTTGTTCCTGAAAAGAATGTTTGAGAGTATTTACCATCAGGAAGATTCCTAGAATTTTAGATCTGAAAGAGACCTGAGAGTTCAATTCTTTTGAAATTTTATTCCCCAATTAAACATTTGAGAGGAGAAAGCATTTGCTAACATTTATACAACCAGGCTGTAAAAGAATGTGATTAGAATTTAAGTTGATATATAGCCCGTGGGCTGTTTCACTGTCACACACTCTGTCTCTGTTATTTATTAGAGTACTTACAAAATGTGTTTGCCTTCAAATCTAAAGAAAGCTAAAAAGCAGAAGAAAAAATCCTTAGGAGAAAATTCACACTAGAAAGTCTCCTAATTCATTATTTTCCTATGTTATGAGCATTTATACTTAAAGTACAAGCTAATTCTTATTTTGAATATAAGGACCACAATCATTACTTTACAAATAAAAGCCATTGCATTGATTTTTTGGTCTGCTAAATATTTCACTCAACTGCCTGGATATTTGGTAAGCAGTTACCTTACCTAATAGGCCACAAGGAAGAAGAACCAATGATCAATTAAGTTTAAAATATTTAAATTATAATAACTACTCTATTTATTCATTCTCCACTTATCAGGAAAATTTCGTTGTAAATCAGTTTCCAGTGGGAATTGCCACACATTTTTACAATAAGTTTTGTTGTGTATGCTGACTTCTGGAAATATTTCTTACAGAAAAATTAAACCAATTTGCTTTGGGGCACATGAACCAATGCAATTCTTTTAAATGCGTTACTACTAATAAACTAGTAATGCTTTGCTGCAGAAGAGAGTATAGAGGATCATTTCAAAACCTTTCCAAATGTTTCCTTTTTGTGTGTATTGAGGTGATTATTTTAGGATCATTAGGAGAGTCTCATTTTAGGATAAAGGGTATATCTGTGTGTATGTGTGAACATTCGATAAAAGTTTCACTGTAAATATCCTTTGCTTATCCGAGGTTCTATGACAACATAAGACAGTAGACTTGTAAACAAATACATAAATATGTAAGCCTGTCATGGTACATGGGTGTGTGAAAAGCTTTCTTTATATTGGCAGATAAGATCTATCTCTTTTTTTACTTTTCACTTCATTTTTTGATATATAATATTTGTACATGTTTAAGGGATACATAGAAAATATGTAATGATCAAGTCAGGATATTTCAGGTATCCGTCACCTGAGGATCATCTCTGTTTTGGGTATGTTTTGAGCCCTCTCTTCTAACTATTTTGAAAAATACAGTACTTTGTTATTAACTATAGTCACTCTACTTTACTATCAAATGTTATCACTTGTCATTCTTTGTGTTGGGAGTGTACGAATAGAACAATAACTCCTGAGCTCAAGCAAATCACCTGCCTCAGCCTCCCAGAGTGGTAGCGTCACAAGCATGACCCACCACCGCCCCCACCCAAGACTCTGTTTTCAAAGCACTTAGCTAGCTATGCCAGGATTTCTAGATGAGAGGTGCATATTGCCAGCATTTTTTTATTCAATAAGCTGAAGCTTATAGTGTATAGGAAAGTAGTTATTCACCAAAAATGAAATTATTTTATAAAATCTATCAGATTATAGGAACAGAAACGGAAGAATCTGAAATTAATTGATCAGGAATGCTTGGTTTGCTTGGAAAACACTAGCCACTTGTGCAAAAAAAGTAATCATATTGGAATGAAAAAATGTGAGACTATATAATTTTGTTCAAAAGAATAGACTGTAATAAGGAAGTGTATCCCCAGAAAGAACTGTAGAGACCACCTCTATCAAAGAGCAGGAAGCTGCACAGGGCATGCAGAAAGTTACCCTACCCCAGAACAGTTACTGGAATACACAGATGTGAAATCAAAATGTGCAAAATAAGAAAAATCGCTAAAAGTACAGCTGAGAAAATATCTGGAGAACAATTTTTTCAAAGCTTAATTTACATTTGAAGCATGAATCATATACTCCTCTCTTGGCTGGCTTTTGGGGCTAAGACTCTTCAAACAATTATGGTCTCATGATATATATGCAAACGAACCTCAGGCATTGTCTTAACTTCAGCAGTAAATGAAGGTCTGTTTAGCAAGGACATCTTATGGTTAAGTTTTTGAAAGGTGTCTTTGTTTGAACACATTGGTGCCTAGTAAAAGAAGACATATAGAAAACACTATTTCGTTAACATTCCCAGAGTAATAAAGATATCAGAGGGCTACAAATCTCATTGGGAATGTTTAATTCACTAATAACTGTTATTCTAATTTAACCATCTTGTCATGGAGAGGAGAAGGGTCAAGTGAGTTTCTGAAGATGTGGTACTTAGCCAAAGCATTTAAATTACACCTCACTCTAGTTTTTTTTAATAATTAAATCTTCACTTTTAATACCAAGAGGTTCTTATCTATGCTATGCTCAAGGCCAGTCATTTTCAATTAATTGAAAAATAAAATTAATCTAAAAATCATAATTCACGATGCAGAAGTCCTTGAAATGTTTTGTTTTAAATTTTAAATACACACAAATACAAACATACATTTTTATGTATAGTCAAGGCTGTAAGTCCCCAGTTGGGTTACCGTATGATGTTACATTAACTAGAATGTTATGGAATGTTATCACTTTGTCTTTATAAATTAGTTTTTTAAACTGCCATAACAAGTTAAACATTGCAAAACAATCTGAGAAGAAAATCATTTAGAAATTTATTTCACTCTGTCCCCCTTTCCAATGCTTTATAGCAGTTAACCTATACCTGGTTCAATAGAATTTATTTTCTTCACTATTTGTCTTTAATCTGGCAGCTCAAAATATTGACTTACATCATTATAAAGCAACTCTCTTTCCTGGGTTATATGACCTTCCTTTGTACAACGCTTAATTGAATTATATAATTTCAAAGAGCCAGCATATACTGGCTTGATAGCTATGGTATTTTGAATTATTTATCCATAAATATTTATTTTCTTTTGTCTTCCACTATGGGCAGAGAAGACCTTCCTGTCCCTTTGATGTTGGGGTCGGGAACTTGATTTGGTCAATGGATGTTAGCGGCATGATTTAAGCATGAGCTTGAACTATACATGATCTCTTGCCTCTCTCTCATCAGAACAAGAATGAAATTCTCTGTGTAGCTGCCACAGCCTGAAGAATAAGGAAGACATTGTTCAGAGTCACCTCAGCTGCCCCGCAGATAAGCAAGCAATATAAGAGTGGTCCTACTGTACGCCACTGTGCTTTGAGGTATTTTTCATGCACTGATAGTGGATCACTCAAGAAATAAATGCCTTAAAGAAAGCACCCTGTTCAACTTGTTAAAGCAGACATACCTCTACTAACATTCATACCACCTGTAGGCATAAAAATGTCCTGGCATCAAAAAACACAAATGGAAAAGAATCTTATTTTCATTTGTTTCAGGCCTTTGTATCCTCTGCTTACTTTTCCTGATAAGACATAACTTGACCGAAAATGTTTACTACCACATGTTGACTCTAAAGATCATCCTCGTGGCACTGTTGTTTCAAAGTTAAAGCAGAAAGACTATACTTTGATATTTTGTTCGTTTGCTTTCCAGAAGCCATGATTGGCAAAGCCTGTCACTAAATAGGTCCCCTCAAAAATCCTGACGAGCTTGAGATCTTACTTGAAACAAAGCCACATTAATCATGGCGGGTGGACGTCTTATTTTCTGATCCACTCACCGTCTGAGCTCCACGCTTGTCTTGGGTGTCCGGCCTGCTCTTCCTGAACCTTCCTCCTCATTCTAACGAATAACACATTTCTCCGTCATCGCACACCGGTGGCTTGAGGTATAATATCAGTTCTCTGCAGAGGACCACTGACATGACTGAAAACGCACTCACCCGGGACAGGTCCTAGGGCTCATATTTCTGGCTCTAAGCTTTAAACCAGCTTTGCTTCATTCCCAATAGATCTTGTGCAATTACTGCCACTATTTGCTGCTAACTTGATTCGGGGAAACAAGTGAAAGAGGAAAGAAAAATATCATTTTTAAATTCTTTTCATGTGGCTTCGTAGGCGGTTCACACATGGATCTCCACATTATTCCAGGTCAGTCAGCAGGGCTCTCTTTTTTTCAACCAGTCGGAGAAAACCTTCTATCCTATGTGATTAGGTCATGCCTGGCAAATCTCCCCATTTTAATGCCAGGTATGCCATGTCACACTACCTAATCATGGAGGTAAAATTATCATCTCTGCAGACTCAGGGATTATACAGGACGTGTGTACCATGAGGAGGAAAATCTCAGTGGTTTATGAATTCTGCCTACTACAGAAATATTCATAACTAAACTAGTAACTTAATTCAAAATAAAATTATTCGTAATTATATGGCAAGAGCCACAAATTTTATTAACAGGAGCATGACTGCTGTTTTGTCAAAAGGCTCCAAATAAAATATAGATGAGTGTTTCTAAATATAATTCGTACATTCCCTTCTGGTTTTGCAATAAACTCGTTTCACCATTTTCACTACCCAGAAGAATGTTTTTGCCTTTTTCAATGTTATAATTCTAATCTATCTCAAAATGAGAAAAAAAAAAAAACCAGAATTATGAAGAAGCACAAAATCGTGTGCTAAGAAAGTGCCAATGTCTTTGCTGTAACACAGACTCCTTCAAAATATACAATTCATGTACTTTTAGTGCATGATCTGATTGGTTGCCCTATCAGCTATTTGCTTTGCTCAATTCCATAATATTATAAGAGACTTTCTAGATAGGTGATATATTATTGTTTTACTACATGCTTTAAATTGTGGATTCTGAAATGGTTCTGAGAATAGACTATGATAATAGGTGTGATTCCTTTGCCTTTCCCCTTTAAGCTATCGAGTTTGAGAGTGTAGAGAACATAAAAATGAGTCTGGAATATTTCTGAAGAACTCAGTGAGTGATAGATATTCCCGTAGAATGATAGGATGGTAGAATTAAAGAACCCAAATAATGGGCTCAGCCCAGCTGGATTTAGAGTCTTAGATCCACAACCTACTGAGACACTGAGAAACGCATTTAATGTTTCTGAACCTGGACTTTCACCCTGTGAAGTGGGAACGGGAACAGCTCACTTCCTTGTTATGATAGGACTAAATTTTTAAAAATATCTGTGTAAACAATTGAATTCTGAAGACATTTTGCTAAGTTATTTGTTAAAATCCTATAAAATAAACATTTTCCAAAATAATCTGCAGCAGTGCCCTCCTGGACCCTCGAGAGGCTGCTCCACCGCTCATCCCTTGAGCATCATCTGCGTTTCTTTTAGGACATGCTGGATTTCTCAGTGTTTGTTTTTGAATTAGAATCACAGGCTGATGCCTGGCATTCACGGAGAACATGTCATCCTATTGATTAGAATGAGAGTGACGAGCAGAGAAAATCCATTTCTTTGCTGGTTTCAAGTTCTGGCAATTTGAGGCACCAGTGGATGATCTCTTAGCGCGTCTCAGAAAGTACCATTTATAATCCTTATCTGTCGAGGTGTTACAAGGATTAGTATTTGTAAAACATTTTTTAAAATCCCAGTTTAAAGCTATTTTATAAGTAAAAATCATTGCACAAGCTTAACTTCCAATTCCAAGGAATGGATATGCATGGGCTCTTTATTATTAAATAAACCTCCTGTATGATCCAGCTTAGAGTCATCGGAACAGCCTCTCTGGTTATCGTGAACTTTATTTTTATACTGCTTATTGATTTTTATACTCTAAATTGCACAAACAGAACTTGGATAATGAAGTTGGGGTTTGAAACACAGAGCTCAAAGCAGGCATCTGCAAAGTAATCTAAAATAATTTTCATGGAAAAAATTACAAGTAGAAATCCCATTCTCTTAAACTTAACTTTTAGAAATAAAGTTCCCGCACAGCACAAGTCTATCCAGTATTGGGACTTGAATACTAATTCAAATGTACGTGCAGCTCCAACCCTCCACACCTACCATTCAAACATACCTTTAGTTCTCTATTTCAGCCCCAGTAAACAGAAAGCAATATAGGTGGCAAACAGAATTCAAAAAGAGTATGTGGATTGGGAAGGGAAATGATATCATAGATATACTAAAAGGAAGAATATTTATTTATGAAAACCAAGGCTGATTTAAAGCAAATTACACAGATGAAAACTGTAGAAATATTATAGGGGAAGAGAAATTTATGATAAAGGGCTACAAATTGCGCAAAGGAGACTCAACCATTTTTTATACTTGGTGGTTGGAAATAAAACCTACATTTTACATATGAATATTATGGAAATAAGAGATGGAAAACGTCCAATGGAAATATATTCAATCTTATTTTGCAAAGCATAAATAAAAATCAAAAAATAGCAGAAGGCATGAAATAACACTGCAAGAGTAAAAGCTTCATATCTCACCATTCCTTGATCCCATCAATATTGCATTTGATTCTGAGTGGATCGTTGGTTATTAAACATATGTTACTTGAAAGTTAGAGTCCTTTAACTTAACTTCAAAGATGGTCCCAACAGAAAGAAGACATTCTGGCTCGGCGCCTGTGGCTCAAGTGGCTAAGGCGCCAGCCACGTACACCTAAGGTGGTGGGTTCTAATCCAGCCCAGGCCCGCCAAAACAACAATGATGGCTGCAACCAAAAAATAGCCGGGCATTGTGGCGGGCACCTGTGGTCCCAGCTACTTGGGAAATGGAGGCAGGAGACTTGCTTGAGCCCAGGAGTTGGAGGTTGCTGTGAGCTGTGATGCCACGGCACTCTACCCAGGGGGATAGCTTGAGGCTCAGTCTCAAAAAAAAAAAAAAAGACATTCTCACTCAGTCAAGACCAAAGGTGGAATAGAGGCTGCATAATTATAATTTTTAGGAGAAAAGTTAAACTTAAGACATTACATGTGGATTTTTAAAAAACACTTTTGGAGTTTCTAGATCAAGTATGTTTTGAATAAGCTGGTATAGGTGGCAAAGACTTCATGATTTCAGAATCATCTAAGACTTGGAAAGGGCATGGCACTCTGACAGCACTTTTTAAAATGATAATTTTTTATTCTTAGTACCAAATAAGCCTCACATTTTTAGGAATTTCCCAACAACTCTTCCCCTCCAGCTATGTTTAGATATGATGAAGTTAATTATACTCTCTCATTTCATATTTTGCACAGCAACAAATGGTCTGATTTACAATCTTGCTTTTTTGTCCTTAAATGATACTTTATTCAGTATGTCTACATCGTGCAATGTTAGCCGTCACAGTAGTCGCTTAACACCAAACACTTGGTGAAAAAGTAAATAACATCGGTGACATATAGAGAAATGTAAATATAGGTTTTATGCCCTTTTACTAACTAAACTGTACAGATTTATGCCTTTACATTTTTGAAACTGAGCTTCTGAAATGCTGATAGTACCCTTGATTGTTAGAACTAAATGGAAGCTATGAGATTATTCTTGCATTTTTTTTTTATTAAATGATAGCTGTGTACATTAATGCAATCATGGGGTACAGTGTGGTGTTTTCATATACAATTTGAAATATTTTCATCAAACTGGTTAACATAGCCTTTATGTCATTTTCTTAGTTATTGTGTCAAGACGTTTATATTCTACTCTTAGAAAGATTCACTTGTACCTTTGTAAGATAAACCATAGAAGTGATCCCTCCAATCCCCCTCCCTCCACCCGTCCCCCCACCCCCACCCTCCTCTTGCATTTTTTTATAGATGGGTAAATTGAGGCTCAGCAAGCTAGTCACATAGTCCCAGTTTCACAACTAATTATGAGATCCACAATAATCCTTTTTTTGTCACAGGAGGATGTCCTCAGCAGCTAGTTAACACATTTCTTGACATATCACCATTAATTTCATAAATACAGTAAAGTAAGTCTCAAGAGCAATCCATAATCTTTGCCATGTTGGTTAGGAGCAAGTTACCTCTTCTCCCCACAAAACCAAGAACACCGGGAAGTGAGGATCGGGGGTGGGGAAGGGTGCCAAAATGGAATTTGTCCACCAAAGTTCCTGAAGGATAGATTTCTATGAGTAATTATTTTTCATTAAGTTGATTTTCTTTAATTGGTGTAACAGTGACCACTTTGGTGGGTAAGAAAACAAAGCAGTATATAGTATGTGATCCAAGGCTGCTCAACTAGTAAAACCCGAAGCCATGACTTAGATCACAGGTCTCAAACTTCTTACACTTTTGCGTAAATCTTGCTTTGTTATTTGGATCATGATACTTTTAAGAACATTAACGACAGCCTATGCTCCTTTGCCACTGTGAGAAACATTTTAAAATGCTTAGTAGATGTTTTATTGTTGATATGTTTATGTGAACAATAAGAAGGAATAGTAAGGCTAGATGAAGTTAATGCAATAATGAAAGTTGAACTTGAACCAGAGGGCCTCTAGAGTCAGCCTTGACATTCTGCCCGTCTTAACTAAACTTTAGACAGGCCTATGACCTCTCGCTTCTTACAGCATTTATTTTACCAAACATGACATTATAGGTCCTTCTCTGCCCTTTGAGATATAAATCTTTTTAAAACTCTTCCAAGTTTTACAGTTCAGGATGCCTTTCTCCTGGACCTGGAAGCCAGCTTTTTTTTTTGGCCCCCCATCTCCTAGTTTCTGTGGGAGAGTAGGAGCCCAATATCAGCAGACACCTAGCTTCAAACTGTAAAACTACCTTCTCTGAAGATAGGAGAAAATCTACTTTCCCTTTGAGCATAGCCAATTAGCAAACACAGACGGTCCATCTCCCACCATCCTGTTAGCATTCTCCAAGTGATGGTCTTTGAGGTTCCTGATGAAAATAACTTCATGATGCATCATGTAAACCAAAGCAAGAATCTTTTATTAAAAGCAAAAATGAAAGCATTGTCTCCCAAAGGTGAAGAAGGGGACAGGCTCAGAAAAGAACAACTGCCCTGGGAAGATCAGATTATAAGATCCAAGCTAACTCCATTTTGTTAAAACTCCATTTTACAGCCTGGTTGTTTTTCTTAAAGCCACATACCAGAGGTATTGAGTAACCCAGCTTCCTCCCCCTATGCCTGCCCCATGACCTTGCACAACATCTTCCCAGAACAATAGCAGCCCCTAGACCAATCGGCCTAAGCCAAGTACTGTCCAGAGCAATAAGGACTCACCGCAGACCAATCAGTATAGAACAAGCACCTCTGCACAGTCAGAGACCTTATCAGTGTACTACAACCCCCTACTCCTCCCTTCTTCCTTTCTGTACCCCTTAAAATCCCCCTCCATTTTAGAGTCGGGGCTTCCCTGCTCTCCTGCTGCATCAGGGTCAGAGATCCCACGCTCAAGCTTGTAAAATAAACCACCTCTTGCTGTTTGCATCAGACTTGGTCTTGGAGTGATTTGTGGGGGATCCCCGAAATTCAGGCATTACAAGATTTTTCTGGACTTTTGAAGTCTGGCTACTTGAGAGGAGAACTATACAAGACTAAAGAGTTGGATTTTATTAAGAATTTGGATAGTATTTCAAGAATTGGTTTCCCTCCCATTTTCATACTTCGTATATTTGTCTGGGAACTGTCATGGTGATTTCAAGAATGGGGAAATTTTAAAACCACCAGGTAAATGACATTGTGATTAGTCAAAGTTATGTAAGGTGATCTAGACAGCTGACAAGCCATTTGAAGTCAGTGCTTGTTTGTGGTTATCTATCAATCTCCCTTAGTTAGACTTTAACACTCGTCCTGACTCTGCAAGCCATTTCATCTGGTCTGAGCCCCATGTCCTAGTCTCCGGCTCTGGCAATCCCAGCTTTGGAAAACCTTCAGTGGAGTAGACTTCAGAATCATTTCTCGTCTCTCTTCCCTATTACAGTAGTCTTCAATAAAGTCTTCCTTGCCTGAGTAGCAGTCCCCCACATTCTAGGAGCCACCGTGGTGACAGGATTATTTGATGAAGTTGATGGGTCAGGACTTCTACATCTCCCACCCGACAGCCCTGGTCAAAACTGTCTATAGTGTGTCACCTGCAGCCAGTTCAATGTGTGCTAAGGACTGATGGTACCCCCAGGAATCCAGTCATATGGAGCAACACCCTTCGAGGACTTCTAGGTAGACTTTACTGAAATTCCCAGGTTTAGAGGGAACAAGTACTTGCTGGTGATGGTCTATCAAACTTGAAATAGGTAAAAGCCTTCCCCACTGGGATAAAAAGGACTCCTAAAATAGTAAAAGTATTGCCCAGAGAAATCTTCCCATGATTTAAGTTGCCACTCTGGTTTAAATTCGACAATGGGCTAGCCTTCATAACAGAACTAGTGCAAATAATAAGCTAAAGCTTTGAATAACTTATAGACCTCAAAGCTTAGACAGGATAAAGTGCATGAACAGGACCATAAGAGCAGAAATTGGTAAACTCTGCCAGGAAGCAAAGCTTAATTGGATACAGGCCTTGCCACTAGTGTTGTTCAAAGAGGCCTCTGTCAATCCACTCAATTTAGCAGGAACGCCTAAAAGAATTGGGAAAGACTGAACTGAATAGACAAAAACTTCAGAAAGAGTAGCAAGGAAAATCTCCACTGGGGTAATTAACTGTGTTCTATTTAGTCTTTTGTGTCTGTATATCCTTTCTCTCTGGAGGATCAAGGGGACCAAATCTAGGTCTAGAATCAGAAACTGGTCCCGCTGAAACCAGGTTAGAAAGGACTTTCCACCATCGTCCTGACCACAGGCACAGCAGTGAAGGAGGAAGGAATCCTCACCTGGAGTCATCATAGCCAGCTGAATAGAGCTTCACTGCCCCTTGGAAAGTAAAGGTAACTTTTAAGACAGTCAACATGCCCTGCTCCAGCCACATACTGGGAGCAGGCTGGTCACTGCACGACTGAAGCCTGAAGAAACTGCTCGAGGGACTTTTCTTAATTGGACTTTGGACTTTAGGAAAAGGCTATGTGTGGGGGGGATATCACAGGGAAAAGTAAAGATTCATATGCATATTACTGCAGCAGGAAACTGACTCAGACAGAAGACTCCAGGCACCAGATGATCAGAGGAAGTAGCTTTATTTCTTTGTCCAGGGGAACTGGGAGGACTAGTATCTCAAAAACTGAGCCCCCCCCCCACCCCCCGAATCTCCTGCCTCTCTTTTATCCACTTTTCAGGGCTGGAGTGCACATGAGGGTCATAAAACTGAGAGAAGGATGACATAATCTGAAGGGCCTGGGACTCAGGGGGAAGGTCAGATTTGCCCGACCCCTTGAGACCCATCAGGCTACTTGCCCTCAAAGGCAACAGAAGCCTAGGGAAGTTACAAGGCTACAGTCTGGGCCCCCTGTGCGCATGTCAAAGGAGGAGCATACAGATAGCAGAGACATCTGCAGCCTGGCTAATACCTACACAGGGTGGCTGGGACAGATCTCTAGCTCTGGTTTTTTACTCTCATGCCTCATTAGCACACCACCACAATACTATTAAGCCCTGAGTAGAGAACCCAAGAAGAGTCACAGTTCCTAAAACCTCAGTGCTAAAAACTAGTTAATACCGACATCTGCAGAAACAAGCTGATATTGAGACCCCAGATTAAAATATATTGAAGTCTCAAAAGGGGGGAATGAGAGAGGATACCCGAGAAGGTTAGGTCTAGGAGAACAGGTCTTCTTAAGGAGACCACAAGGATACAACTGCAGGGTCCTCTCCATGGTGACTCAGCTCTTAGGAATTTGTAAACTTAACTTCCTGGAACTTGGAAATTTCCAAGTTCTGTGAAATCCTATAGTTCTGTAGGGGCTGGAATAGCATCTCCCTGTTGATTCAAACTGACCAGTGAGAAGGGTACCTGTGAGTGGAACTTTTTGACAGTCGATAAAAATGGAAAGATCAAGCCAGTCGGGGAGGGCGGCCATTTGGAATTCTTCTATGCCTTAAGCCAAGCTCCTGGCTGGTGAATAAAGCCCTTTCTCTCATTTAAAAAAAAAAGAAAGAAAAGAAAAGAAAGAAAGAAAAGTCTTCCTTGCCTGTTTAACTTTGTCCACGGCAATTTTTGCTTTGACAAGTCAAAATGCATTTTAAATTATAATTCCTAGCCATAGACTAATGCAACTTTTAAGAGATAAGTCAAAAAGGGCTCTGTATAAAATGAGATTTTTCTATCTTAGAAGGATTTTGTCAATGTTTAGCGGCATGAAATAACTTTTGAAGACTGGTTTTACTTTGTTTTGATTAAATTTAAATATAATTCCCCTTTCCATAAGTAATTTCTACATACTTTTATCAAAACATCCAAGTTACTATTTCCTAACCTTTACCATCATTATGACTTTTCTTTGTCATTTTTGCCCAAAGAATTTAGCATGCAAGCTTAGACCTTAGCAGAAAATAAGTCTTTACTTACTGTAGACAAAGGAGTGATCAGAAGATAAAATGCCTTTTTATAGTACTCCATTGCCATCGTTTATTGGGTAATGCACAAGAATGGAAAATGACACCAGTAAAGTAAAATTACCAGTTAGTTGGTGCAAAGTCCTACGTAAGAACAGAACGTATTCATTAAAGGTTTGCTTTAAACACTGGGAAAAGCTTAACTTTGTAACAACATAGAGCATGTAAAACAGTATTTAATTAACTGTCATAGAAAATTATACTTTAAAACATTTTCATTATTATTTAAGTTATTCATTAATAACAAAAATCTTTTTTTTTTTTTTGGCTTTTCTTTAGAAGTGTGTGTGTGTGTTTGTGTGCAGGGACTTCATGCTTCCACCTAAATCCAACTGGAAAAACAGCTTTCAGTCAGACTTTCAGGTGCTACTCAACTGAAAATAGCATCATTATTTTTATATTGGCATGTTCCTAAAAAATGTATTATAACATAACGAGAAAATTTGTCCCCAGTGCCGTAGAACTTGATTATTGTCAAGGTCTGAGATTGTTTTTAATTAAGGTCAGTATGGGAGCTGCTGGTACAGTATTCTTGTGTTCACACTCAGTTGATTGATGTGGAATTATAAGTCAAAGTAAACGTGGAAGGGAGTCTGTTTGTGGCCCCCTACACACACACAAAAAGTGGACTGTTGTTTCCAAGAGATACTCTTCCAAAGGTACCTTGCAAGGCATACTCTTGTAAACCTTTTCTCTTTCTTCCTAATTACTTTTGGGAAATTTTGTAACTTTGTGCTCTCACTAAATATCAGTGGTTTCATCTGAGTTCTATATTATGAAGAAATTCAGACAAAAACTGTTTTCCTGTAGTCATTTGTAAATATGCTTCTATTTTCTTATAATGTCCCTTTGGGCTGCACCAGATCCCTCATTTTTTTATGTCAATCATTTTACAAGGGAAGCATTTCACAGTCTTCATAATTATTCTTTCCCCCCCACAAACAGGTATCTCTTCATCAGCACATCTGGGTTAGAACCAAGTGTACCCTTTGTTTCCTAACTTTTACCATCATTGTGGCTTTTCTTAGCCACAATGTGGAAGATTAGTTCAGAACAAAAATAAAAACTCAGCTCTTTCTAGGAGTTAAACAGTTTACAAACGAGTGAAAGAGTTCAAGATAAGTGGCATCCTTTTTGCATATTATTTTTTTTATGTCTTCATTTGAACAACAATAAAGGAAAGTTTGTTTAGCAATAGTCCCTAAAATACGTAGCCTTTAAGTCCAAACTTTACTTTTTAAATTATGATAGGGAGTGTGTTACAGAGAAATATTATCCTCTTGTAAAAATATAGTTCTTCAAGAAAAACAATAAATGACAACCTATTTGGGACATTGCTGTTGGTGAGTTAATTAATAATGAATGTTATTCATTAATGATAGTTTCAATTTTTATTTACAAAAACATTTGAATGATGGTTAGTTTATAAGGCCTATTTTAGGCACCAGGGACAGAGCAATCCTAAATTATTCTATATGCTATAAGCAGAATATTTGAACCAATTCAATTACCACAAGAACTATTATTTATATAGAGACCTCAAAGGAAAAGCATCACCTATTCCACAAAACTGGCCCCTAATGGCATTTAAAATAAACAGAACCCTAAAGTAAATGACCCAGTGTCTTTTCGAGTGTGAAATTTCCTTGGTTTTATTATGCTCAGATTCCCATAGTCCCAAGTAATTTGTTTTCTGGGAGAGATAGAGCAGAGATAAGGTCAGGGAGGCATTGGCTTGAGGACTGCATTGATTTCCTATGAACAAACTACTTGTGATGGTTTGTGATGATGAATTATGTTCTGTTCAGAGAAGAAAGTCTCCTTTCCCTCTACTTTTTCTTGAAGTGGTTGATAAGTCTCCAGTGTTTCAGAGTTCTACACAGATTACTAGATGTCTTTCAACTAAATAAAACCTGTCTCGGGCTCAAACCTCAGACCATTTATGAGAAAAGACAACTCATGCAGAATGAAGAAAATAAGCCAGAGGTGAGTGTGAACGTTTTTTTTTTTTTTTTGATGCAATAAGAACAATATTAGTTACAGGTTTTCTGAGTCATTAAAAGTAATTCATTTTGCTTAGCAACCAGCTACTTTGAGGCTTGTATTTAAAGGACAAAAAGAGTAGCAAAATTAAAAAGTAAAAGAAGAGAGAAAGAAAGAAAATCTCTTAAGTCTAGAAGACAAGTCAAAAAATGACAGCAGTGGTAGTGTTCAGGGGTGACTTAAAGGTGAACTGCTTTAGCAACCCCCAACCCAGCCACCACACTGATACAGAGAAACAGCTGCCACTCAAGCAGAGTCTACAATGAGAATACGTATTTAAGGTGTGTTATACCGACCAGCCATGCATACCCATTCCTATAGGTGTCCAGGGATGGTACAGTTGCTGCCACTGAATATAGTCTAAACGAAGTGTTTCATTCATTTGCTTTGGATTGGTTTGTTAATTACCAATTACAAGAGTTTGATTTTTTGTTCCTCAAAAGTATAGCTTTAAAAATCCTAGGAGACAAACGGGAAGCATTTTTCTTCCCATACACCCTGAATAAAGGGGGCCTGGAAATAAAAGTGGATGAAATAGAATCTGCTTCTAGGTCTCTAAGAATAAACCTGAGGACCTTTGGAAGTAAGAGGTCTGGACAATGGAGATGAGAAGATAAGAGAGCAGAGGGGACAAATGTCTCATTTCTGAGATGGACCACAGATTCCCGACGTGACATGAATTTGAGGTTCCTGTGGGACACAGGCAGCAGGAGCAGATAAAAACGGGTGGGCAGGGGCGTCCCAGCAGAAAGGCCGGCAGTGACCCCCAGGTCACTACAGACAGTCCGAAAAGAGCAGATGCTGTTTTTGCTGGTGAGTCGCTGCTGTTGTTCACAGTTGAAACCCCCTGCCCTCTACTTTCCCAGTTTCTTGCCACCCCATTGTGTTTCTCTTCTCCACAAGTCTCCAGTTACAGCAGGTCCAATCGCGTTTTGAATGACGCTCAGAAGCAGCTCATTGATTCTTTTCTTTTTTCACGATTTCTTTTCTCTCTCTACTTCACTTAAGAAAATTTTTATTGATCTGCTCTTCACATTTTCTGTTTCTTTCTCCTGTCATATACAAAGCACTTTTAAGTTTATCCCGTGATATTTGTACTGATATTGTGTTTTCTAGTTCTTTTTTAGAAGTCCAGTTTATCTCTTTTTTTTTTTTTTTTTTAATGAGACAGAGCCTCAAGCTGTCCCCCTGGGTAGAGTGTAGTGGCATCACGCTCACAGCAACCTCCAACTCCTGGGCTCAAGCGAGTCTCCTGCCTCAGCCTCCCAAGTAGCTGGGACTACAGGCGCCTGCCACAGCACCCGGCCATTTTTTGGTTGCAGCCATCATTGTTGTTTGGCAGGCCCGGGCTGGGGATTCGAACCTGCCACCTTAGGTGTATGGGGCTGGCGCCTTAGCCGCTTGAGCCACAGGCGCCGAGCCATTATCTCTTGAAATTTTTATCCTTCATATCAATTTCTCTGATATATTCCATTACGTATATACACATTTTTTGAGACGGAGTCTTGTTCTATTGCTTGGGCTAGAGAGCAGGGATGTCATAGTTCACTGCAACCTCGAATACCTGACTTTAAGCAGTCTCTCCCCTTGGCCTTGCAGAGCGCTAGCCACTGCCCCTGGCCCATATTTTTGATAGTTATTTAGTTTCAATAATTGTATCATTTTGGATCTGCTTCTACTTTTTTCATTTTCATTATTTTTATATTTTCTTCATGTTTGACAATGCTTCCTGTATAGTTTTTTTTAATTTGCTTTTGCATTTTTTGCAGATTAATATAAGGGTACATTTGATTAGATTACACTGTATTGAAAAATGCTTCTACTTTTTAATAGTTGCTTATGTTGTTTCTGCATTTTTATTATATTTTATAAATTATGTGTAAAAATAACAGCAGATATTTATTTAATTCATTTTCCAGAGCTTGCAAACTCTTGCCTGTGCCTGAGAGTTAGCATAGGTCGGTCAGACTCCTGGTAGAGAGAGATAGTTAACACTAGTTCTCAATTTTAAATACACTGAATTCCCCTGTGTTTAGTCTACCTTGAAAATTCCCACATCATGCCCTTTTCTGATCTTTTTGGTATTTGAATTAGAAGGATTTTAAGCCGAAGTTTCAGATGTGTCTGATTCACTCATTCATTTAATATTCAACTCCACCAGGACCCAGGAACTAAAGAATTTCTCTACCTTTGAACCATCTTTACTTTGGGTTTCTTAAACAAATTCTAGAGGGAATCAACTTTGTGCTATGGGTTGGGAAGAATTTGAGGAACCAAAAATTGTGAATAACTTATTATAGTTTAGATGTTTTTTTTTTTTTTTTTTTTTTGAAAGGACCATATGTTTTCTTATTCACCTTAATGGCAGAGGAACTGCTGTGGGCAGAGGTCAGGTTGTAGTTCTGGTAAGGCACAGTTGGTCTCTAGTTTCCTCTTTTCCTAGGATGAGACCTGCAGATTTTACTTTTGAGTCTGTTGGGTTTTTCTCTTTATCTCTAAAAGCCTTCATGAGATTGAATTGTATCTTATAAATGTTTTAAATTTAGCTTTTGCCCCTGGCTTCATTCAGCTGAAGAACGTGACAAATGTGTGAAGGAGAATCACTTTAATTTTGATCCTCTTCAACTTGCCACTTTCGTCACTCCAGCCTTGGGACCACCAACACTGTTGGTTTCTCTGCTCACCACGAGTTTCCCCATGTTTGGGCTGAGCTTGGATCCTCAGCATTAGTGTATCATTAATACTTACAGACTTCCTCAGGGTATGGCCATCAGTAGAATCTCAGCTCTACTGGCAGGGATGGCCTTCCTTTTTCTTTATTTTTTGGTATTCCCTCACATGTTCCTTGTTTCAACATAACTTTGATGGCTTTGATAAAAAAAAAAGATTTAGTTTGTAATTTAGTCAACTTTTCTAATTGGATTGATGAACAATTTTGTCTTAACCAGAAGTAAACTCTAAATAAGAAGATAATATTTTAAAACAAATTTGAACAGGACGCTAATATTTCAAAGTAATATTAAAGTACTCTACACATATTTATAAAGGAATTAAGGGACTAGTATTTTTCCAGGTGTCTCTGCTTTGGAACAATTTTGATTTGTAATCCTCATTATCTTCATTGGTATTGTTAATTATGTAGTTTAACACAATATTTTTTGATAAAAGTTGGAATTTAGGCAATATCTTATATAATGATATAATCAGGTTGAAAGCCACTAGGTTTGCATTTCTATTAATTAATATTATTGTATTCTAAGTCATTTTTGATCAAAGTGCATCTGTCAAACCCTAAATCCTTAAGGTGGTCTTTGAGAGATTGATAGTTAAATATGCCTATACAATTCTGAAGATTATCTTCCCCCTTTTGAGCTGTTCAGAATATGTTAAGAAAGTCTCAGTTGTGGGGCCCAGACATCAGGTCCAGGGGTCTTGGTTCTTTATTCCCAGTCCTGAAGAATGGTTACTGATACCAAGTGGACAGGGTAGATGATGAGATCGAGCAGGTGTAAGCAGGCAAATTGCCAAAGTTTATTAAAGCATAAAACGGTCTGGAAAACAGGTCTACTCCAGGGTGGAGGAGCCCCTGAGTTTAAAGACAGAGGATAGAAAGGAGAGTACACTCTCAAAGTTGGTAGAGATTAGACTTCCACAGTAAGGAACAGCAATCCCTCAGGTTAGGGTCTGTTCCTTCTTATGCTCGTCCCTAATAATATAGTAAGCTGGGGTGGAATATTTATGATTTTTTTTTGGAAAAAGGTGGAGAATTTCCATAAAAGCCAATCCTCCCCTTTTCTATCCTTGTAAGGCAATTTCCTGGAGTTGCCATGGTGTTTGTAAACAGTCCTAGTGCTGGGGGGTGTGATTTTTACTACATTAATGAGGCTAGGTCATTTAGTGACCCTGTTAGCTCAAGTGTGTGCATGTTATCCAGACCATTGTGACCTTGATCCGACCTCCACTTTGTGGTTTCTCTGCCTCTTTCTGATTGTCAGTCCTTGGAGACGCCTATCGTAGACCAAAGAGCTGGTCCTTCCTTGGAAGCCCCCTTGACACTTTGTCTGTTCTTTCTCGGTCAGTTTCTTCCTCCTGTTGTAGACAAAGCATTTCCTGCTACCATCTGTTCCTCATCCTCCTTATCCCTAAGAAAGTAAACAGTTTTAGAATTCTTAAAGTAAATGAAGCCAATTTCAATTCAGCATCTCTAAATAAATTTATTCATGGAAACAATACCAGCATTTCTAGCGACACCCTACCAAAAGATAACCCACTGCGTGGCTTCGCTAGAAATGTACCTTCTCACAGTTCTCGAGGCTGTGATCTGAGGCCAAGCTGTGGGCAGGGTGGTTTCTTGTACAGCCTCTCTACTTGGCTTGTGTCATTCTTTTCCTTCTGTGTCCACATGGTCTTTCCTCAGGGGAAATCTTTGCAAAACTTGATTAAAACAAACTTCCTTTATTTTTTCTAAATGTTTTATACTTTCGGGTTTTACATTATGGTCTCTTCTGAGTTGTTTGGTTTCTTTGTTTGGTTTTTACATATCAGTACCGGATTGTTTTTGCACCACTTGTAGAGAAACTGATCTTTCTTCACTGAACTACCTTTGTACTCTGGTTGAAAGGGTTAAGTGTGAATCCCTTCCTGAATCTTATTCTGTTAAAGTCTCGATGTTCTTTCTATTTCGAAAGAAAATGTACACGACAGACACCCATGAACCAAACCCCAAGCTTCTCATTTTTAACATTAAGGAGTTCCTTCACCTCTTCTTAAGTTGTTTTCTACAGTCAACTTCTAGTTCCATGAGCTAATATTAGTAGCCAAAGCCAGTTCATATGTACAGTACACTTTCTACAGGAAAGATGGCGATGGGCGATGGGGAGGGGATAAAGTGTGTGAATAGACTTTCTTTCTTTCTTTTCTTTTCTTTTTTTTGTCACTTTGTCACCCCTGGTAGAGTGCCATGGCATCATAGCTCAGAGCAACCTCAGATTCTTGGGCTCGAGTGATTTTCTAGCCTCAGCCTCCTGAGTAGCTGGGATTACAGGTGCTCACCACAATGCCTGGCTATTTTTAGAGACAGGGTCTCGCTCTAGCTCAGGCTGGTTTCAGACTCCTGAGCTCAGGCGATCTGCCCACCTCGGCCTCCCAGAGTGCTAGGATTATAGGCATGAGCCACTGTGCCAGGCCTGTGAATAGACTTTCTGCTCTCAGCTGTCATAAAGTAAATGTAGCTGATGATCAGCCTGACTAGCACCAACTAGAAAGGCTGCATAAGAATGAAGGCAGAAAAAAAAATTACGTCTTGACCATATTGGAGAGATAGGGAAGAAACAGGAAAAGAGAGGATGACACCCCAGAGGAGAGAGGATCTTGTTTCGGAGTGAGACAGATGCTTTTCCCTTGGTGCGTCTGCTAATTAAAGGAAGCATAATAGGAAGCCAGATTTCTGGGCAAAGGGGCCAAGCTGAAGACTGTGGGATTTTAAGAGGCAGGAAAACATAATCAAACTTCTATCAGTCTTACAGAGGTGGAAAGTCAAACAATTGGAGACTCTAGTGAACTAAAATTCTGGTAGAACAGAGGCATAGAGAAGTAAGCTCAAGAATACATTGAATTCTCCCTAAATGATGGTAACAAGTAGTCTGGAACTATCTGGGACAGCTGCAGATCTCTATACTGAAAGCTACAGAAGATGATAAAACTGATTTAAATAAACGAAGGGATTTGCGAGACTTTGATTATAAAGAATTCCAATTCTCCCCAAGTTGATCTATGGGTGCATTTCAAACCAATCAAAGTTCTGTTAGACTTACTTGTGAATAATAAAAATGATGAATTGCTTTTCTCTAATTCCAAAATGCAACAGAATTATATGTTCAACAGAATTATAAGACACCAATTCTGAAGGCCTGTTAACCCTCAATAAAGATCAAGATTATACAAGAAACTATGCTATTGGTATCAGGAGAGAAAAATTAACCACTAGATTAGAATGAAATCCAGACACAGATTTACACACACATAGACTTGAATTGTAACAAGATTGCTTTGAATCAGAATAAAAAAGTATTTCTTAAAATAAATAGTGTTGGGTTAATTATATGTCTATCAGAGAGAGAATGTTTCCAATCGTCTGTCCTACACTGTATGAAAAAGCTAATTATTAGAATATTATAAATTTAAATGATATTGGGAAAATAAAAATCTTTAAGAGGCATAACAGGAAATTATGCTTATAATCGTAAAGATACAAACAGTATTGATAATAAAGGAAGAATAATAAATTTGATTATAATTAAATTAAAACTTAACGTTTGATCAAAAGACACATCAAAGGAATAAAAATACACACAAAGGTCAGAGGATATCTTAATTACATTTTGAATTTTCAAAATGTTTTTTAGTCAGCTTAGGGGAACAGAACAACCTACGTGAGACTGAGTCCTGAAACAACAGAGATTATTTTCTCGTAGTTTAGGAGACTGGAAGTCTTGCTGAATGCTTACTTGACAGAGGGAGGAAGCGAGGGTCTTTATCTTTTTATACAAAAACAAGAATCATAGAGGGAGGAAGCAGGGGTCTTTTTCTCTCTATACAAAAACAAGCATCCCATCATGGAGTGATACAGCCTCATGGCCTCACCTAGACTCCATCTCCTAAGACTATCACACGGGCATTTAAAGTTTCAACTTACAAATTTAGGTGGCACAGACCTAAAAACATGCAAATAATGAATTTAGTTCATAAAAACATGCAAATAATGAATAGAAAAGCATTGTTTTACAAAAATGGATGAATTTCATAACATCATATTGACTGAAATAAGGCAAATTCAATGTAGTACATATTACACAATTCCAGTTATATAAAATTCAAAAACACTGATTTTTAACTGGTGTGCTATATCTTAGGTATCTCAGAAATTTTTAGTGATCATTTAGTAAATTATTTTCAGAAAAAGTTCAAAACAGTAAGTATATTCTCTCTTTAACTTTTTTTTTGATCAACATAATTTAAATGTGCTGTGGAAATTTAACTATAGGTTCAAGTGTACGATGAGATTTAAAAAAAAAAAAAGTTGAAAAACACTGCTCAAAAACCTATAATACTCATCTATACTGTTAGAGTCGAAATTACTCTGGGAGAGGTGGCTAGAGAGAAGGCAAGAGGCCTTCCAAATGTCAGTAATATTCAATTTCTTGACTTGGGAGCTGAATATGTTCATTTTTGGAATTCATGGACATGTTCACATAATTCTATACAGTACATACACATACTGTCTACCCTGGCAGATGTTTCCAGTTGTTAGCAGAGAATGCTAATCTCACTTTCATCTTAATAAATTGGCAAACTGAAGCCGGTGGTTGGCAACGTTTTATAAGTTCTGTGCTGCTTCACCCTAATCATACATTTAATCAGTGATGAGTACAAGTCACGTTGGATACAAGTCAATTACAAGAGGTGCCCAGTTTATTTCTTTTTTAAAATGTGTGTGCGTTTTTTGGCAGCCTCTGCACTTTTAAATTAAATGTGCACAATATTTTGTAGGGGGTCAGCACTAACAGAGGTAAATATTATTTGCACCTGCAAATTTGCATGGGCCTTTTTCTCAGACCATTAGTGGCAGGCCAGTTGGAGGTGAGTTGGGTTTCTGTATTATTGTTATCAACATCTTCAGACGTGAGTCACTCAAGCTAGGAAAGGGCCTGAGGTGAGGAAGAATTATTTTGCTTCTGTCCCAGACTTGGTTTTCACCACTTTCTTTCAATGCTCTTGTGTCCCCCATAGCAGTATGGTGCTGTTGTTGGTTACTCAGTACTAAAACTCTAAGGTACAAGGGTGTCTCTTTTTTTTCTGGAACAGGCCAGTTCTAGGCAGGCCCAATATGTCTTGACCTTATGATAGGTTTTATTTGGGGGGGGGGAGTTGTTTAATTCTTTTTCTTTTTTCTTTTTGGACAGCCCAAGTTCTGATCCAAGGATAGAAATATTTATTCTCCTCCACATGGCAGCCAAATTCTGTTTTGTATATGTGAAAGATCCCATGTGAGACATTCCTTCTTACCCCTCCCCCAGTGGTAGCAGAACAGTTTTAAACTCATGCACAATCCTGGATCCAAGGGGTTTTCTTGACTCTTCCTTTGGGGTTAGACAGTTTTTCCTTGTTATTTCCCCACAGACATCATGTATCTTTTCCTGATTCCTAGCAGCATAGTCATATACCTCATCTCCCGGCAGCAGGTGGATTGTCCTACTACACCTCCCCCCAGAAGCGATGGATCATTGTTTTGGACTGGAGCACCAGAAAGTTTGTTGACACTCCTTCAGCATTTTGAAACATTGGTTCATATAAAAGAAGGGTTGAGGGTAGTGGATTGTGTTCCATTTCTATTTCTTAAGAAGAGCTAGTCACCTCCTGCACATTTGAGTCATTAGAAGGGGTTTGCTCTGTTCTCCAGCCCTATCTCATTCTTCTGTGTGAATACCTGTTGGAACCCCACGGAAAAGTAATCACAGTTGTTCACAAACTCTCCTCCTACATGGAGTGTGAAAATATTCCATACTAGCATAATTGTTCCCGGTAAATTTTAAGAATACTTTAGAATTTATTTTCATTTCGCTTACCCATCTGTGCTCCGCCTAAGTTTCAAAGAACTTCTTGGATTTTGAATTGATATTTTTTATCAATTTTGAAAAATTTTCACCCACTGTCACTTCAAATTCTTCTTCACCTCATTCTTTCTCTTCTTCTGAAACATGAGTTACTCACA
This sequence comes from Otolemur garnettii, assembly GCF_000181295.1. Lineage (NCBI taxonomy): Eukaryota > Metazoa > Chordata > Mammalia > Primates > Galagidae > Otolemur > Otolemur garnettii. The sequence continues at coordinate 30,121,419 of NW_003852403.1, forward strand.
GGTAGAAACTTTTTTTTTTTTTTAACGAATAATTTGTTCATTTTATTTTATTGTATTAAATAGAAACTTTTGATATTGTCCCTCAGAGTACTTAATTACTCAATGCAAAGACATTTGATGTGTTTGTCAGTACTTTTAAATACTCAAATCACTTGAAAAGTTTGTCTATTTTCACTCTCATTTTTTTTTCCTATTTTTATTTGACTCTAATCATTGTACTTATTTATCAGGTATAATGTGGTTATTTCAATATATATATACATATTTTGCAATGATCAGATCAGGGTAATTAACAAATCCATCACCTCACACATTTACCATTTTGTGTGTGTTGGGAACAGACAGAAATCTTCTCTTAACTATTTTGACATATACCACACCTTATTGTTGATCCTATCACCCTAATATGCTTTAGGGCACCAGACCTTATTTTTCCTTTTTACAATGACTTTGTACCTGCTGGCCAAACTTTCTCCATCCCCCTTCCACCATCTCTTTTCCAGTCTCTGGGAGCTTCTTTTCTATTTGCTATGTCTGTTAATAAACATTTTAAGATTCTGTATGTGAGTGAAATCATGCAGTATTTGCCTTTTTATTTATGGATCATTTACTTAATAAGGTGCCATTCAGGTTTATCCATGTTGTCACACATGACAGATTTTTCTTCTTTTCATGGGTGAATAATTTTCCATTTTATAAACATATCCCATTTTTTATTATCCATTCATCATTTGTTGGACACTTAATCAATCACACGTCTCTACAATTGTGAATAGTGCTGCAGTGAACGTGGGAGTGCAGGTATCACTTCAACATTCTGACTTTGCTTCTTCTGAACATATAACAACCAGTAGGATTGTAGGATCATATGGTAGTCCTGTTCTTAATTAACTTTTAAAATGTAATTTTAACCTCCAACCTGTTTCCTCATTTGCTTTCCTTATTTCTTTCCTACCAACAGTGTGTTAGGGATTTTTTTTTTCTTTCTCCACATCCTCATTAACCTTTTCCATCTTTTTTGATAACAACCATTCTATTTGGAATAAGGTGATATCGCGTTGTGATTCTGATTTGCATTTTTCTTATGATTATTGATGTTGACCATTTTTCATATACCTATTGGTCATTTATATGTCTTCTTTCGAGAGACATTTGTTAAAGTACTTCGTATATTTTCAATTGAAGGACACTTAGGGGAGTCACTTCAGAACATTGGACTGGACAAAGATTTTTTGAATATGAGCTCAAAAGCACAGGCAACAAAAGCAAAGTAAAATGGGATCATATCAAACTATAAAGCTTTTGCATGGCAAAGGAAACAGTACACACTGTAAAGAGACCATCTACAGAATGGGAGAAAATCATATCAGACAAGGAGTTAGTGTTGAGAGTATATAAGCCACTCTTATGCCTTTTGTATTTTATTTGGATTATTCTACAGATCACAGTATATTCAACTTTACTGATTTTGCCTGTTAGTCTACGCTATTGATAAGCAAATCAAATTAGTTCATTTTAAACAACAGCATTTTTTTCATATTTAACATTTCCACCTCATTTGTTCTTAGAGTTGCCTTATTTTTTTTGCTGAAAGTTCCCATGTCTTCACATATTTTATTCCAACTGATTCCCTGAAATATTTATCACAGTTGTTATAGGATGTCTGCCTACTGTTCCAACATTAAGGTATTTTTGGATTTCCTTTAGTGAATCATTCTTTTAAACAAAGGCATCATTTTCTTTCTTCTCATCACATCTTAGAAATTTTAATATACACCAAATATTTGTTGTATATTAAAACAACTGTGGAGACATGAATGATACTTCTCAGACAAAGTTATCTAAGGCTCTACAAGAGTGATGGGCTGTAATAGAACTGGGTCTTGTTTTTGTTGTGGTTTTGAAGATTTGCTTTACTTTTGGCTTTAAATGATTTGTGTGTTGTATTAGAAGAATTTCTTCAAATAGTTCAGAATCTGACCAGAGCAAGATCTTAGAGGTCTCTGTGCATTATGCCCAAGTTATCTTTTTTACCTAAGGCCCCTCTCTCTCTTTCAGTGATTGCTAGTCTGACTTCTAGTGTTTTCGATCACTGTGGAGTCCTCTTTGCTCTTCAGTCTCTCCAGAAGCATTCTGGATGTCAAAATGTTACTTTTCCATGTTTTCCCCCTTGCTCTCTACCATTGAATGACTCCTAGAGTGCCCTCAGCAACTGCCTAGAGAGTCTCAGAGTGATTTTCACAATTCTCTTGCTTAAGTCTTGGCCTTTATAGTCTCTGTGTTACTCTTGGCAACAATCTCATGCGTTTATGAGAAATTTTTCTCAGACTTCTTGGCTTGTTTCCAGGAATCATCAGGCTCTGTATAACCTCTATACAACTTATTGCTGGGGTTCCCGTCTTTGGCTATTCACTTATTCATTGAAGGAAAAGAGTTGGCAGCCAAGGGAAGTTATATAGCAATATTGGGCCATCCCCCCCCCACCACAGAAACTGTTAAAAGTTTGTGGAAAGGTCAATTTTTCCTGACCTTGACTATGACACAATTCTCTTCATTCTCCCACCCATTAGCCAGTTTTATATATTTATTCATTTTCTTATAGAAGTGCTTACCACTTTCTGGGTGTTTGACATAAATTTCTTTGCATCTGATAGGGAAAACAAAACACACACACACACATAACTAACTGAGAAACGAAATTGAAGTCTGATTTTATTGCTGTTGTTAAGATAGGGTCTCTCTCTGTCACCTGGGGTAGACTGCAGTGATGATAGCTCAGTGCAACCTCCGGCTCATGGGCTTGAGTCCTTCTCCTGCCTGTAGCTGGCACTGTAGGCACGTGCCACAAGACTGGGCTAATTTTTCTTTTTTTTTTTTTGTAAAAGTGGGATCTCACTCTTGCCCAGGCTGGTCACAAACTCCTGGTTTCATGCAATCCTCCCACATTAGCATCTCAAAGTTCTACGATTATAGATGTGAACAATCATACTTAGCCCAAACTCTGATTTAAAGGTCACCTATTAGGATGAAAGCAACAGTCTCATAATTTCTGCATCATAACCTAAAACAGATTAACTATTTCTTGAATAAATTGTTTGAATTGAAAATAGGTCATACAGTATTTTTTCAATGTATGTGATAATTAAATCATGAGATTAATATGATGGTTGATTATTGATTTATCTTTGCATTAGAACTTGAACTTCTGTTATTATTGTGAAGTTAAATCAAATTTATTTTCTTTTGAGTTCTTTAAATGTTTCTTCCCATTAAAATAACATTTCAAATTAATTTTAGTTAGACCAATTATCTTTCTTTTACTCTGGTTATTTTTGAACCCATATGTGTTTCATCTCAGAGACTTTTTGAATTATGCTTTTACTTTTTAATTTAACATCTTAAGTAGATTAAATTACTGTATTAATATATTACTATCTCTTCCAGCCAGCCTTATTTACAGAAATAATAGAAAAATATTTGTCACTAAAGGATATCCTGTTAGACTGAGCTATTAAGCATTTTCTGAACGGTTTTATATTTGTTTTTTATTTTTGTAGTATGCTATATAGAAGTCATATATACAGAGGGTGCCAAAATATGTATACATATTTTAAAAAATCTAAAAACTGTATTGAAAATTATAATACTCAATATATACCAGTAACAGAAGATAAATACAAATCATGTTTGAGTATCTCTTGAAGTTGCAGGAGTTAAACATGACTTGAGTATTACAACCTTAAATGTGAATAATAACACAACTCAAAAATTCAATGTAGATTGTGATGAAAATACAAAGTAATCCTTGGATATAGAAATGCTTAGTTAAAATATGTTTTGTAAAAAAATAATATTCATTTGAATGTAAAATGCAAGGCATGGTGACAAAAGCACTGGAGAGGGAATTAGAGGATGGGAGGAAATATGTTCCTTTTCTTTATAAATCCATTTCATTTTTATAGGAATGGATTTTATAACATGGGAGTTTTAGATTTCATTGAGCTGAAAGTCAGACTGGCAATTAAAATTAAGGAATTAAATTTTTTTGAAATACTATGGTTTATTTGTGCAAATAAAACTAACAGCATTGTTGAATGAAATAGAAGAGATATAAATAAATGAAAAGATATTCTTTGTTCATGGGTTGAAAACAATTAATACTTTTAAAATAGCTATACTACCCAAAGTGATCTATAGCTCCAATGCAATTCCTTCAAATTTCCAAGGGTATTATTTCTCAGAAATATAAAAAAAAATTCCAAAATTTACCTAGAACCACAAAAGACTCAAATAGCCAAAGCAGTCTTAAGCAACAGGGAACAAAACTAGAGGTATCACACTACCTGATTTCAAAATATACCACACAGCTTAGAATTGAAACAGCAAAATCTTGGTCAAATATATATATATATATATATATATATATGTATATATATATAAAAATAAATACATGTATGTATGCATCATATGTTCGTCCATATATGAACATGATAGCTGAGAAATAAATCCATGTATTTGCAGTCAACTGATTTTTTAACAAAGGAGCAAAGAACACAATGGAAGAAAGTCTCTTCAATAAATTGTATTTAAAAAATGAGCTATCTATAAGCGAAAGAATAAAATTGGACCCTCATCTTAATCATATTCAACAGTCAAGTCAAAATGGACCACAATCTTAGATGTAAGACCTGAAGCTTTAGAAATGCTACAATGCATAGAGAAAAATCTCCTTGGCACTGGTCTAGGCCAGAGGTTCTCAACCTTACTAATGCCACGACCCTTTAATACAGTTCCTGTAGGTCACAACCCACAGGTTGAGAACCCTTGATTTAGGCAATAGGTTTTTGGAAATGACCCCCAAAACAAAGGGAACAAAAGCAAACAGACTAATGGGATTGCATCAAACTTAAAAGCTTTTGAAGAGGAAAAGAAACAGACAAGAGAATGAAAAGGCAACCTGCAATGGCAGGAAATATTTGCAATCTACATAACTGTGGAGAGTTAATATCGAAAAGGTGTAAGAAGCACATATAACTCAATAGTATGAAACCAAATAACATGATTGAAAAATGGGTAGAGGACCTGGATAGATATTTCTAAAAAGAAGATATAAAAATGGTCAACAGGTATGTAAAATGTTCTTACTATTACTAATCATTAGAGAAAGGCAAATTAAAAGCACAAGGTGATACCATCTCACATAGCAGAATGGCTTTTAACAATAAGTAAAAGATAATGAGTGTCGTCCAGGATGTGTAGAAGAGGAAATCCCGGTGCACTTATGGTGAGAATGTATAGTCATTATGAGTCATTATGTAAAACAGTATGGAATTGCCTTAAAAAGCTAAAGTGAGAACTACCACATGATTCGGCAATCCCATAACTGGGTAGAAAACCAAAGGAAATGAAATTGGTATGTCAAAGAGATATCTATCCTCCCACATTCATTTCAGAAATATTCAAAATAGCCGATGTATGGAATTAGTCTAATAAAGCAACAGATTGAATGAATAAAGCAAATGTTGTATGTATACACAATACTATTCAGCCATAAAAAAGAGAAGGGAATCCTATCTTGGGTAAATCTGAAGGACACTATAATATGTGAAATTAGCCAGGCATAGAAAAACAAATACTATATAATCTTCCTCATATATGGATTCTAAAAAATGTCGCTCTCATATTAATTGAAAGTAGACTGATGGTTCTCTGAAGATGAGGCAATAGAAGGGAGAAGAGTTGGGGAAAAATACAGTTAGAAAATACAAAGTTGCAGTTAGGAGGAATACATTCAAAAGATGGAGTGTATGTTCATGACTATATTTGAAGATGATGTATTGCACAATTGAGAAACACTAGGAGAGTGACTATTAAGTGTTCTCACTACAACAATGATAACTCTGTGAGGTGACTCACGTGCATTAGCTAGACTGAACCTTTCCACAATATATATATGCTTCAAGGCATTAGGTTGTAGGTCACAAGTACATACACTTAAATCGGTTAATTCAGCTAGTTAGTTAGATAGATAGATAGATAGATAGAGAAAATGATTGACTAGGAATATACCCAACAACTTCACAATAGCGATTTTCTCTGGAGAAAAAGAGAAAAGAATCTAACAGGATAAGTTATTTTAATGACATTTGTAATGATTTACTACCAAAAATAGACAAAAGACCTGATAATACGCATCCCACATTGTTTTGACTTATTTATTGATGTCCATATACTTGTAATAACAATAATCTTGATCTTGGAATATTTTTTAAAAAGTCTTAAAATGATAACCCCAAAGCATTCTATCAAACTCAAACTTGAATCTAAACTCGATATTCAGCTTCCTTATTTTGAAATAAGGATAATGAAATTACAAAATTACAAGTGTTGTTATATTTTAATGAAAGCACAGAAATCTTTATTTCTCCTATATCTCTTGACAAATGTTTATTTAGATTCTGACCAAGGATTTTTACAGTCTCTTCATTCTCTCAGTCTTTAATCTTCTTTTCTCAAAGTATACTCTCTCTTATTGTGTCTTACACTTCTAAAAATTTAATTGTGATATAATACCAGACAATCCTCAAATGTATTAATAGCATACATCCAGACCTTTCCTACTTTCCCTTAAAGGCTATTAGTATGCATAATTGCCTCATTGAGGTCACCCCTTGGAAGTCTCATTGGCATTGCAAATCCAACACGCTGACATCCTAGTTTGTAATCTGGTCATTTCTTCACCTTGGAATTTTTCTTTTCTTAGATCTGTAAATAGTACCACTGAATGTCTAATTGCACAAACCTGAAATTCATGGATGATGTACAATAACCATATCTTCTCATAAATTAAGACTGCCCAAATCATGCAAAGTTTTACCAAGTTTACCTTTAAAATGCCTTCGAATTCCATCTATTTTTCTCTGTTTCTACTGCCATAGCCTAAGAAATTACTATCATCATTCTCACACAAGAATGAAACAGAACAGAATAGTATAAAACAATCTTTACTTCTTTGGATCCCTCTCTACTTTTCCTCCATGACGTAGCCTGAGTGGCCTTTACAAAATAGAAATCTACCAGTGTCACAGACTACAAGATGATGATTTGTCATTTTTCTCATGATAAAGAACTAAGTTTTAATTCAGCTTGCAGGAAACTTCTTGATTTGTAACCTAACAAATCCTCCCACCCCATTCACATTATTTTCCCCTTACTCTCTGTACTCATCTTCCCTGAATATCAGTTTCTCAAACTTTCTATGTTCTTTCCTTCCTCAGCACCTGAGCACATATTACTTAGTTGTGCAAGTAACATGCTATAACATATACATGCTATAACATAACATATATACATGCACAGTACTGTAATTTTTTCTAGCATTTTTTAAAAGTTTCACACATTTCAGCTTTAGCTTCAAACTTATTACTGTCTTTCAAAATGATAAATTTAACAATTATTAATTTAAGAAAAACAGAAGTCGTATATATATTATATATATATATTTTTTTTTTTTTTTTTTAAGAGAGCTTTATTTCTCATGAAGGGGTCCTAACCTGCAGTTATGATTCTAACAGGCAGGGAAATACTGCTCTGGGCCACAATCCAAGAATTTGTGCTTCAAGGGAGTGAGAAAAGGGAACGGGATTTTATACCCAGTGGAATGTCTAAAAATACATATCTAACAAGTTATAGGAGAATTCATGAATATTTATGAAGAGAACACATGCATGTGTAATTGACCTTTACAATGCCTTCCATCCCATCATGCAGAGAACTCAGTTTTAAGGTTTTTTTATGGGGTCTTCATAGCCAAGAGGGTCTGTTCCATTAGCAAGGGCTTTATGGTTTTATTTTTAGTTGACGCAATGGAATATTAATTTTCACATATATTAATTACTGTACTCTTATATAGGATATATAGGAGATGGTATAGAAAAATGAAGGAAATCATATAAAAAGCTTTCCTTTTCATAGAAGTCTTTCTCCTTGAAATACTGTCTCTCTCTCCCTCCATTTGTTTACTTGACTTCCAATCACTGTTTAGTCATCATCTCAATTATCATTGCGTTATCAGTGAATCAAGGTTTTGGACTGTGCATAATAACAGCTGAATTAATAGTGCCTTGTGAGAAATAGAGTCACTCAAAAGTATCTCAAAAGAAGTCTAGACTAGGCAATGTGGGACTAATGTAGGAAACAAACAATGTACTAAAGTCCAGTTTTGTTTTCACTTTTGTTTTTTTGTAAACTGCCATAACCAGCCATTCCTAATTTTGAGTGTGGGGTATGTGTGCGGGCATGTGCTTGTGTGCTTGTGTGTATTTGACTCATGAAGGCAAAAAATAGCTGTTGCAGTTCTCAGCCAAGTAGTAAGTTCTTACATCACTATTTTTTATGAAAACTTACTTGACATTTCTAACCATGTCATACTCCTATGATATGTTGTAATAATCCCAGGACACTGTCCTTGTTAGCATGTAATACACACGGACATTGGTAGTTGTTAATTGTAAATTTAATCTTATTTGGATGTTGCTTTAGTAAGATCTATCTCTCCCATTAACTATAATCACCAAAGAAGACAGGAATATGGCTTTTTTTCTCTTATTATGTTGATCTTAGCTTCTCATATAAATTAATAGCATATTTAATTAGTTAATTCATTTTATGTGCTTAAAAGAACTTACTAAAGGGATAGTTTAATTAATGTCTACTTAACTTTTTCTTTTTCTTTTAAAATTTTTACAATTTTTGATCATCCAATGTATTCTGTTTTGTATTGTTCATTCATTTTGCCACTGACCTTAGTGCTATAAATTTAATATAGTGAATTTAATATATTCAATATTTAAGACTCTTAAAGGTTAATATATTTCTGATATCTCCTCAGCTTTTGTATAGCACATCCTATCATGCTTAGAGTATAGTACTTAATATGTATGAAAAATTAACATTGCATTTGAAGACAACATTTTTATAATATTTACAATTCAAAATGCTTAGAGTAATGAAGAAAAAACTGTTTTAAACACTACAAAAATTATGTTCAGCGCAAGACACCTAGCTTGTGTGTGGTTCTACCTGCTACGATATAATGTTTGAATTAAAACATTCGTGTTACGTGGAACTTTTGATAAATGATCATCTAATTCAATCAAACAAGAAAGTAAACAGCGATGGAAAATATAAATCACTCGTGAGATTGTTTCCAAGTATCAACAGAAATTGATGATTAAATATAGATTTTTAGTTTTAGACTAGAAGTAATAGAGGAAAATCGAACTGAAGTAATCATCCCCCACATTTGACTTGTTACAGGAAAGTGATAAAACACTGTCTAGCCTCCAGTCTAAGTGGAAAGCCTCCTCATGTGTGCTTGGTCCAATCCAAAGCATATAATAGAAGAACAGATTGGTCAAGACAGAGTCCTAACTTGCCATTTGTGTATGATCTAGGCCAGCTATAAAGACATCAAAGCGGAATAGGGAGGGCCGGTAAGAGGAGAAACTTAATTGTTTATTTCTTTGGTCATTAATGTCTATTGACCATCTGCTGATATTTGGCCTTAGCCATACAAAGGAAATCATAATATTTACCATCAGATAGCATAATGGTCACCTTTTAGAATGACAGATTCAATAATGTTCTCAAAGCAGTCATCATTTATTTGTAGGTAAAATATATTCTGACAAACACTGTTCCTTTCCCCTCCTTCCACCTCCTCTTCCTTCCGTTAGTTGTTGTAGTTTTTGTTTGTTCCTTTTAGTCATAGTTTGGCAAAGACTAAAGTAGCTCAGATGTCTTGGGTGTGCTATTAGTTCAGTTGAGGTTTATATTTTATTCTATATATATAATATTATGTGTATATGACATTTATAACATTTATGATTTCTTCCTTGGGGTGTTATTTAAATTTACAATATACTAATTTGCAATGTGTGATTTTCCATCACTCTAACTCAAAATAAACATCCCTGACTTAGAACAATTCAGCTTACAATTTTCTGATTTTACAATTGTATGGAAGCGACGCAGTCAGTAGAAAACGTATGGAAGTCCTCACGTAGCCACAACTTTACATCTCTGTCCAGTATTCAACAAATTAAATGAGCTCTTCAATCTTTTATTATAAAATAGACCTGGTTAGATGATTTTGCCCAATTGTAGGCTAATGTAAATGTCTGAGCATATTTAAGGTAGGCTAGACTAAGCAATGATGTTCTGGCAAGTTAGATGTATTAAATGCATTTTCACTTTTCAATAGTCTCAACTCACAGTGTTTTTTAGGACATAAGCCTATCAAACATCCAGAAGTATCTGTATGAATGATTCTAAGATGAGGAGGCTATTTTCAATTCTTTATAAAATAATTTTCTCTCCAAAATATATGTCAATAATTTCCTGGCAATTTGACTACACATATGTAAGTAGTCCCCTGAAAAAAGTTAACAAATTTTAAAAGATCTGTATTTCTCAGTACTTTTCATGAGAAAGTGAAAAATATTCCTCATATGTAATCATAACATTTTTTCCTTGAAATTCAAATATTTTAGTGATGGTACTGTTTCTTGTTTATTAAAAGATACATCATTTGTAAACATAAATACTTCAGTATTAGTAACACAATTATGATGCATTATAAATGATCTTAAATTCTGAAATGGAGCCTTTCTGAGCTGAATAGGTGCTTATAGTTTTCTTTCTTCTGCATTTTTTGTAAAGCTCAGAAGCCTAAATTTCGTAATAGCTTTCTTTAAGAAATAAAATAGTCTCTTCTTATTCTAAGCACCAGAGCATTGATTGCACTGATACCTCATTAACAAGACTCTTTTGGGTGAGAAGAGCTTCTATTGAACAAGGTGAATGTGAGATTCGTGAAATTGAACTTGTGGGAACATAAGTGGTTTTTGAAACCCAGGTGATTAGCAAAGGTCATTTAGATACAGTGCCTGTAAACCATTTTTTAACTATTTTTTTAAAAGCATACATTTCTATTTTTAGATAGTTTAAGATAATAAATAACCAGAAATTCTCTGTTGCCTAAAGTCCTTGAAGTGAAGTTCTGTGTCCACAGTCATCTCCGTCCTCTGGGGACGCAGTTTCTTTTGACGTGATTATCATCCTTCTTGGGCAGGGGAAGATGGTGAGAAAGTGATTCCTGTTTAGTAGACAGTGCACCCATAACCATCATGGCTTCTCATTGTCTGTGTTCTGTTCAGTCCTCAGCTAATATCTTTGTGCCGGACACATTCACCAGTGTACAATTACAACTTGTAGTGAGATTGAATGGTCACCCCATTTGAGTATTTTTAAAAAACCAAGAGAAACTAATAATAAATAACATTTATTTACAACTAAGGAGATTCAGGCCCTATGTTAAACGAAGGGTATGGTCCTCTGCATGAATGATACGTTTTAACCCTAATAACCACTTCATGAGCTAACTATGTTAATAATTAAAATCCACATTTGGGAATTTCAGAAGTGGAAGCATATAGAAGCATGATCATTGGTGAAATCATAAAGCTGGCTAATGGAGACTCATCTGACACAAAACCTCTCTGATGATGAGTCTGGGCTCTTACCCCTTCTCTTAGGGTACGTTGCCTTGGATTAAAGTATGTTCTTGCTAGAACTAGAACCTAAGCCACCAAATGACTTTTACTGTATTGTTTTCACAAAGTTCTCGGGTCCTCAACAATCTTGATGACTGCTAAATCACTTCCTCATTTTCTTAGGACATCCAACTGGCAAAGGCATTCTGGGCTGTTGGCATTTTCTGGGATTACTTAAGATAGACAAGTTATAATGATAATGATAATATGGTGATAACAAAGTTAACATTTACTAAGCATTTAATGGATAATAAGCCCTGTTGTAAATAGGCCCCAATACACCTCAGAGCAAGGTACACAATATAAAAGCAGTTTTATAAATGGTCATCTAGAAATTAGAAAGCTTTAGTTTTCCTAACTGGAAAAAATTCCATTCTTTTGCCCATGTAATTACGGTGGAGTCTTTATGCTTGGTTTAGAAATCACTACTCCAAGTAATCATGCATCACCTGTGTCAGCTCTTGCCTGACTGTGTTCTAGTGATACCCTATATGGCCCTGACCATGACATTTATCCCACTGTGATCTAATTGCCTTCATTCATCTCCATTGTGTTCATCACATTTCAAGCTCCAAGAAAGTAACAGTTTTCCCATCTTAAGTTATTTCCAAACAGCGATGTCTGACAGATAATAATAAGTAGTTGATGAATATAGGTTAAATAAATAAGCAAATAAGTTGGGTATATTTCTATTACCTTCCAATCTTTTGGCATTCAAATAACACACAATTTCTAATTTAGGGAAGCTCAGCATAGCTGGAGTCATATCCTCTCATTTCCTCTGTTTTTGCAGCTCCAGTTGTGACAGATGCTTCTGAGTCTGTGCTGACCGCAGCCCACTCCATCATGACTCTGCCCCTGATGCTCATTTTTCTGCCTCAGGGCCTTTTCTGAAGGCAGCCATAGAGATGCTCAGCATATGCAAAAGCAAAGCTTATAAATGTGAGACAATTAACTAGGGGCAATTCTCAACTTCCCATCAACTTGATGGATCATACAGGGAGATATTCTGCAAATTATTAGCCCTCCTGGCATAATGTATATGGGTTGCCTACCATGGCATTCTCAGTAATCCATTCGTTTTTCCTTGCTAACTCTCCCAGCCCCTTTCCTATTGTCTTTTTGTATGAAATCACAAATAAACTAACTGAACTCAAATCTTTGACTCAAGGTGGACTTAAGAGAGAAGTCAAACTAAAACATTCAAGAAATAAAAAAGAAAAAATTCTTTATCTTCACAATTACGTTAAGCTATACTTTCCATGATCTGTTTTGCTCACACCTCTCTTAACCTAACCTCACCTGCTTCCCCCTTTGAGATTGGATTATTGTACCATGCAAGCTACAGAGGCTGGGGGTGGGGGAGGGAGTGACACTAACACAGCAAAAATAAAATATATTTTGCATTACTCCTCCCAGGCATCCTCTTGCTATTTACATCCACATAGCCAGTTCCTTGTTCACAGTCTTAGGACCATTTTTCTGGTCACTTTACCACTCTTCTAGATACTGAAATCTTAGGAAAGAGAAAATAATGAAACTGAAAACAGTTTCAATGGCAACTGAATCTTAATTCAGACATCGATTATTTTTATTTAAATATGCCTCCTGCTCATTACCATTATGTGGGTGGCCTTTGACTTCTGAGTCAGCTAGAAAAAATGTAATACATATTAGGGTAATTGTACAATTATAATTGGAATTATCATTATCATTAAAAGAAAAATACAGCCTTAAGTGAGTTCAAATGGACTACATGTGTCCTTTATAAATAAAAGAGTTAAGGAAAAGATTACATTATTTTCTTTATGAACCACAGAAAAATCCAAGGTGGGCATGGAGGCTCACACCTATAATCCTTGCATTCTGGGAGGCTGAGGTGGGTGGACGCTTGAGATCAGGAGTTCAAGACCAGCCTGAGCAAAAGAGAGACTCCATCTATAGAAAACCTAGGCTAGCATTGTGGCAGGGCCCTATAGTTCCAGCTACTCAGAAGACTGAGGCAAATGAATCTCTTGAGTCCAGGAGTTTGAGGTAGCTAGGAGCTATCCAGAGGACAGAGAGAGACTCTATCTCAAAAAGAAAAAAAAAATCCATTTAGGAAAAGTAGGTAATGGCCAAAGGAAGAATGGCTGGAAAACCCATCCATGACATAGAGCGGAAAAGGCTGAAAGTTAATGAAGAGTTAGCTAAGATGAAAAAAATCTTAGCTCTTACTCTTAGGGGCTTACTGTTATATGCCATGCTAATTTTGGGGCTTATTCCCCAGTCATCCTGTCCTGACTCTGCTCCTTCAACATTATCTTGCTTCTGGTTACAGCAGTGCCACACAGTCCCTTTAGAATCATTCATTTCCACTCGTTACAGTCCCCAGTTTGCTGGAGGCCCTGCCTACTATGGGCCTCAGTGATATCTCCAATGGCTGTATGCTGGGAAAAATTATTTACTGTTAATATACATCTAGTGAAGTTTGGAAAAAGGAGATATTCCTTCAGATTGAACGGGGAAAAATGTAATCTCTACATTAAAAGTTACATGTACTGAATCTCTGCCAGAAGGAAACCTATCCCTTATATGTTTTTTTTTTTTTTTCAAACTGTTTCATTACATCATGAGAAAAGCTCTATGAATTAAATCTTCCAATTTTCAGTTTTTTGGCCAGGGCCAGGTTTGAACCCACCACCTCCGGTATATGGAGCTGACGCCCTACTCCTTTAAGCCATAGGCCCCACCCTTCCAATTTTCTAAAGATTTCTTAAATAACTCAACCAGGGTTTTATCACCAGTTTAGGGGAGAGGAAGCTTTAGGAAATACAGTAAGAGGTTAAAAAAATGTATAGGAAGTCTTTGAGGCCCATTTATCAAAAGCATATAAGAATAAAATCTTCCGGGCAGTGCCTGTGGCTCCGTGGGTAGGGTGCTGGCCTCATATACCGAGGGTGGTGGGTTCAAACCCCACCCTGGCCAAACTGCAACAGAAAAATAGCCAGGCGCTGTGGCAGGCGCCTGTAGTCCCAGCTACTTGGGAGGCTGAGGAAGGAGAATTGCCCAAGCACAGGAGTTGGAGGTTGCTGTGAGCTGTGTGTCGCCATGGCACTGTATAGAGAGCGATAAAGTGAGACTCTGTCTCTACAAGAAAACAGAAAGAAGAAAATCTTCAAAGAAAAAGTATTTATACTTTTCTTGACAGTTTAGCTAACAGATATTTAATCTCTTATATGTTTAATTAAAAGCCTCTACTGAATGCCTTTTCATTTAACACCTAACACTGTTCCATATCCATTTGTTTGATACCCTCTGATCTTGCTGTGTGTATATAAGTTTCTATGTAGACAAATGAGTAAAAAGCAGTCAGACAGAAGAACTAGAGTTAGAGACTGATGAAGAGAAAAGGAGAAAGAGCCAAGAGGTAGAGATTGGGAAAAGCCAAGGAGAGAGAATAAAGGGGTTGGACAATAAAACATTATTAGGACATTGAGTCATACATGGTTAAGGGATGGGGGAAAAAAAAAGACACAGCATAGAAGCAAAGAATCCTGTTTTGGAAAAGCAAAAACTGTTATAAATCTACAGTTTGTACCTTTATATGTCTATCAAGTTCAGACTAAGTATTACAAGATTTATGTTGTTTGAAACAGAGTGGAAATACCAAATTCTATTACACTTATTCATAAAGAATGATTTCAGAATTAACATTAATTATTCAGATTTGAACATAATCTCTTATATGTTTGGAAGGTTAAATAAAAAAATATATGTATAAATGGATTTTTTTTTTTTTGAGATGGAGTTTGATTCTGTCCCCTGGGTAGAGTGCCAAGGAATCATAGCTCAAAGCAACCTCAAATTCTTAGGGATTGAGCAGTCTTCTTACCTCAGTCTTCCCCATAGATAAGACCATAGGTGCCTGTTACAAAAACCAGCTAGTTTTTCTATTTTTAATGGGGACCATGTCTCACTCTTGTTTAGGCAGATCTTGAAGTCCTGGGCTCAAGTGATCCATCTGGCTCGGCCTCCCAGAATGCTGGGATTATAGGCATGAGCCACCATGCCAGGCCTTGGATTTCTTTTTTTTACTGGTTCATAAAGAAAGGCAAAGTGACAAGGAAAAGATGTAGTTAGGGTAAACTGAACTGTGCCAGTTCTATAAAAAATTTTCAAAACAGGTTTGTTCTTCTTTTTATTACATACTTGTTGTACCTGTGTGACCTGAAAAGATAGATTTGACTTGGACCCCACTTAGATATAATTAATTGGTAATTTATTACACCTGTGCAGGGGATCGCTGCTCTGAGAAGCAGTCAGCCCTGAAGTGGGGAGCAGGTTGTTTTTTATACTCTTTTTGCATAGCTAAGCAAGCAGGCCAATACAGAAGCGAAACATTGCAGTTAGCTCTGGGAGGGCTTACAGCCTGGGTAACAGTGGTTACAGCTTGGGTAACACAGCTTAGGTAGATTTCCACCATTGTTGCAGCTTGGGGAACACAGCTTGAGTAAGTTTCCCACTATTGTTTTTTCACCAAGGACTAGGGGGTTTTGTGAACTTGAGGACTTTCAGTGCTTCCTTATTCTGAAGCCTTTTCTAGGAATTGACCCTGGGGTGGGAACTTGCCAATTACAATAATCACTTTTTCTTACTTAGTATGGCATTTTTATTAAAATAAATCTACTTTCAAATAATTTTTTATCTTTTACATAATATCTTTCCAAGTTAATTTTATTTTCCTTCTTTCAAATTTTATTTTTCACGAGGAATCATATGGAGTGTGTATTTATTTGGTCTTCTGTGTATAGAGTTTTATAACTTCGCTTTCAGATTTGAAATTTTTTTCTTTTTAATCTTGTGAAAGTTTTCACAGTTATATTTCCCAATAACATATGTCTTATTTACCTCATTTCTGAGTTGTTAATTTTTATTTATATTGTTCCTATGGTTTCTATTGTTCTCATGTTTTGTAAATCATTTCAGCTGGTTTGAAATATGTGTATTAGCTTTCAATTATGATCAAGATATATGAGCAAGTTTTATGTGACTTTTTTTAAAGAAGGATTTATATATTCATTATTATCTTTTTTCTCATAAGAGTTCCATATTTTTTAAAATTTCATAATGCAGATGTTAAAAATATAGGCACAACTGCCAACCTTATGAAGATCAGTAGAAACATATTAACAAGTTCTGTGATTTTTAGCACTTAATTGTTCATTCAAAATGATGAGTTTTTGGTGTTCTCTCTTTTTAAAAGTGCTTAAAATTCAGCAATCATTTTCCTGTCCCTGCCTTTTCAATATTACATATTTTTGCCTCAGATAAATAGTAACTCCTTGTCTTTTTTCTTGTATTCTACATCAAATTAAACCATAAACTAACTCTTCACACTCCAATCCGAAGGCAGTTCATCAGCATTATCTGGCCACAACCTGCCATGCTAATAAAAGGTGAGGAGTCTAATTTTTTGAGGATCTCTATAAATTCTCTTCTAAATTCTTTTTTAAAAAGATACAATTTCCCAGTAGTCAGTAAAAAATTAAATAGAATATAAGCCTTTGGAAAAACAGATTTTAGAGAGGCATTAAATTGTCATTCAGTAAACATAGAAAGCCTATAAGGTAATCATAATCATTGTGGAAACAGTTGTAAAGGTAATTTTTGTTTTTATTTTTACTACAGCTCATAAAAGCTAAGCACATCATGGTCTGTGATTGTTTGGATGAATGCCAGACTCTGGTATTTGGTAACTGAGTACTGTGAAGAGCTGAAAATGTTCCACCTCTGAGTGAGGCAATTGCTGACATGAACTTGTTGGTTTCATAAATAATTAATGAATTAGGAAGGAGAAATTTTGTATGTTAAGTATAAATTTTAAGTCAATAAAGAAGGGCCTTGGCTCTCTTGGGGACACACAAAATGTATCAGAAAGCAGGTTATTTTCTTTGCCTTGGATTTTGTGTGTGTTTGTATGTGTGTATTTCCCACTAAATAACCTATGGAATTTATAACATCAATGTATTTTCTATAAATATGATACAGGAATGCAGTGCTTTTAGCTATCACTTTAAATTATTTTGTGTGAAAAAATTAGTAAACATGAAAAATTGAGTGTAATTTTTATGTAACCAACAAGTAAACTTGGACATATTTGTCTTGCTCAAGGTCGCAGCCCATATTTTGGAACAGTGCCAAAATTGTGATACCTCACAAGGTAAATTTTGAGGACAAAATAGTACAAAGTAATATTTTTGTCAATGGAAAGGCACTACATAAGTATACTATGTACATATACATATATAAATAAATATATATGTGATATATATTTATATATATATATTTTTAATCCTGCTTCTGCTTATTAGTTTTCTTCAAATTTAGATAATATATGGGTTATTTTAACAAAATATAATCACATTGTATCCTGAAAAGTGAATTAAACTACATTTCTATTAATGTTAATGTCATACATATAAATTTTAATACCTTTGCATAGTGTTTATTCAGCTTTGAAACCAAAATAAATTTATAATCTAAATACTAAAAAAGTACTAAATCACATAAAATTTTATTTATTATTATTTTAGCATGTTGGATAATTAATTAGTGATAAAATCCTGATTTTTTAAATTATTATTATTATTTTGGTTTTTTTGAGACAGAGCCTCAAGCTGTTGCCCTGGGTAGAGTGCTATGGCATCACAGCTCACAGCAACCTCCAACTCCTGGGCTCAAGTGAGTCTCCTGCCTCTGCCTCCCAAGTAGCTGGGACCACAGGCGCCCGCAACAATGCCTGGCCATTCTTTGGTTGCAGCTGTCATTGTTGTTTGGCAGGCCCGGGCTGGATTCAAACCTGCCAGCTCAGGTGTACGTGGCTGGCGCCTTAGCCGCCTGAGCCACAGGCGCCGAGCCAATTATTATTATTTTTTATTAAATCATAACTTTGTACATTGATGCATTTATGGGGTTCAGGGTATTGCTTCGATATACAATGTGAAATGCTTACATTGAATGAAGTAATAGATCCTTTTTTATCTTTTTTCTGTTTCTAGGCCATGCAACATAGGATATTACAATAAGATTTTGGTTTCCACATGAAAATAAAAGTCAGACTTCAAACTCAACAAAAGCCTAATACCAAGCCAGTGCTCCTTTTAAGGATGTGCTATCTAATAACACTGAAGCTGTATTTTCCCACTTAGTACACCATTAAAACTTTAGTGTTAAGGAAATGTATATTAAATGGATATCTAACTTAAATTTTGTCTCAGGAACAAAAGATATACTGCATACGCTATAATAACACTTTATAGAAAATATAGCAAATTGATGCATCTAAATGGATGATAAAGAACTATACTTAATTCAAAATGTAAATGTATTCTGTTATTTTCAAAATAAGCTTTATTTAGTTTGAGGTGGTATCTTTTATATAAACTACAGTTCACTAACTTGAAGTACACATTTCAGTGACTTTTAACAATTTTTATAGTTATTTAACTATCCAAACAATTGTAAGTTAGTTCAATTATCAGGAAAATATTACTCTGGGCTGTTCTGTATTCTATCCTACATTCTACTCCTATATCCTGGCAATCACTGATCTGTCATTATCATTCACTCTTTCTAGAATTTAACATAGATTACACCACAATATATGTCATAGTTTGTGTATAGTTTCTTTCATGTGGCTTAGGAGTTTTAAGATTCACCTATATTATTGCAAGTTTCAGTGTTTGGTTCCTTTTCTTTCTTTTTTGCAGAATAGTTATCTACTGTATGCCACAATTTGTTTTCCATTTACACGTTGATGGATATTTAAGTTCTTTTCATTTTAGATAGCAAGAAATCAAGCTGTTATGCACATATGCATAAACCTTTTTTGTGAATATATTTTTATTTGTCTGGGCTATGTGGTATGTTAACTTCACAGACTCTACCAGCTGTTGCCAAAGTGGTTGTATCAGTTTGCACTCCCACCAGCAACATACAAGAGTTCTTGCTCTATATCTCATAACCTATCAGTATTTTGAGAATTTTCTATTTTAGACATTCTAGTGGGTATATAGAAAAGTCTCAGTCTATTTTAATTTTCATTTCTTTAATGGGGAATAATCTGCCTCTTTCCATGTGTTTTCTTAACCATTTGTAAATGTTTTTGGTAATATGAGAACCTAAATATTTACTCATTTTTATTATTGGGTTTAAAATATTTGAGTTTTAGTATTGAGTGTTAAAAAAAATTCTAGAAGCAATTTTTATGGGACATATTTTGCAATATAATTTGCATTTGTGGTTCACCACTTTACTCTTAAAGCTGTAATTTTTTTTTAATTAAATTTTAACTTTTAAAAATTAAATTTTAACAAAGTACAATGTATTAATTCCTCATTTTGAATTCTAAGAAAACTTTTACTTTTTTTTAGTAGTAGTTTTATGCTAATGGCTCATACATTTTTGCTTGTGGTCCATTTCTAGTTAGTATTTGTCCAAGAAGTAAGAGAAGGGTTCAATATTTTCTGTTAACTTACAACCACTCCTTGACCATTTTTTCCTTATTAAGCTATCTGGGACATTGATGAGAAAACATCAAGAGAAAATATATACCCAGGTCTATGTCTGTGGACCTCCTTTTCTGTTCCACTGATCTATATATTTAAATGCATGTTAAATCCAAACTGTCTGGATTATTGTAGATTTTCCTTTCTTTTCCTTTCCTTTTCCCCCTTCCTTCCTCCTATCTTTCCTTTTTTTTTTTTTTTTCCTAAACTAAGACTTGAAATCAGATTTAGCAAGACCTGTATTTGCTCCTTGTCAAATTGCTTTGGCATGTTTAGTTCTTTGAAATTCCTATAGATCTTTTTGCTTCACCTTGTAAATTTGTACAATAACAGACTTCTGGATTGTGAGTGGTATTGCCTTGATCACTGTAATGAATTAACATCTTAACATTATTTGAGTCTTCATATCTTCAAAAGCAGTATGTCTTTGCATATAGATTTTTAGTTTCTCTCAGAAAGGTTTTGTAGGTTTCAGTTTATCATACTTGCATTTATTTTGTTAAATGTATCCTAAAATACATTATACTGTTTGATATTCTAAAAGGTATTTTAAAAATTTTAATTTCTAATTCTGTTGCTGACAAGTCGATGTTTATGTATTAATGTTATATCCTGTGACTTTGCTAAACTTATTTATTAGTTGTAATAGTGTTTGTAGATTTCTCAGGCCTATGTATATGGCCTTACAATTTTATTTTTAAAACAATTTTCTTTTTTCACTTTATTAATTTTTAAAAGAATCTTGCTTGTAGTAAGGACTAGAACCTACAATGCATTACTGAAAAGAAGTGTTGTCAATGGATATTATAGCCATGAATCTGATATTTGAGAGAAAAATTCAGTCTTCAAGTTTAATTATAACAGAAATTATAGTATAAAAATGAGCAATTTTTTAAAAATAGCCCTTCTGTTAGTCTGAAGAAGTTACCTATTGTTACTATTTTGCTGAGAGTTCTTATGATGAATTTGTATTAGTTTTGTCAAAGGTTTTTCCTGCATTTAATGATCATATGTGTCTTATTTTTCTTTGTAGTAAGTACTGTAAAGTACATTGACTGATTTGCATTGTTAAACCAATTTTGCATTTCTAGAATGGACACCATTCTATAACCATGCATTATCCTATTTATTTATTTTCGATTGATTAGCATATTTAGTATTCTAAAATTTTTGGAAGATCCAGGCTTGTGAGATACTAGTTTGTTGTTTTCTTTTAATGGCTCTGCCTAGTATTAGTGTCAGACGAAGGTATATTTCATAAAATTATTTGGAAAATATTGCCTCCTAGTTAGTTTTTTAGAAGCGTTTATATAAAATTTATGAAGACTTTGAATGTTTGTTACATAGTATTCATTTTTTAAATATTTACTAGAATTAGCCTATAAAGCTACCTGGGCCTAGGATTTTCTTTGTGAGAAAATTGTGAACAATAAACAAATTTCTTTGCAGACACAGGGTGGTTGAGACTGTTTTGAATGAACTTTGATAATATGTGCCTTATAAATAATTAGCTCATTTCATCTAAATTATTAAATTTAATGTCTTACTATTATTTATAATATTTCTTTATTATATTTTTATCTACTTTCAGATCTGTAACCATGTCCCTCTTTCATTCCTGATATTGGTATTTTGGTTTCCACTTTCGTCTTTATGATTTATATTATGTGTTCATAAATTTTATAGACCTTTTCAAAGAACAAGCATTTGATTTCATCGATTTTTATCTGTTTTTTTCTGTTTTCTATATTATTGTTTTATCAAAATATCTTTATTATTTTCTTTCTTCTACTCATTTTGAACTTAATCATTCATGTTTTCCAATTTTTTAAGACAAAGGTGAGATTATTAGCTTTTATTTATTTTTCAATATAAGCATCTTATGCTGTAAACATTCCTCTGTCATAGTTTTCACCTAATTGCATAGTTTTACATAAATTTTTTACTATTTTTTTATTTAACATTTTCTAAATTACCTCTGAATTATTCCTTTGATGTATGTTCTTTTAGTAATATGCTTTATAGTTTCCAAAAACACATTATCTTGCAATTTTTTCTGTTTTTTTCAGTTATCGTCAAATATTTTCATAACAATTGTCTTAATTTAGTATGGCTTGCTTTATAGCAAAGAATATGGCCTATCTTGGTGAATATTTCTCGTGTGCTTGGAAAAATTTGTATTTTGTCTTGTTGGTTGAAGGTCTCATAAATGTCAATTAAATCAGTTTGGTTGATAGTGTCAAATGTGTACATGTATTGTTACCTTTTTTTGACTTTTTTCTATATATTATTCAAAGATGAGTTGTCCAACTCCAACTGTAATTATATATGTCTGTCAGTACTACCATCTCTAGCATGGAAGATCTTTACCTTTATAAAGTACATACATGATCACTTATAATATCTCTTTTCCTAAACCTACTTTTTCTGATAAAAATATAATCATTCCAGATTTGGTGTTTTTTTTTTTCATTAATCTTTGTATGGTATACTTTTTACTCACTCTACATTGACCTTAAATTTAACAGACCTTTGTCTTTACACATGAAAATTTGTTTTAGAAAACAGATACTTTGATCTTATTTTTAACCAATTTGAAAATCTTCCCCTTTCAGATGGTGTTTCTAGACTATTTACAGATAGTTATCAACATAGCTTAATTTTAATTCATTAACTTTATATGATTTTCTCTTCTTTTTTCCCTTTTTATTATATGGAATTCATGGGATATTCTTTTATGATAATATTTTAATTTCCTTTTTTGTTTTATAGGCATAAGTTTTTTTTTTGGTGTTTTGTGTAAAGATGTAGATACTACACAGGTTAACACATGTATTTGTCCCTTATAATGTCTAGAGACAAGATCATACCATTTTTATTTACTTTGGAGACCTTTAAAATGTATACATTTATTTTTCCTTCTCATCCTTTGTGTCATTTTCCTATACAATATGTTTTACTTCTCTATATGAAGTAAATCTTGTGATAGTTGTTATTGTATTTATAACAACAAAGTGACATTAAATTATCTAATTTTTTGTTGCTTTTGTTGTTTTATAATCTTTATTTCACCTTAATTTTTAGAATTAAGAATTATAATTTAACCAAGCATAAATTTTATAATTTGACTTTCTCTGAGAAATTTAAAGATGCCTTTTTCTCTTGTGATTTCTAACAAAAATCTGCTGTCTTTTTATCATTTTTATTCTCTGCATTTTTTTCCTCTTTCTATTAAATTTTCTATTTATCACTTTTTTTCAGGAATTTGATTATAGTATTATTTACTAGGGTTCTATATACTTATTTGTGACTTCACCATTGAGCATCTTGTACTTGTGGGTTTATGGTTTTCATAATAGTTTGGAAAAATTCCATATATTAATTCTTCAAATGTATTTGCAACTTCTTTCCTATGAAACTTCAAAAAATATGTGTTAGGTTTATAATATTTTTCCGCATCACAGATACCATGTTAAACTTTGTTCTTTATTTTGGATAGTTCTGTTTTGTGTATTAAATTTCATGAATCTTTTCTTCTGGAATTTTGTTTATTTGAATCAATGCATTTTTTTCCAGATACTTTTTATTTTCTACATTTTCATATTAAAAATTATCCATTATCCACTTCATATTGTTCAAGTTTTCGTCTATATTCTTGGACATTAGGATATATTTATATGATTCTACCTGCTCTTTTAGTGTTTTTGTTTCCTGGATCTATTATGTCTATGATACACGTATATGGTTCTATCAGTTGTCTTCTGATTATTGGTCATAGTCTTCTGATATTTTCCACACATCTCAGTCCGTTTGTTCTGCTATGAAAGAATATGACCAACTGTGGTATCTTTAAAAAGCAACAGTTTATTTTCTCATATATTTAGAGGCTAGGAAATTCAAGGTTGAGGTTGGTTTGTTGTCTGGTGAAGGTCTTGTCTCTGCTTCCAAGATCATGCCTTGAATAGTGTATGCTCCACAATGTTGTATCCATACAGGGCAGAAAAGTGGAAAAGCAAAAGACAACAGTGTTAATTCCCTATATCAGGGCATCTAAGTTCATTCATGAGGAATGAGCCATTATGTCCTAGTCACTTCTTAAAAACTCACCTTTTAATACTATAAATTGGTAACACCTGAATTTTGAAAAGGATGTAGTCAAACATAGCATCATGGCTAGTAACAATTGTTTAGATGCTAGAAATTTACATTGTCATTTGCTTGATTTAGTTGTGTTTTCGAAAAAGAGTGTTACATAGTTTGTTCTGGCACAGAGTGGTTTGGAATTAGATCTTTGTAAGGCTTATTTTATGAAGCTTGTTAGGGCAGGTGTATAAAAGCCTACTTAAGCATCATCCGTCTGATATTTTATCTTCTTCTACTATTACAAGTTCTTTCTCTTCTGTCTGATAGAAACATTCCCAGCATTTTGTTAGCTCCAAAACTTTCTTTGCCAATTTTTTCTTGTGGTTCTTTCCCTGTCTTGGAGGAGTTACCTCTTATCCACAGAAACATCAGTACTTAGACCAAGGCAAGAGGGTCTTGTGCACATCTTTAGAGTTGTCTTTCTGTGCTGCTCCTTTTTTTCCAGCTTCCCTGCACTTGGGAATCTCTAAAACCAGTCTCCTCAGCTCAAGAATGGTGAGTTCTGTCTTTCCTCAGGGTCACTTTATTTGTTTTCTTCCTTTATTTTTTTCTTTCGGGAATAACATTCCTTTGCCTTCTGTTTTCTAATGTGTGGAATCGTTCATTTCAACTTTTTGGCTATCTGTCTACATATTTAAGTTAGGAAGTTAAGTATGGTCCCTTTTACTTTATCATGTTCTATTGTTTTGAATTGGCTGCTTACACTTTTGAGTTTCCTATTTGAACTATTGAACGACTTTATTTGCACAATGTACAATCATCTCTGGCCCTTAATGGTATGATTCTATAATTTAAGAGTCCACATTATTCAGAGTGTTTATTATGTGAATATACTAACTTTTAAAACTGGGGAAACTTTGTGGATAATCTCTAAGGAATGAATATTGGGAGAGGAAGAGGAAGGAGAGAAAGTGACCCTTTCATTAAGTGCCTTGCAACAGTAAATAAAGGCACTACAGTTTGAACACCTTTCAAAATTATACTGAATCTAATGCAAGAAGTTATTGCTTATCTACCTAATCACATGAAATAATGAAAATATAGTTTCCCCTACATTATTATTATCATAATTCTGATATAGACTTTATTTAATTTCAGGATAGACATAAAATCATGGAGCATTTTATTCTCAGAACAATGAATGTTTCTTGTTTTTCAAAAATCTGTATTCTTTACTTGAATTATTTCTTTCTTTTAATCATTTATGAGAGCATATATCTTCTCCAAGAATTCTGTTGGTAAAATAGGAATGATTATTTTGGTCTCAGCAGAAGGTAACAAAAAAGTCATAAACCAACTTGTTAGTTGATGATTAAAATATGGTAGTTTTTCCTCTTTTCCCTAAGGTAGGTTTTTATAAGATTATTTAAGATGAGAACGGGTCCTTTGGAAAAACTTGTATAGTAATAATGCAAATAAATTACATAATATGGAAAGTTATTGTGCAAGTGATGTAAGTCAATTAAATGCATTTTTCCAAGAATAGTTTTCTTTCACAGGGTTTACATTTTCAAACTTAAGAGAAAAGATGTGTGATATTTTTAGGTATAATGTAGAAGTCTAGCCTGTTAACAAAAATGGATCATTTATACAGCATATAAAATTTCTTCAATTAAAGAATAAGCAAATTAAGCTAACTCATCAAGAAATAAGCAAGTTATGATTCAAAATCAAATATACCATGGAGTCTAAAATTATTATACAGTTTGAGTACAGTTATTTATAGAATAAAATTTATATTAAAATTTCTTTCTAATTTGACAACACAAACAATGCTTGCTTCCCTATCAAAATTATCACAACCACTCTTGGAAAATCCACAAAGCAAATTCCATTATTACATTCAGCTTGGCATAAAGAATTTACTTATCATGAAGACAATGGCGTGGAAACTCCTCTCTGGGTCCATGACCCTGAGCATCAGCTGGTGACTTTGCAATGAAAGACAGTACTAATAAATAAATAAAGTGATTTCTCTGCTCTGAAGTGCTCTTTTGCTATGTGACACTTTGCAGTATATTATTAAAGAATCATTGTACCTGTGATGTATTGAAATAGAACATCACCAGAGAGTCATTTCTGAGGTGATGTATTGCACCTTCTCAGGGTCTTGGAAATATAATGCACTTCAAAAGTCAGGCCATGAGCTTATCTAAAGAATAAAATCAATTTTTCCTTAATAATTTTCAGATTCCAATGAGTATCTCTGATAGTTATAATCTCAGGCAATCTAAACTCATAAATAACGCATTTTGCTTGAGATATATGTATATTACATATACATATATAGTGTTATATACATATATATGAAAATCTAGTAACTTTTGGAGGAAAGAAGTTTGAAGTAAAGGGCAGACACACTGAAAAAGATGGAGTATGATTGTGACCCAGGAGATTTATGTAAGCAGTGGATATAAGCACAGGAAAACTGGTCTTTGAAAGAGATCAGAACTACCATGCAGGAGAGATGATATAGTGAAGGGGTTTTTAACTTTAAAATATATTTTGAAACTGCCCTTCCTAAGGTTTTGAGGTTGTGGACTCAACCTTATATATTCATTCGGAGAGTGAGACTAAGAACAGCAAAGAAAATAAGGGCAATATGAGTAATTTTGTGCACTTAGCAAAATCTGAGACATATAAAGGTTGTGAATTATGCCGTGACTTCCCACAACTACTCATTATAACATTTTTGTACAGGTTGGATTGTTCTGTGCCAAGGAACTAACTAATGTAAACCACTCAGCCAAACATTGGTTCCCCTAGCTGTGTCTTTTTTTAAAAAAAGTATTTTATCTGCCTGTAGAGAACCTGAAGTTCATGAAGAAGGCAAGAAAGGTAAGGGTTATTTTCATTCTATTGCTAAAAAGCATGCAGTAGATCTCACAAGTTTCATATACCTGAGATCTGGTGGTTTAACCTTTTTTTTTAATTTTCTTTTCTTTAGATGTCACATTATTCAGAAACCCGACAGAAGTCCAAAAGTATTTTTTGGTCCCAGGTCATCACTTGAAAAGTTGTCTACATCTTCCCACAACTGTGTTACACTACTTCTCATCTGACTTTCCTCTAGTCTATGTGGTCACTGAATTTCTGGTTGCTATCTACATTGGTTGGTGCTTTTTTTTTTTTTTTGTATTCAACTTTGCTAAGTACTTGGACTGTGGTTAACAACTTGAGCGCCTGGATAAGGCCCTTAACCCACAGTCTCATTTAAAATAGGGTGACCAGATTCTAACATCTGTAAGGCGGGACAACATGGCGGGGGGCTGAGCCAGGGCTGAGCTGGGGGCGCGGGGCAGGGAACGGCGCCCAGCAGGGCCTGACAACAAGGCAAACTTTGATAAGCAGTTCTCGATAATCACTTCTCAGCAATTATTTATTACAGTTTAACATTATAAAATTAGCAAAAATAATATATAACTCATATTCTGGCAAAACAGCCATATGGCGGCCAAAAACCGTATATTCCCTTCTTGTTCTCCAGCCTGTTCATGCATTCTTTCCAAAAATTAGGACTTTTTTAAAACGCAGCGGGACACAGGACAAATTGTTGAATAGCGGGACTGTCCCACCAAAATCGAGACGTCTGGTCACCCTAATTTAAAACCATGCATCATTGCTTCTTGTCTTGGTAGAATCTGTGATCGTGTTCAAAACATTTAAAATTGAGATATGTGACATGATATGTCAAAATGGTGCAGAACTTAGAGCTTGAGTTGGGGTCTTTCTAGAGTAGGCATCCTCAAATTACATCCTGCGGGCCACATGCAGCTTGTCTAGGACATTTATCTGGCCCAACTGTTGTTTTTGCCACCACTGCCTGTCCTGCTTAGCAGCCGACTCATCCCAGGGCCTGCAGTCTGCCCTCCGACGGTCTGAGGGACAGTGAACTGGCCCCCTGTTTAAAAAGTTTTAGGACCCCTGTTCTAGAGCTTAACTTTTTTTTTTTTTGCAGTAACTCCCAGTTTGCTCATAAGACAACTGGTAAATACCTGTAGAGGTTATAAGGAGGTTGAAGCAGAAAGAAATCCTTAAGGACTGGGAGAAGCAGTATTTTTTCTTTTTTTACTAAAAGTATAAACACATTTTAATAACTTAGGAACTACTACATCTGGTCCTGTCCACATGGGCTTCATATCATCCAACATGGAACTGTATTAACTGTTCTATGACAGGTCTTCCTCCTATTCGTAGTTTAGTCCCATTTCTTTACCAACATTCCTGATTATTTATCCATATTATTCTTCTATCTTCATAACTTAAAACATCTTAATTCCTCTCATAATTAAAACTTATAAGCCTCTATATTTCTCTCTTTCACCTTTTCCTTTTATGTCCTGCCTGAATTACTTTAATTTAGATGTAGTCTTATGCAATGAAAGTATAATTGATTAATACACCATCCTGCCTCCTCAGGAGTCTGATCTAGAGATTATGCATTTTTATCTATATAGTCTAATCTCTCCTTAGAAATCTATTTTTCTGTTGTGTTTAAAAACAAAATCAACTTGCTCCCATCTCATCATTTTCCTTTATCCTTGCCAACAGGCAGAGATAGCAAGCAGATTTGGTACATGAGCCATAGTTTGCTGGCACCTAGTTGTGGAGACGTGAAGTCAAAGGCAGGTAGGTAACTTATAAAGCTATGGGGCAAGTAGTAAGAAGTCGCCATGCCACAAAATAATAACTCTGTTACCTGCTAAACATGAAAACTTACTGTTCATTCAGTTTTCCTAGTGAATGTCCAAAGGGTTACTGAAAATATTTCATTTTTGACCTAATGATGAGAAAAGCTTTATACTGAAATATCAGAATTGAGATTTGGAAGGGCATTTTGGTTCTACGTCCTTAATGTAAATTAAAAGTAATTATTATGCATGTGCCAAAATACTGACTATGGATATTTTTAAGTATTTCCCTGAATCACTGCTAAGCAAAAAATGACACATACCTGCACCCCAACCCACTAAATGATATGCAGATTAGTTTCACCTGATAGTCATTTCTGCTTCTCTTAGTAACTAATTTCAAATCTGTACCAAATTTGACACGACCATTTTATATTCTAGACCTTCCTAACTTTGCAAGTAATTGATTTTTTATTCCTTGGTCTTAATGCATTCATCCCTGATATTACATCTATTCATCACCAATTAAACACCTGTGCTACACAACTTTGTGCTGATCCATTGTGAAAATTTCCAAAAAGATACATTATAGTTTCATGGCTTATACACACTACCCCCATTAACATTAATGAGAATTACATACCTAATTCCCCAAGTGCCAGAATGAAAATTGCCGTGTATTGTTCAATAGCCCTCAAAATTTCTCATCGCTTACCTGGTGCGCCAAATGCTGATAAGTGGATCGTGCCACCTGCTCTGAGCACGTGTTTATCTAAATGAGAAAGACAAAAAGACAGGCACAGGAAGTGTTACTGGTCAAGTAAAGATTCAAAGCATTCTATGGGTGAGAAACATACATGTAAATCATTGGCTAGAGACTAAATTAATATTTTGAAACTAGTTTTATTATGAAAAACTTCCTAGAGAAAAATTTAATTATAGGCAACACACGGGTCATAATACTTTTCAACCAGATGCTTCATGAATATGGTAAAGATACAAGGCTTAATGTGAAAGTAATGTTTGGCTCATTACTAGCAGAGAACCAAGAATTCGCTGTACCAGTGATTGAGACCTGTTCTTTTCGTCTTCTTACATTTTACATGAATGCATTTTGTAAGAAATGATGAAAACTTTAATTTATAGCAAAAATCGTGTTTCAGTCCCTGGTGTAATTTCAAACATCTCGAATGATCACTAAAGACTGTAAAACTAAAAAGTAAATGAGGAAGAGGGGAATAAAAATAATCTCACTCATAAGAAGGTAAGAAAGAAAGGAACATAGACCAGCCAGAGCAGGTACAGCATGAAGGACTTAAACCCAAGCATATTAGTAATCAAATCAATGAGCATCTATTTTTTAAAATACCATATTATGTGTTCTCTATAGGGGCCCTATGAAGACACAAAAATGTTGAAAGTAAAAGATTAGAAAGAGATTATATCATGCAAACATTAGACAAAAGCAACCTAGTGTAGCTATATTAATTCCTAGCCATATAAACTTTAAGACAGTAAGCAAAACTGGAGACAAAGAAAGTTGCTTCACAAAAAATAAATGGTCCACTTATCAGGAAAATGTAACAACCCTATAATTACCATTTACCTTATAGGCACAAATTATAGAAGTCAAAAAAGAAAAAAAAGGAGATAACATTAATTTAATCTGTCAATATGTACATAGAGACTTTTAAGTTGTGATTTTTAAAAATCCCATGTTTTATTTATGTATCACAATAAACTTAAAACTTCAATATGAAAAAAAAATCTATATTTCTCTCTAGGGGACCTGAAACACTTACCAACATTAGTCATATTCTGTGATACAAATATTGTGAGTCAATTATAATCAAAAGATCATGTATCATCTTTTGTGGGCAGCTATAGTCATTGTTAGCTATAAATGTACATATTTAAAAATAATAGTGAACATTATCATCTACCCTAGTGGAACTTACAATTTTTTTTAGGTGTGAAGAAACAAAAGGAAAAAAAAAAACTATGAAATACACAAATACCTTAAATATGTGGTATGTTAGCTTATGATAATTTCTTTTGAGAAAATTATAACAAAGAAAAGTTATGGAAACAGTAGAGTATCTAGCAGTCCCCAACATTTTTGGCATACAGACTCTTTTCACAGAAGGCAATTTTCTACAGAGCAGGTTTCTACGGAGCAGGCTGGACGGGGGTGGGGGTGGGGTGGGGCATTAGATTCTCATAAGCAGAGCACAACCCAGATCCCTCACGTGCTCAGTTTATAGCAGGGTTCCTGTTCCTGTCAGAATCTAATGCTGTTGCTGATGTGACATGAGGTGGAGCTCAGATGGTGATGGGAGTGGTTGTAAACGCTGAGGAGGCTTCACTGCTTACCACCCACCGCTCACCTCCTGCTGGGCAGCCCAGGAACTCAAACTGGTCTGTGGCCAGGGGGTGGGGACCACAGAGTTAAGTAGTACAATTTTAGCCTCTTGTTCAGAGTAAGTTGCCATAAGACTATGTCATTATGCAAAAGTTGATAAAGGAAAGTGAACCTTTTACAAGATAAAAGTTTTCTAAGCAGAGAGATAAAGAAGCACAGATCCCCTGGAATGGATGCTCACTTGGAACACTTAACAAAAAACAGGAGTCCAGTATAATTTGGGCAGTGTGAGAGGGTAAACAATCACAGTCTAGAAGTAAGAGGCAATAGAGTCTAGATCTGATATTGCTTGTGGATTGTTCTAAGAGTTTTTCCATTTGCTTCAGAAGCCAGAAAAACATTGGGGAGTTTCCAACAGAAAAGTAATTTGACATTGTGTTGGAAATAGACTAGCAGAACAAAGAGGAGAAGGGGAAAAGTGAGGAAGACAGATAGAGGCTTAGTTCATCACCCAGGGAGTGACTTGGCTTGTAAGTGGTGGTAGGGGAAGCCGTGAGAACAGATGTGTCTCCAAGTATGTTTATAGTGAATAATGCAGAATTTTCCAATTGATAGAATGGGAAGTAAGTTTGAGCAATTAGAAGGACGGAGTGTATTTTCCTGAGATGAGCAAAAGAATGCAATGGGAAACTGTGGGTTCAGTTTGAGATATTAAACTTGATAGTACTTTTAGAGACTAAAATATTGAGTAGTATTTGCATATATGCCTCTGAAGTACTGGAAGGCAATCCCAGAAGGAGACATAAATTTGGGGAGCTTAGCAGTTTGTTTCAGAACCATGAGTGACCCACAGAACAGGAACTACAGAATGAGGAATGATAAGGTGGCTGATTAAAGCCTGATTGGCTTTTAACCTACTCTGGCTAAATAATCCAGTTTCTTTTATGAAGATAGAACAAAAGTTTGCATCAAACCCCAGGTACTTTGCATTGTTTTAATATTTTCCCTAATAATGTGTGACAAAATTATATATGGTTCATTATTAGCATATTGGTAGAGTCATCTGCTGTCTTTCTCCCTCAAATAAAATCCCAACTGTGATCCACGTAAACTGTGGGATGCCAACTAAGTTACTTAAGGTTTTTAGAACTGAGTGTTTCCATCTGTAAAATGTGAATAAGAACAGTTATGTGATATTGGTTTTGTGAATAATTAAACATGTTATCACATGAATAAACATCAAAGTCCCTATCTCAGAATGCACCTTCAATAAATTCTAGCTTACAAATATTGTCATCATCAGAATCCCGAAGTAAATATTCCCATCCAGATCTTGTTCAATATAGATACCTGGCCTAAGGGAGATCCTTGTGAATATTTGAGTGAGAATTAGGCTCTCTGATAAAAAACTAGGTAAAAAGTATCTCATAGATGACAATGCCAGTGCCAGGTATATTTTATGCAGAAAAGTAATATTTTATTTATTTTTTAATTTTATAAGCTTTTTTTTTTTTTTTGCAGTTCTTTGCCAGGGCCTGGGTTTGAACCCACCGCCTCCAGCATATAGGATCAGCACCCTACTCACTGAGCCACAGGTACTGCTCCAAAAGTAATATTTCAGAAGAGATGAATCATAGTTAAGAGAATTTTAATTGAGATGGTTAGAATCATTCATGCCTGACTTTTCCTACATGTGCCCCTCACCTTTCAGCTTAAGTTGCCAGTCATAGTCTAGAAAATCAGTACAAATCATGGAAATTTTTATTAGCACATTTGCTATCTTAATTAAGTTACCATATGAGTTACAATAACATTATCAATCTGTAGATAAAGAAACAGGTAGAGGATGGCTAAATGACTTTCTTTTTTTCTTTTTTTTTTTTTTTGAGACAGAGCCT
>NW_003852403.1:30155707-30173302 GCF_000181295.1 Otolemur garnettii
CGCTTGAGCCCAGGAGTTGGAGGTTGCTGTGAGCTGTAATGCCACGGCACTCTACCCAGGGGGACAGCTTGAGGCTCTGTCTCAAAAAAATAAAAAATAAAAAATAAAAATAAAGGCAAAGCAAGGAAAATAATAATAATAAAAAATAGGATCATAGCTGCTCCCTCTCACTGTGTTAAAAGGCAGGCAAGTTGTTGATAAGTTACTGGAAGAGAATAGAATCACTTCAGAGAGAAGGTTGGTCAACTTCAGTAGACCATGTGTGTGTTCATTTGTATATCTAAGCTATTTATGCTGAAGAGTAGGCTTCTACTTTGCTACAGAGACTTAGTAAAGGGAGAGGCGGTGAGAAGACTTATACCTTAAAGGTGCAGAGAAAAATTGCAATTGTAGGAGTATTTTGTTTAATGGTATAGCTCTAAAAGAGAGAGAGACGTTGTAGACTTATGGTCAGGAGGAAACCTGTCCACTGCTTAATCAAGCTGAGGGGAATGTTATGACCATCTTGGTGACAAGTCAGGCTAATATTTATTTTAATGAATGTAGTTTTTTCTCAATTATGGACTAGATTTTGATCATTAAGGAAAGATCATTGGGGTATGCACATATAAATGAATTGTGCTATTAGACAACCTAGACAGTAATGATTTAAATTAAACTTCATCTTTTAATTCAATATAGTCTGACAATAAAAAAGTGCATTTAGTTTTAAAGATAAAAGATATAAATGCCTAAACAAAATGTTTTAATTAAATTACCATCATTTGCCTTATTAATTCAGAGGATTTTAACTCACACTAAAAGTTTAAAAGCAGATAACAGTTTGTCTCCACATCTTAAAACATAGGCCGTTCTTAATCTCCCCTTCTATTTTTCAGGTAAACATTTTTACACATCCCAAACTTTCTACACTGAAGTTATTAAAGTTTTACTTGTGATCTAGTGAAACAAACAAACAAAAAAATAAATAAAAATCTTGCAGCGTGGTTTACAATTTCATAAAATGAAGTAAAGTTTATATTCAGGTCAAAATTATAATTTGGATGCTGATACTGAATAACACATTTACTGATTGCTACATAGTTATTTCATGAAGCATTCTATTTTAAAGGATAAGTCTGTCAGAATCATATATTGCTATAGGATTCCACCTTTATCTATGGTTTCCATTTTCACAGTGTCAATTACTCATTGTCAACTATAGTCCAAAAATATTAAATGGAAAGTTCCAAAAATGAAAAACTTATAAGTTTGAAATTGTGCTCTGCTCTGAGTAGTGTGATAAAATCTCCCTCTGTCCCATTGCACTTCGCCCAGTACATGAATCATCTTTGTCCGAGATATCCACTCTGTATGTGCTAACTAGTTACACTTGGTTGTACAATAGAAAAACATAGTATACATAGGTTCTGTATTGGCCAAGGGAAAATTTTTGTTTTGCCTGCTGAAAGTTCACTAAAACTCACAAAAAGAGAAAGCATAAATATTTATTAACATGCAGAGGGAGAACCACAGTGATTTCTCTAATTTCCCAGTGGGCTATAGAAGCTTAAACACTATATTGAAATTATAGAAAGAGTCAGAGAATTGGATATTGGCAAAAATGTTATGGTGGCAAAATAGGTTATGGAGGGAGAGGAGGAGGTCTGACTAGGAAAGGTTGTCTTGTTATGTAGGTAAAACGTCATAAGTAGAAGCCCTTAGAGAGAACAGATGGTATATATTCTTTTAGATCTTTTAAAGGGTCAGATTTTCACTTAAGCTTTCATAGATCTGTACAAGGGAAGAACCTCAGAGAAAGTCTGACCCTATCAATGCAAATTTTCTCTGCAGATGTAAATCTCCCTTTTAAAAGACAGCTTTTCAGGGCTACTTCTGTTGGCAGATCCTATGAGGAGCATCACAAAATATGGGAAAGTCTATATTGTGGGGTGAAATATTTTGGTTTCCTTCAGCTCAGTACTATGTTCTTTCAGATGTCCACTGTGAATCTTGGAATGTAACACCTGCAGATAAAGGAGGATGATGTAGTTAGGTTTGTTTATTCCTACAGTTCTCATGTTGAAATTTGTTTCCCAGTATTATAGGTGGGCATTAATGGGGGGTGTTTGGGTCACAGGAAAGGATCCCTCATGAATTAATTAAGGCCCTTCTTGGGAAGGAGGATAATGGAGTTCTCACTCTATTAGCTCTCATAAGAGCTGGCTGTTACAAGACCCTGGTACTTCCCCGTCTTCTTGCCTCCTCTCCTGTCATGTGATCTCTGCACAAGCTGCTCTCCTTCCTCTTCTGCTGTGAGTCAGAGCAGCCTGAAGCCCTCACCAGATTCCCATTTTTCCACCTAATCTAAGATATTTCTTATACTATCTTTATAAGAGCACAAGCATGCTAAGACAGAAAATTGGGAGCAAGGAGAGGTTTTTCTATAAAGACACCTGACAGTGTGGAAGTTGCTTTGGAAATAGGTAAGGGATAGAGGCTGGGAGAGTTTGAAGGGCTCTTTCTTTCAGAAGAAAATAAAAAGACTAGAGAAAGTTTGGAACTTCTTAGAGATTAGTTAAGTGGTTGTGATCAAAATGCTGATAGATCAAGAAGTGAGTTCTTCTGCAATAAATAAGTAAATAACTACTGAAAGAAATATAGACAGTAAAGGCCATGATGAGGAAGTTTCAGATGGAAATGAGGAACTTATTGAAAACTGGAGCAAAGGTCACCTTTGTTATGTTATAGCAAAGAACTGTACTGCATTGTGTTTACACCACAGGGCTTGTGGAAGACTGAAATTAAAAGAGGGTGAGATAAGGCGTCTGGCAGAAGAAATTTCTAAGCAGTAAAGCATTGCATTCAAGAAGTGGCATGGCTACTCTTGGCTACTTTCAACTATGTATAATCAGATACAGCAGCAAAAAAAATGCCTAAACGTGGAATTTATAATTAAAATAGAAACAAAGGATAAAATTTGAGAAAATTCACAGGCTGCCCACATGTTAAAAAAGGAAAGTACATTTTAAAAAGAGAAATTCAGGGGTGCCATGGAGTAAACCCTTGTTAGAGATATTAGCATGGATAAATGGGAGCCAGGCACTAATGGTCAAAACAATGGAAAAAAGGTTCTGAAGGCATGTCAGAAATCTTTCAGGCCACCCCTTCCAGGAGGGTTTAGGGGAACGGGCCCAGGGTACCTTAGGATGATGCTCTCTGTATCTCCATCACTACAGCTCCAGTTGTGGCTCAAAGGACTCGGATCCTGCTCAGGCTGTTGCTATGGGAAGTATGAACTATAAGCTTTTATGGCTCCAGGTGCTGCTAAGTTTGCAGGTGCTCAGAATGCAAGAGTGGTGGAGACTTAGCAGTTATCATCTTGCTTACAGAGAATATATCAGGAAACCTGGGAACACAGGCCTGATGAAGGGTCAGCGCCAACATAGAGGCCATCTACTTAGTACTACCTAATGGAGCTGTGGGAGCAGGGCTACCACTCAGGACTCCTGAATTATAGAGCAATCAACAGCTTGCCACTTACACCTGGAAAAGCTGCAGGCATTTTACCCTAACTCATTACACGTGGGCTGTACTCCCAAAACCATGGGGATCGGGCTGCCCGAGGGGTTGGGTGCCTACTCCTTGCACCAGATACCAAGCATGTGGAATATAGAATCAAAGAAAACTATTTAGGGAGCTTTCAGATCTTATATCCACCCTTCTGGGGTTGGATGGGGCCAAGTTACCCCTTCCTTTTGGCTGAGTTCTCCATTTAGAAAAGGGCATTTTTAGTGTCTCTACAACCTTTGCATCTTGGAAATAAATAATATGTTTTGATTTTACAGGCTTGCAGCTTGATGAAATCTTGATCTGTGGACTTTGGATGTTTGAGATGATGGGGGAACAAATTAAGACTTTTTAGGACTATTGAGAAGGGATGATTCTAGTTTGCAATGTGAGAAGGGCATAAGTTTTGGGAGTCCATGGGAAAATGCTATAGTTTGTATGCTTGTTTCTCCAAACCTCAGACTGATATTTGACCCCAATGTTGGAGTTGGTGGCCTAATAGGAGATGTTTGGGTGATGGGGATGAACTCCCTCATGAATTGATTAATGTCCTCCCTGGAGTGGGAATGTAAGGTCAGTCTTTGTAGTGAAATAAAAGGGTGATGAGTGAATTCTTTCTGCTAGTTCTAATAAGAGATGGTTGTTAAAAAGAGCCTATCACTGCCCCTCTATTACTTCCTCTCTCACCGCACAATCTCTGCACAGGCTGGCTCCCCTTTGCAAACTGCCAGGAGTGGAAGCAGCCTACAGCCCTCACCAGAAGTGAATGGTGGTCCCATGTCTCTTGTACAGTGCCTGCAGAAGCATAAACCATAAACTTCTTTTCTGAATAAATGACCCAGCTTCAGATATTCTTTTATAACAAAACAAGTGAACTAAGACAGGGTACTTCTGTATTTAAAGTTAATTTAGACTCTATAATAGTTTAAATTCCTCAGTCTAAAGTTAATTTAGACTCTATAATTAATAGTTTAAATTCTCATCATTCAATGGCAGTGATATAAAGTGAGAAAAATTGAAAATAAATGTTTGTATATTTTTCAAACATTTTTAAACAAAAAATACAGAGAAAGCTAGACTACAGTGAAATTCTCAACTCTTAGGTAACATTAGAATTTATGAGATCTGTTCATGAAACTTACCATCACTGAACATGACTCTCTGTGCTCTTGCATTGCGAGTAATTGTGTATCCCCTATTAAGCTTTTTGTATTGCGTTCAGGAGGAGAAATTTGAAGTCCCCTTTGTACTTTAGTTTAGTAACTCTAGGTTAGACTACTTTCCTGCATATAGCTAAGATCTCACTCACTGCAACTTAATGATGCCTCCTGTGAGTCTGAAAACCATACAGATAACTGCCTGCTGTGCAAATTGAGTCTAAGATACAGAATGGAAGAAAACCGGCATTACTGAATGGCAGCCTTGAGAGTGAAAGCTCCCTTCAAACTAAAGTAATCCAAAAGATAGGTAAGATCTCTTGGAGAATAAAGTAGTTTCTGCCTCCTAGGGCCCCGAGCAGTAGGAGAGAATATCTAAAATGTTAAAAATGATGCAATTATAGTCACAATTTTACAAATCCTATCATCCTGCTACCTCAACCATTTGCTATTTCCTCAACCCAAAGGCAATTCTGCCTGTTTTAACAAAATGTATGCAGGATTATAAGAGCATGGCACCAATGACAGTATCCAGAAGCTGAGGCATTTTATACAAGAGTGAGAACACATAATTTTTTAAAAAGACCAAAGTGTACTTACACGTAGTTTCTCAGACCAAAGTACCATCCTCCCAGCTGAGAATAGTGATGTATTAACATATACTTAGGCAAGTAATGCGATAACAGTGGTACCCTGCCGCAGAGCCAGGTGCCACATTTGATGGGAAAAGAAAGGAAGATCAAACAAGAGACAGGTGGAAAAAATGTTGCAAAACTAAGAAGTACAAATTGAAACAGAAAGAATTTTATCTCTTTGGATATGAATATTTTACTATGCCAATATTGTTTAAGAATTTATGTTTTTCTACTAATTGGACATACATCTTTATCACTATATATGTGAGTTTCTTCCAGTTTTTGTATATTTTATTCTAATTGGGATATCTATTTAAGCAAGAAAATTATTTTTAATTTAAAAACATCATGTTTATTATTGTTACTATTAGGGCTAGTCCTTCTGCAGTACTTCCCTAAATATTGTGTTTGTGTGGTTCTTCCAAAGAAATGTGCTTGTTCTCGTACCTAATCCTAGAAAATAATTGAGTCTGAGTTATGTAGGAATTGCATTAAGTTTATAGGTTATTTTAGAAGAAGAAATAGCCATTTAATAATGTGAATATTTCCACTCAGATCATATTGGGCATCTGTTTTAGCCTAATTTCCTATGTTTCAGAACAGAAGTGTATTTTTTATCTTGTTAATTTGTCCTGGCTTTTATTCATTGTTGTTGTTTTTTTTTTTTTTCTTAATGAGTCCTGTTTATGTTTGCTAAATGATGATAGAGGCATGTCTTCTTTTACATGATTCTTATTTCTTTCATCCTCCTGAAAGATTTTTGTTTCTGTACATTGAAGATGTGATTTTTACAGGTTTATTTCACAACCTATGACTATAATAAATCATTTTACTGTATACAGCACTGTTTTGTCCTTGCCCAAGCATATAATTATATGGTCCACAAAAAATGTAATTGTAGTTTTTATTTCATTTCTTATAACTCTAATTGCTTTCTCTTGTCTAATTGAATTAATTGATAAATGCAACAAATTAAACAGTATTAGAAAGAGTGGCCCCTCTTGTCTCTCATGCTAGTAAATATCTTTAATTTTCTTTTTTTTTAAAAAAAGTTACCTGCTTTTTGGCCAAGGAAAATAAATCATGTTACAAATACATTTGTTAATTTAATATTGAATTCTGTCAAATGCCTTTTGGCATTTAAGGAGATAATTACTTGATTTTTCTTCTTAGCTCTCTTTATAAGTGCATTATATGAATGCATTTCCTAATATTGAACTAACTGTGCATTACTGAAATGAACTCCACTTTTCATGATTATTAGTTTTAATGTGCTTTTTATTTTCTATTTGATAATGTCATATTTATTTTACATTAATATTCATGAGTGTAATTTGGAAGTATTTTTATATTTTGGTATAAACTTTGTATGTTTTGGAGACACATTAATTTTTGAAGATAAATATTATCATTTTATATCTGGAGTAAAATAATACAGGAACTATCAGATTTTTTTTAAAAAGACACAATTGGAAACTGGCCATTTTTTGGTGAAAAGTTATTTGTTATTTAATAATTGTGTTACTTTGACAGCAATTAATCTGTTTACATTCCATTTTTCTCCAAGATTAAATTTTGTAAACCTCCTTTCTAAAAAAAAAAAAATGTTCCTTTCATCTAGGTTTTCAAATTCATTCACACAAAGTGGTACAAATTGCTCTCATGATTTAAAATTTTCTCTAATTACTATCGCCACCTTTCATTTCTAATATATGTATCTCAAGTGACTAATTAGTTGTGCTAATCTGTGGAACGATTTGTGTCAAAAACTTTCACCTTTAAGAAATAGGTGTACTGTATTTCTCCATTGTAGAATAATCACTAATGATTTTTTTGTCTTTATTTGTTACTTCTGATTTTTGTTATTTTACTTGGTCTTTCTTTTACTTATTTTATTTAAGTATATCAGTCAGTGAATGGAATTATACCTTTCTTATTTACATCATGAATACTAGTGTTTGTCATTGTTTTTGATGCAAAATACCAACGGGGTCCTCCCTGTTGAGGCGCAATCATTCCTAAGGTCAGGTTTAAACAAAGGACGAGTTCAGGTGTTGGTCAGCAGTTCCTCCATCTATCCACTATATCTTAGACCTTGAGTATATTACTGCAGTCCAGATATTGCCATAAATATACGTTTGCTGAGTGTTTTCCTATTCAAGTAAGATGGCCAAGGTAGAAGCAATTGATGTCTAGAAAAAGCCTAATCAATTTTACTCATGAACCAACAGAGCATCAGAAAGGCACCCTTCCCAATGTCCCTGTAGGAAATCAGATTAGGAGTTGAGGTTACATTATCACAAATGAAACCAAACCAAAGGTGTCTTCAGAAATGCATCAAAATTTGTTTCCTAAACATGAAGTAGACTTTAGTTCGCCAAACTTCTGTGTTGATGATGCTCCATGGCATTGTGAAACTTCTATATTCCTGAGCAGCCTTTTAGGGTACAGTTTCTCCTTCCCCCCAACCCCATGTCCACATAAGCCAAGCTACTGGAGAATCAGGCTCCAGAGTCCTGATTTTTTCACTTAAGCCTAGACTTGCCCAACTATTTTGACCTTAAAAACAAGTGAAAAATTAAGAGCAAAAGTAGATGAGAATGAAAAGTTGGTCATAAGGTTTATGCAAAGGTTATATATTGTCATTTGAACAGGACAAGTACTACTGGTCAGCAAACATACCCTGGGGAGCAAGGTTACCAAAATCTAAAACTCTACATTTGAATGGCAATGTAAATTATCAATATTGCTCAAAAATCCAGGTGTCAGCTTTTTTTCAGATTTATATCACTCAAAAAGAAAAGAAGATTAAGACTGTGGTGGGCATACCAGTTGATAATGATGAGGATGGGACATGAGAGAAAAAAATTGATGTTGATGTTTACAGCCAGAAGGAGAAAAAACTGTTACTTTTCATTTTGACTAAATAAAAAGAAATTTTTTATATACGTACCACTTAAAAAATCACATAACTATGATAATTTAGAAGCTTGTTAGACAGATGTGTGTGTTTACATGTGTCTATATTATTAGTTCATACTTCAGGGAAAGAATTTTTAAATATCAAAATGTATAATGAAGAAACTTAAAATTATCTCTACTTAACAACAACAACAAAAAAACAGTATTGAAACTATTTCTTTTTATAGCTTCTCTTCTAATATTTTTAATATAAAACTTCTGTTTCATGTGCTTCATATGTTCCACATATAATACCTTGTTTATTTATTTATATACTACATGTAATTTGTGTCTTTTCATTTACTATATGAAGAACAATTTAATGTATCACTAAAATGTATCAAATATTTATTTTAATGACTATTTTAGATTTTATTTTTCAACTGGATCTCTAAGGTACATGAGGTAGATCATGTTTTCTGCATATAATTACTGTTAAACAAAATTATGGGAGGCCATTGTTTTGAACTTATGGGAGGCCATTGTTTTGAACTGAGCTTGTACACCAGGCCCCAACAGACCAGTAAAAATCAAAATGGAATCACTCATGCTAAATGCCATGTAATCAAACTGAAATTTTAAGGAAGGAGATTGATTTTAAAATGCACTCAGTTTTTCTTTTTCCTGTAGAAAACAGAAGATTCTAGCATGATAAGGAAGTTCTTTTTACTCTAAACCTCAAAACTAGAAGTAACCAGTTTTGTTTCGTTTTTTTCCTATTTTCTGTCATTTTGTTCTCACCTTTAAAAAAAAACCCTACTTTTTTGCTGTGTCCCAGTAGGCTGTGAGATGAAATAAGTCCATTAAAGTTGGTGA
Source organism: Otolemur garnettii (assembly GCF_000181295.1). Lineage (NCBI taxonomy): Eukaryota > Metazoa > Chordata > Mammalia > Primates > Galagidae > Otolemur > Otolemur garnettii. The sequence goes on from NW_003852403.1 coordinate 30,164,826, forward strand.
CAGTAACATCAATGCCTAAAAATTTTGGTCAATCTCTCAAAATTGAGAGGCTAACCAATAGGGGAGAATTGTTAAATTTATCCTAAAGCTATCTCCTTACATGTCTTGGGTCAGCCTAAATTTTTCTCCGTGTGATGAACTATAACCTAATTGGATGTGTAAATAGAGCAAACTTATACTTGAAACAAGTGGTTAGGTCTCAGCCAATCACAGCAGCTAGGTTTTGACCAATTGCAGGCAGCCAGTTGTAAAAACCGTGTTCAAATGTGTTCACAGAGAGGGCCATACTGTCTCTGAAGGCTCTAGGAAAGAATCCTTCTTTGTCTCTTACTAGTTTGCGATGGTTGCTGGCAATTCTTGGCAGCAAACTCCCTGGCTTATGGCAGTATCACTACAATTTCTGCCTCCATCTCCCCATGGCCTTCTTCTCTGTGTATCTGTATTTCTGTGTATAACATTCCTTTCATTTCATTTATTTTCATTAAAACCCTAGTCACTGGATTAGAACCCACCCTAATTCAGTATAGCCTCATCTTATCTTGGTTATACCTGCAATGATTTTATGTACATAAATGGTCACAAACACAGGTACCAGGAGCTGGGACTTCAACGTATCCTTTTTGGGGACACAATTCTATCCACAAAACTGACTTAAAATTATATTGAGGTATCATATTTTAAAATTATCAATTTGGGGACTTTAAATGTCAGATCCTCCACACACAATGAAACTGTGCCTTCAGTTTTCTATTTTTACCCTTTTTAAGCTTGGTACAATAGGAAACATGTCAGGAATGGTAAATGGAATGTCTCATGTCAGAGACTATGCTTCAAGAAATAAATGAAACCTAACACAAATAAAACAAATTAGGCAGGGCATGGTGGCTCATGCTTATAATCTTAGCACTTTGGGAGGCTGAGGTGGGAGGATTGCTTGAAGCCAGGAGTTTGAGACCAGCCTGAGCAATAGTAAAAACCTGTCTCTACAAAAAAAAAAGAAAGAAAGAAAGAAAAATTAGCCAGGTGTGGTGGCATGTGTTTATAGTTCCAGCTACATGGGAGGCTGAGGCAGAAGGATCTCTAAAGCCTAGTAGTTTGAGGTTGCAGTAAGCTATGAGGACACCACTGCACTACAGTCCCAAAGACAGAGCAAGACACTACGGCACTCTACTGAGGGTGACATATAAGACTCTGTCTCAATAAATGAATAAATAAATAAATAAATAGCTGTATTACAGAGATGTAATTTTTTTTAATTTAAGGCTATATAAATACTCTTAGAGTCATTTTATAATTCATTATTTGAGAAAGAAATGTTTATTTTCTGACTCGATATTCTTACTAATTTATTAAAATACCTTAATGTTGGGGAAACTTGTCACTCAGTCTAAAAGACCAAATAAATATATATATATCAAACAAAGAATAAAGCACTACACTTGGAAATATTACATTCAAACAGAACATGAATAATGTATGACTTCAGGGAATGTTAATTTAAAAATAAGCACAGGATATCTTCAAATGGATGAATAGATTTTATATGTTTCCTACCGGGAGAAAAGAGGATCTGCACATGAATGGGCAGAGAGCTTCTAAAGAGTCTTTTATATCTAGTAAAAGAAGATTTTTTAAAAAAAATCCATCTGCATGAATAGAGCAAAATTCACTGAACCAAATTTTACAAATTTAACTTTAGTTATTTCTATCAAGAGGAAGCCCTTCTTCCAAAATTTCCACACCAATGCACATAAACACACATACATGCATTTCAGGGTGTGTGCACAAGCATGCAAGAAACTGCTTAGAAACAAAAAAAAAATTGAAATATTGATAAAGGAGCAAATAGATGTTTAAAATTTCATTGATAATGAAAAAAAAACAATTGATTTTGCATATTCAGCTCATATCTATAACTATGAATTCAGAAGCCAGAAAAAGACAAAGAAAATTTTATTTTAAAGTAACAGTGGGAAAAATGCAGAATGCAGTATCTCTGTCTGTATTCATGAATAATTATAACATTTTTGACATTTGATATTTTAAGTGCTTAAAGATGCTCTGAAGAAGTGGCCTATATGTTTAATTTCAGGTTGTGCCTAAATGAGATGTGCAGTGAGTGGATTTCAATTTCCCCTTAGCACATTAATCCCCTACAGTCACTAAGGCAGCCCCAGGCTCAGCCTTAACCAGTTGGCTTTGGGGACAAATAGCCTAGTTAAGAAATTTCTGATAGACATCCCAGCTAAGTAAGGTATGATCAAAGTCAGGAGGATTCGTAAAATATCTGTCGCTCACTGCTTCAATACAGTGGACAAATCATCATCTTGTAGTGAACACAACTAATATTTTATGCCATCCCTGGAACATCTTCTGCAGATAGAATGAGCAGTTATCAAACTAGACAGAAACTCTGGGGAAACTTCTGAAAAACTTGATATTCTAAAAGCCCAAAGAAACATTCCCAAAGTAGAGGTAAAGAAGGGAAAGAAATCCAGAGGAAGAGAAAGCAGGGACAGCTCAAGAAATTAGCCTTGACTCTTTCTTTACATATATCAGTGGTATCTAAGCTTACTGATGAATGAATACTTTTAACGATATCTGTGCATTCTAAAAGCTTAAGCATCATCATTATTTTAAATAGTATAAAAATGTTGAATCTGGCTTAAAGTCCATTTATATTGCTTCAAAGTTCTAAAATTGCATTTGTAATTAAAATTCAAAAGAGATACATTTCAGCTGTTTTATCTCCAATCCTGAAAAATTCATTCAAGCATTCACTGACATTGAGCTTGGATTCATGAGCTAAAGTAACTGAACATTTCAGACAAATTATTTTAATACTGTTCTATTGAGAGTAATCAGTATGTAGGGGAAGGCACTATATTCTTTGACCTACATATTCTGGGAAGAGACTTCTAAAATGAACAGATACATAAATAGTGAATTAGAAAAAAACAAGTTTTGATAATTTTAAAAATGCAATTTTCCTTTATTTGCTGACATTGTCAATAATGAAAGGCTATAATTTTCTCCCAGATATTCTGTGATTAAATTGAGCTTTTCTCCCATGTTTTAATTACTGCATGTCCATGATAATCGATACTTTTATCTTTAGTCAACACCCTACTTAATCTCCAAGAAATTAAGTAATGCTGTATTATGTTATTGACTAAGAAAAATAAATACAAACACATAGACTTTTAAAGCAAATTGTGACCAAATTAAAAAAAAATAATAATTAAAATTAAACTTTTAATTTGAACCACAATGCTACCACATTTTTGACTTCAAAACTTAAGATCAATAGAACTACGTCTTTGGAAATTTAGCCACTTTCAAAATCGATGCATTATATTTATAAAAATGGCAAATTTGTCATGATTATTTTTCATGAAGAACAAAAATATTACATACAGAAATATATCAATTTAGCATTTTAGCATTTAGGAAATTCTTAGTTAGAGAAAGCCCATCGATCCACAAATGAATCAATAAACTGTGGTATATGTACACCATGGAATACTATACAGCCATAAAGAAAGATGAAGACTTTCCATCTTTCATGTTTGCATGGATGGATCTGGAAAATGTTCTTCTTGGCAAAGTATCACAAGAATGGAAGAAACAGCATCCAATGTACACAGTCCTATTATGAAACTAATTTATGGCTTTCATATGAAAGCTATAACCTAATTATAGCCTAAGAATATGGGGAAGGGTTAGGGGTAGGGGATGGGGGATGGGTGAAAGGAGGGTGACTGGAGGGATCACTTCTATGGTTTATCTTACAAGGGTACAAGTGATTCTTTCTAAGAGTATAATCATCTTAACACAATAACTAAGAAAATGACATAAAGGCTATGTTAACCAGTTTGATGAAAATATTTCAAATTGTATATGAAAACACCACACTGTACCCCGTGATTGCATTAATGTACACAGCTATCATTTAATAATATATATATATTATATATATATAATGGGGAAAAAAAGAAAATGATTAATTCAAACAAAACTGTTTGAATACTAGTGTAGGACAATGACTTGTCCTGGTGGGCACCTGTATTCAGTCCCAGCTACTTGGGAGACTGAAGCAAAAGGATCATTTGAGTATTTTGTTATAAGTTTAAAAGAACTCTCCTGTATCTTTGTGGACAGTGCAAAATTATGTTATTGAATCATCAGGACTTATTTCTGTTTCCTTAATGATAAGGTCAGCATAAAATGAAAAAATATGAGCATATAGCTATATACTCTCAAGTTTCATTTGAACCTTTGAGTGTTACAGTGGTAAAGTTTCTTACTTTCCTAATTTCAACAGTTTTTTTGCAATTTTTAAAAAATATTGTTAGAATATATTTTAACTTAAGATACATAGGTCATTTTAGAAGATAATATTGGGTCTAAATTTATGGCTCTACTTTGGTGGAGCCAAACAAAGTGTTAATTTTAGAAAAATTTCTTAAACTGCCTTCTCTTGGGCTTCATATTTTGTATTTCTTCTTCTACATTATGATCATTTTCTTCTTCTGCTTCACTCTCTCCTTTAGAAAGAATAATCTCATGTTCCAACTCTATGAATTCTTCTTGTTCACTGTCTGAACTAGTGAAAATGTCCTCCTCATTTCCGTCAAAATCTGACACTATCGGTTCTTCCTCTCTCTCAGCTACTGACAAATTATATTGCTTTTTCACCATATTTATGTCTGTGTCATGAGGAAAAAAAAGTAAGTTATTGCTTGGCATAACTAGCTTTCAGAATCATCAGATATTTTATATTTTCAGTCATGCAGGCCTTGATCTTCACCAAACAAAAATACATGGCTTACTAACTTCCCTGTAAAAAACAGTTAAACAAAACAAAACAAAACAAAACACAGAATGCCAGTTTTTCCTGAAAAAAAGATGGCAACTCTTTACTATGGGTAAGAAAAGTGCCAAGAACTGCTGATCCAAGAATGCTCATGTGCAAACATGTCATAGATGGATGGGTAAGGGTCTAAGAACAAAAGTCATAAATGGTGAAACTGCAACTCCCCTCATAAACAAATACACAACAACAAAACCACCACGAGAAAGTCAGTCCCTGACTTCTCCTCCCCATTGGTATATTACTATTGAAACTCATAAATTTAAAGTAACTGGTAACATATACTGTGTATTCTCTTTTAGGATCTACTAGAAGTAGGTAGGAGGTAAGGTCAATGCAAATAGCCTTAGAAATGTCCCCTCCAATTTTCTGCACAGAAAAATATTTTAGGAGTAAGAAGAGGAATTTACTTAACACTGTATTTTCAGTTTTGGAGAAAAAATTTATTGACTTGATTCTATAGCAACTTTTGACTATCATGTCAAATGAATAATATAAGTAACCATAATTCTAAAGATATTGTAGAATAACTTCTACTATATGTATAAGCACTAAGATTCATAGAAAATATTTAAATCTCACAATTTCTGTTTTATCCATGGCAAAGGGTACCAGGTTAATCACAGACAATTGTTAAAAATTTATGTCATATCGTTCTTCTGTCTCAAAGAAGGAAAATAAATGATGTGTTTATCAATTTGTATTACTTTTGTAACACAAATTGCAAACACATATTTAATGTTGGACGTCTCCAGGACCCAGTCGCTCTGGTTTGGTCACTCAGTGGAATTAGGAAGTTTGGCTGAGGCATGGAGTGAGTGGTGTGACTGGAAAGGAAAAACCAGTCCACACAGCCTTTAGTGAAGCAAAGCAAAAGTTTCCTAAGCACCTTACCTTTCTACAGGGGAAATTCTCTTTCACCAGAGAATAAAGATCAAAGTCATAGACAATGTAAAGGTGTAAATACTTTTTTTCTCTCCTTTTGAAGTTGTTTATGAGATTTTCTCATTTGCCTCTTTGTACCTCTGGAGTTATTTGTCACTTTCCCACTGGTCATTGGTTAACTTGGTTGCCATATACCCACATTCTTTACTTCTTTGGCTAATTGCTGAGTACTGTTCTACTTATTGATTTTATTTATATTTGTGGTATTTGTGGTGTACAGTGTTCTGTAACTATTCATCCCTTGTCTGAATATGGAAACTGTATTTGGGGAAATAGGACATGCTTGGTTAACTGAGTCACAGTGTTGCTATATTTTGTTTTCTTCAAAATACTTTGTCCTTTCCATGAACCCCCCATACTGCCTTACCCAGGAGACCCAACTTTCCTTCCATCCCCTTTGTAGCCCCTTTCCTTGTCTCTATTCATTGACCACACATGCACAGGCAAACACATTAAGCACCAAAACTCTGAAAGCTAAAGTGTTAATAAAATTATCCACAACAAATACTTAATAATTCAGTTATTTTCAAATTAACATATATTAACATACATTTACATATGTATAGTCAAATTTTAATGGCAATTCAAATTATAATTCAAAATTTGGTGGACAAAAATGAAATCAGAAACAGAAAGTTTGATTAATTGGTCTTATGAATCATCTCAGCAAAACATGAACATCTATTGTATGTATTCCCTTAGACAAGTATGTGATTTATGATTATTTTCATGGAATCATCTCCCAATGCAAATAATAAAGATAAAATGTTCTGTTCTTAAAGTTTCTTATCACTGTATGACAGCACTAATATGTTTATTGTGGTCGACAAGTTTGTGAAACTCTGGTCTAGTGAAAGAGTTAATTTGAGCAGGCAAATGCCCTCCCTATTTACATTACAGCTCATTTGGCATGAAGAAACCATGAGAAAATATCTACATAGTTCCAAAATGAATGCCAGAGGTCTTACCTCTCAGGATTAACAAACTAGTTACTTAGAGGTAGGGAAGGGGAGATGCATTTTTTTAAATCTGTGAGTTCTAAAAGAAAACATTAATACATTATCAAAGTGACTATAAACTGTCAGGATTCTAGAATAGACATGAGATAATCTTTCCTCCTTCATTTATTTGTATAGTGCTTGAAAGTTACCTAGAAGCTAAGGGGAAACTTCTCCTTCATGTTATGAATGTTCACTAGAAAATCAGCTTGCAAAAGGCAGATTAATAGGAGAAATGGCATACAAATTTATGGTGCACAAAGAAGAATCATAGAGTGATTATTCAATCATGCAATAGGGTTCAGATAGTTATATGCCCTTTTTAGGGGAATGGGAGATGAAGAAGTATAAATAACTTTAGGAGGGGTAGTAAATAATTTTTAGGGGAATTCAAAGGGCTTGAAGAACATAAAACTGCCTGGAGCTAAGTCTACTAGCCCACAGAACAGACAATGATTTGTGATGAATGTCTGTGTAGATGTGTTGACAGACTTGTCATCTTCCTGAGATATGAGCTCAGTTAATGAAAAGTCAGGGACTGTATTTGAGGTAATTGTTTTCTTCTTTGAGGGGTCCATACTTCAGGCAGATAAGAGAACTTCAGAGAACAACTTCATCTTGTGCTTGGAGAGGGACAAAGTATTGAGGAAGAGAGAAAAATCAGAGAGAACTTAAGATCTCTTCCTCAGTACAGCATGTCAAAGACTCATATTTTAGGATATCAGTGTCTGAGCCCCCCTTTATAGTATAGCATTGGACTATAGACTACATTACTTCTTATAATAATAATGCAATTCAAACTTTTTAAGTTAAAATTTGTTTTATGTTGAGAAGAGTCATGTCTCTTGTGAGAAAAAATACATACATTTGGAGAGATTAAATTATACAAAAACCTAACTAAGTTTTTTACAAACAATTTAGGGACAGGACAAGGCTGCATTTTATAAAATGAACTGACATGGCCCATATGCCAAAAGATACATAATGACTCTTTTATGATGATAGAGTGGGAAAAACAAGCATATGTCAAGATTATCTTATTATCTTCTAGACTGAATAGCATACTTTATATATTTATATATGCACATATATGTAAAATAATTTTTTAAATATTTCATATTGTAAAATATTTCTACCATTGAACTTTACTCTTTAATTCTATACTAAATGTAATCAAATTTAAAATTATCTATAGTCCTCTATGTCCATTTATTTAAAAAATTATATTTTTCTTGCCATTCAGATTTATGACTAGAAGCCTCTGAGAAAGACAGTGACTTACCTTCTTACTTGTATTTCCGATAATATTAAAGTTAGGAAGTATTTGGTCTTTATGGTGATTTTGCAGCAACAAAAATTGTGTTGTCATTGTACTGATGCAAAATTCTGTTCTATCTCTGCATCGAGCATTATTTAAAAATAATTTTCTTTTAGATGAGAATTAATTTTTTATTTATGTATTTATGCCTATTTATTTAATTGTTTTAGTTTTTAGAAGAAAATAAAGTAATCAGGCAACTTCAGTGGTCAGGAACTCTAGGAAACACCACTGGTATAAATGGAGCTTGAATAAGTGGCTAATTATGATAAACATTCATGCTTTATTAAGGTATGTTTTTATGTATTGCTCCTTAATGTAACAGTCATTTCAAAGCAGTCTT
>NW_003852403.1:30173689-30225347 GCF_000181295.1 Otolemur garnettii
TGCTTTATTAAGGTATGTTTTTATGTATTGCTCCTTAATGTAACAGTCATTTCAAAGCAGTCTTCCTTTCTTATGAGTCAGTCCTAATTCCCCATTTACATAGATTATACAGGAGAAATGTGAACTCCATTTTTGAAATTGGGCGGTTCTCCCATGTGAGTACAACACAAACCAGGCCCTACCCTGGTTAGATTCAGATGAGGTCAGGTATGTCTAGGGTTGTATGGCTGTAAACTGTTAGGTAATTTGTTATTAAGATAACACACAATCCAGCAGTCCCACACCTAGCTATTTACTTAAGAAAAACATAAATGAAAATATATGTGCACACAAAGACCTGTGTTGGGAAAAAACCCGAATGCCCATCAATTTTTGAATGGATGAACATTTATGGTGTGTTCCTAAATAGAATACTACTACCAGTAAAAACAAACGCACACATCAAACTACTGACATCATAGACAAAATGGGTATGTATTATGCTAAGTGAAAGAAGCCAAAGACAAGATGATTTGGTTGCATTTATATGATATCTGGAGAACAAAAGGCAACACGAAAGAGTCAGAATAGTAGTTGCCAGGAACTGATGGTGAGCATGAGGAACTGAATACAAGGGTCCATAGCCAGCTCCTTGGAGTAAAGATGAAATATCTTTATCATGATGTGTGGTGGTAGTTACAGCTGTAAATATTTGTCACTACTCAGAATCTAAAACAAGTCATTTTGCACTGTCTGTAAGTTATACCTCAAATCTCAGGAGAAATGACCAGTGATGTATGTTGTGTTATGCATTTTTCAGTGACAACACATGTATCTATGAAAAATGTATATCTACCTATGAGAAAATGTTTGAACAACTGAATTCATACTTGTGTTTTCATGTTTGCCAAAAATATATACAGGTGTGAAAGACAGGCTTTATATAAAATCCTGGGCTGTCTCCTGAGAGTGTTTTCCCTTGCACCATTTAAAAAAGTCTTAGAAAACATTCTATGTCCTGGTAATAGCTCGGTAAACATTTCCAGATGGATGCATTTCTGCTTTATTAAAAAGTTTTAGCCTGAGCTACTGCAGCCCTCCATATAAGCATCACTGAGGAATTGTCCATGTGTGTCACTATAGTGATGGATTAAAGAGAACTGGTTATTTAAACCTTTTACAGCTAGCCAACACAGGATAATACCTGATTTTTAAAATCTATCAAATAGTCTGCATGCAAAGTCTTCACTATGGTTTCTGTCTGTTGATGAGCTCCTGAATATTTCAAATATTACATATGGGCCCTATCTCCTGACCCTGTCCTCAATCCAAAACCCCATAAGCAAAGAATTCTTTAAATATGTCTTTATTGGGGTATTTAATATACTATAATGTACTTAATTGCACCTGATTCCCCTCAATACCATTTCTCATCATTAATATATTTATATTCTAAAGCATTATTGACAGGTGGCAATAGACTAATGTTGCTTCATATTTGTTCCATTTCAAACCTCATAATTTATTTTACTGTGAAATATCTAAAGATTTTGAATCTCATAGCAAAAATACAAATACAAATTGATTATAAGAGCAGAATATAGAAAAGAAGTAGTTCTCAGCATTTTTTTGTTGGGACAGAAAGAAAAAGTTTTTACACCAACCACAGCAAGGGTCTTATTACAGATGTATTATTCACATATATATTTTTTAATTACAAAAGGAACTGAATAAGGTTTGTACTGTATTCACACAATCATTGGACAATAAGTACAAAGTCCATTTCTCTTCTTTTATATGAGCCATTAGCTTTCCTGTGTAAAGGGGTGTTGTTTCTTGGTAGGAAGAGGAAGATTTTGGAAAGATCATTGAGTCAATTACCTGAACACATTTAAGCATCATGGCACAACAGGAAATCTATTCCACATCAAGATTTCTTGGAAATAAACAGTTTCAGTGCCTTAATTATTCAGCAAACAGTACAAACTCGTCTCCCAGAAAAAAAGGAAAGAAAAGCTACTCGGATAGATGTCCCTATTTTCTGGCCTACAGCCAGATTTACATTAAATAAAGTTAATTGCCATTTATATTGACTCTTAAAGGACTGTTGAGATTTTCTGTCCCCTAAGATTACCTCCATTTCTCAAAGCCTGACTACTGTTATTGAGTGTTGCTCTCTGCTCTGGGTTTCAAGCACCATATTCTTTGATATGCTCTTGAAGTCACATACAACTATGCATTTTCTAGAAATCATACATCAATTCATGTTAGGTTCCACTTGACGTTAGGTTATTCTTCAAAAGCTTTTTAACATGCGTTAAGTATGGGAGACATCGAGTGTCTCAAAACATGCAGATACTCATGGAGGGTCTCTGAAAGCATGGAATAGAGAATTTTGGATTTGTTGACTTTGGGCAAGTTCTGCCAGATTAGACCACAACACAGTATGCTAATAGATGGTTTTTATAATATTTTATAAAATATGTTATTATATATTATAATATTTTTAATATTTTATAAAATGTATTATTATATATTTATAATATTTTATAAAATATTTTATAATATTTATTTCAGATTAATATGAGGGTACAAGTGATTAGGTTCCACTGTTTGGGTTTCTTAGGTAAAGTTAAAGTGATAGCTGAGCCCTTCACCTGGGCGTGTGCTGTAGGTGTAGCATTACTTTGTTCCAGTTAGGTAAAAGCTTAAGGATCCCCTCACTCCTCCCGTCTCCAATTTACCTCCTCCTCTCCCCCTATTAATGGCTATTTTGAAGTGGTTTGTCTTTTCCCTTCTGGGGAAAAATTGAAAACTAAAAATAACTTACTTTTGTTTCAGCAGATCCTCGGTATTCTTGGACGATATGCTGATAATACTGAGCCAGCATATGAAACATTTATAATACAAAAGTGATTTCTATGGATAGATGCAGTTTATTAAATTACCTCTCATTTAATAATTCACTGATTTAGCAAAAATTTATTGAGACTGACTATGATCTAGTTACAATACTATGTGGCAAATATATATAAGGCATGTGTTATCTCCCAGAAAAATTAGTATAAAAATAAGATTTTCAGGTTCTGCTGGTACCTGCTCTTTCAAAACCTTCAGACATAAATTCCTGGGGCCACAGATACCATGCTGTTTTTGTCATCCTGCAGTGAAATTTACCCTGCTTGGTTGAAAGCCATAGAAAGCTCACCCTCAACCAGACATCACAGTTTCCCAGAAATTTCAGGATCTTAGAGATGGAAAAATATTTATATTGTGTGTCTGTTTGTGACCCCTTTTGTATATTTCTTTTACATAAACAAATATGTTATCATGAGATTTAAAATTCTGTTTGCAGTTTTTAGAAACATGAAAAAATAAGTAAAAATAATTTTAAAAAATATAATAAAAACTATCCACCTGAACAGAAACAAATAATAAAACTTTTTTTTTTCCAAAACTTATTTTGTGGGAGATTTCTCTTTCCAGGCATAGATAGTTTGAGGTAGGAAAAGTAATGTACACAGAAGAATTATTATATGTTTTAATCTAGGCTATTAATGTTAATATAAACATTTGTTTTGATTGTTAGTAATACCAAAATAAAATTGGTTGGAAAAGAAAACTGAAGGATGTAAACATTACAGATGGCATTTGCACACAATGGCAAATAGACATTTTCCCAGAAACTGATACAAAGCTCCCCCATTCAGACAGGAACCCCTACCCATTTTCTAGGCCTGGACAAACGGGCCTTCTCCAGATAGCATTCTCTAGCCTTCAGCAGGATATATGAAAAGCAGCTTGACAAGTACGTCATCTGGGCAGTCCTTCCTGATACGGAAAATGTACACACTGCTGCTTTGCCTAGGAACTATGAAGATTGTATTCATTTGCTAATTAATAGGTTTAGGATGTTTTCTGTCTGTCAGCTCCTGGCCAAATGTGACATACATTGCCAAGACCCCCCCTCTACTGCTCACAGGGAGTATATGAACCCTTAAACAAAAGACTCATGTGGGTTTTCCCACTTGGGAATTCCTCCTCCACTGTTGAAAGCTTTGTTACCCTTCTATGTTACCATTTTCTCTACGTCTTTCTTTGTAAACTTTGTCCTTTCACTTATTCACATGGTTTTGGGTTTCATGCTTGAATCTACAAACCAAAGATCCACTGCCAAAAGAAAAATGCTAATAACAAAACTATGAAAATATTTCACCAATAACCTTATTTTAGAACAAGAATCCCATCAAAATCTTGTAGTTTATGTTACAGTGGAGGTACCGTCCATATATGTAATACAAAGAAAATTAATAAAAAGTCCTTTTTAATAATTTGATGTGAATTAAAATTAGTACTTAATTTAATGAAGTCTTAATTTGCCAAAGCTTATAATCCCTGGAATGAAAGCATTAGGAAAGAAAGCTCATACCTTCACATTGACCTACAATTCACTCATTAGAAAAGAAATATGAATGAGAAGAAAGATAAATCTTAAAAGGATTTATGTTAAAAAGATGCTTATTATTTGTACTCAGAAAGGTCTGAGACTTTATAGGACATAAAATATTTTATAAAAAATGGATTGTGTGAAGAAGGTAAAGCTGCATAATGTCCTTTTTTCTGTGTCACACAGACAGCACTAGTCAATTCATCACCTACTGTATCACTTTTGTTTCAGACGTATACTCTGTGGTTCAGTAAGTGCTCTAGTCGCTACTAATGTGGGAACATCATCTCTAATTAAAATGAACCAAACTGCCTGTAAAATGGTCATATTTCACATACAGGATTCCCCCATTTAAGGCTAGACAAGAGGCCCCATTTTCCAGGCCTAAGCAAATGGACATTTTCTCTCTAAATTGCACTCTCTGGGGCAGCACCTGTGGCTCAGTGGGTAGGGCACTGGCCCCATGTACTGAGGGTGGCAGGTTCAAATATGGCCCTGGCTAAACTGCAAACAAAAAATAGCCAGGCACTGTGGCAGGCACCTGTAGTCTCAGCTACTCAGGAGGCTAAGGCAGGAGAATTGCCTTAAGCCCAAGAGCTGGAGGTTACTGTGAGCTGATGCTACAGCACTCTACCAAGGGTGACAAAGTGAGACTCTGTCTCTTAAAAATAAATAAATAAATAAATAAATAAATAAAATAACCTGTACTCTCTGAATATAAGCAAGACTAGAGGAAAGTAGTTTTTCTAGTATTTCATGTAAGCTGGGCCTCTTTTGGAGTGAATTTTCTACTGCTTTTGCCTGTAGATGGAAGGACTACATTCATTTTTTTTATTTATTTTTTATTTTTATTTATTTATTTATTTATTTTTTGAGACGGAGCCTCAAGCTATCCCCCTAGGTAGAGTGCCATGGCATCATGCTCACAGCAACCTCCAACTCCTGGGCTCAAGCGAGTCTCCTGCCTCAGCCTCCCAAGTAGCTGGGACTACAGGTGCTCGCCACAACGCCTGGCCATTTTTTTTTTGGTTGCAGCCATCATTGTTGTTTGGCGGGCCCGGGCTGGGGATTCGAACCCGCCACCTTGGGTGTATGTGGCTGGCGCCTTAGCCGCTTGAGCCACAGGCGCCGAGCCACATTCATTTGTTAATATACTCATTCATTCACTAATCAACATTGAAGTCTGCCAAGTCCTGGCCAAATATAATTCTTAAGATCTCCTTATTTTCAAAACAGTATGTAACCCCTAGACCAAAGACCCATGTGCGGACTGTCCACTTGGCTCTTTCTGACTCTTTATGAGGCTCTGGTCCCTTTTATTCTTTCTATCCCTTTTTATCAAATAAAGCCAGTCTTATCACTGATCTCTGTGGTCTAGGGGCATGGATTCATTCCTCAAATATCTAAGACCAAAGACCTACTGCAGAAAGAAATTCTGTGGACATTATGCTAAGATGCTTTTCATTAAAAGCATGCTTGATTTTTAGTAAAAATAAATGTTTTACTAATGACATATCAAAATACTTCTTTTTTTTTTTTTATCATGGAAACTCCCCTTTCAGTTGGGTTGTTTATTTAAGGTTGGAATTGGCCAACAAATATGAAAATGCTAATATTTTTGATAGGAAAAATTTCCAATATTAAGTTCAGGTTTTCAGTATATAGTGGGAGAGTTTTCATTTCCATCTTATATGCTGTTTTCTTGTCATCTCACTCTGTCCTGCTTCAAAGCAGATGATAAATACAGAACAGTGCCCCTTATTTATAGGTCTAAGGTTGAATAGATAAAACCTGCAAGGGAAAGAATATAACAGAGGTTTCCTTTCTGTGATCAATGTAGTCTCTATTTCAAGGATAATCACTTTTGATGTTTTCTATTGCTTTCTCTGGAGGTGTTTAAGGAAGTGTGTTTGTAGTCCATGAGAGAAGAGAGACGGTTGTTTGGCTTTATAGGATGTGCTTATAATCTATCTTATCCCTATTGCCCTATTGCTATATTTCAATGACTAATAGTAGCTCACTAACTCAATCCAATCTATCATCTACCATTGTCTAATCAATATTTCTGAGATACAAATCTAAGCCTTCAAAATTAGGTCTTAGTTCAGATTTGAACAGGGCTGGAGCAAATTTTGATGAAAAATGATCAAGTCTCAGTTATATACCTTGTACAACAAGATGTTTAGATTTAATTTCACTAAATGTACATACTGTCCATCCTTTCACATATTCATTTTCCCCCTCCTTCCTGTGTGGCATGATTTTCACCATTATCAGTTAGGCCAAGACCCAGTCCACTAAGAAAAGTATTATGATCACCCTTGCACTTAACATTTAAATGCACTTAAATGTGACTCATTTTGCAAAGTTATTATTGATTTGACAAAGAGGCAGGGAAGTCGGATGATTTTGAGTGGCTACTTTGTGATAGTAGGTTAGTACATTAGTAGCAAGGTAGGTTTTTCTTCTACTGGAATATTTATATCTATTGTGTGAATAAGGAAATGGGAATTCAGAAAGATCATGTGAAATAGCTCTGTCCTTTTGATCCAAATGGGTGTATCTTTGTTGACATGAGCCTATGATCTCAGAGTGCTTATGAACATTGAGTTTTATATCATAAAAAGACACATGTGTTCACAGAGGTACCTACTAAACCATGCCACATTATTTTTGTTCTTGTAGCTATATATCTAAAGCCAAATAAAAAGCATTATTTTTGTTACCTTATTCTACATTCTACATCTGCATACTTTGTCCATAGACCAACTCTGTTGAGATTACTATCCTAGACCAGGCATGGTGGTTCATGCCTGTAATCCTAATACTCTGGTCAGCCAGGAGGGAGGATTACTTTAATTTAGGAGTTTGAGACCAACCTGAGCAAGAGCGAGTTGCCTCTCTACAAAAAAAATAGAAAAAATTATCCAGGCCTGGTGGTGCATCCCGAGAGTCCCACTACTCAGGAAGCTGAAGCAAGAGGATAATTTGAGCCCAGAAGTTGAAGGCTGCAGTGGGCTATAATGATGCCACTGCACTGTAGCCAGGGTGACAGAGGGAGACTCTGCCTCAGGTGCCTGGAATTTTTACCATTGATTTCTCCACATAAGTCATTAACAAGATGAGAGAGTTTTCTCCCAGGTACAGATCATATAATGGGCACCAAAGAAAGTTCTACTTATGGCCTTGACCATTTGTGACAAATCTTGCTAAAACTGATCCCTTCCAAAAGGAGGAACCAGGAAATAAAAGGGGGGAATTAGGAAGATCTGCCGGAATCAGGCACATCACAGAGTCTTCTCTAAGTTTTGTCTTTAATGTCACATTTTAGGAGCAAGATATGATTTTAGTTATAAAATTTCAACTATTGAACTGTAACTTCCTCTGGAATATCTGTTTTTATTAGAATTTCAGACTTTCAAATAAAGATAATCTAAATGTTATTTAAAGTCTGTAATAATTCTGGGCTCCCAGATTTAAAAAAGTAGCAACCCCTCCAAAATGTACATAACAGCAGCAGTAATGACTCTTTCAAAATCTCACAACGGGGCTCGACACCTGTGGCTCAAGTGGCTAAGGTGCCAGCCACATACACCTAAGGTGGCGAGTTCAAATCCAGCCTGGGCCTACCAAACAACAATGATGGCTGCAACCAAAAAATAGCTGGGCTTTGTAGCGGGTGCCTGTGGTCCCAGCTACTTGGGAGGCTGAGGCAGGAGACTCGCTTGAGCCCAGAGTTGGAGGTTGCTGTGAGTGTGATGCCATAGCACTCTACCCATGGGGACAGCTTTAGGCTCCAGTCTCAAAAAAAAAAAAAAAAATCTCACAATGGAATTTATCGTTAAGAGCATAGGCTTTTGAATCTGGTGGGTTTTGTTCAGCATTCTCATTCTGACACTTAGCAATTGTATAAGCTCCTGCTATCCACTTAATCTTCGTGTGCAAAAGTGTTCAATATCTACTGTAGATAATAGTAGTGATGGTTATAGAAGTAGTAGACTATTGCTGTTATTTTTACCAGTAACTGGCACACTCAAATTGACTCTGGTTTCACCTTACGGCTCACTTTTTCTCTTGGGCTTCATCCTATACTTGTGCTTCTGACATAAATACCTTAAGTTCTGTTTGAAAAGAGAGAGTAAAAGAGATAGATAATAGGAAGGAGGAGAAGGAGAAGGAAAAAGGAGAAAGAGTCAACATTTGACTTTATTATCTATTGACTCCCAAAGGAAGCAGGTGGTCTATTTCTGATCAGTTGCTATTTTTATTTGCTTAATACACTTAATTTGTGGTCTTCGACAAGCTATAGAGATCTACAACACACTAATACACTTAAGAGTAAAAATACACTAATTTTTGTTAGTGTTCTTTACTTTAATTAATAGCAAAAATACACTAATTTATCTTAGTATTCTTTACACTAATTTTATAATTCCACGCCTTTTTAAACTTCTACTTACTTGAATTCTGTCTTACATGTATGCATATTCTTACTTATCTGTGAGATTTTTGGAAAGATTTCTTTTCAAATTTATTGTTTGCTGGAGAACAATGAGGAAACTTCTGATATTCTTAATAAGTAAGTGATAAAAATGCCTCTTCCTTTTTATTAAAAATAAAAATTCATCTTTCATTCATCTGTCCTTTCTAAGATGTCAACTAAAAAAATACTTCTCAATACCTTGTCTTCCTATCTAGAATATGACAGACATTCAAATTAATTTCTCCTTTCAGAGTGTTAATGACTTGTGAAATTGAACTCAGTGAAATAGTCTAGCTAGTCATATAAAATTTTCCCTCCCATCCTGACTTTGTGAATGATGGACAGACTTTCCTCTGTTTAAAAGATACGTGTATTTCATAAGGATCAGAAGGCTATACAAGGGCAGAAAAATAAAAGCCCTACTTGGGGCTTTTATTATTTTATTGACAAAACTAACTTATATTAAAATATTGACCCAAATGAGTAAAAAATCAAGGAAAATCTAAATTATGATAATCTTACAAAATGCACATTATATATACTAAAAAATTAGCAATAAAATCTACATTTTTGAATATATCATCTTTTTATTGAAAAGAAAGCAAAATTTCTTTCAATTATTTCTTATTTATTCATTCAATATCTCTCTATATTGGGAAGTTGTATGTAAAAACAGTCCCATTTTTTAAGAAAAAATGGAGTACAAGACAATGTTTTCAGGAGAAAGAAAGAAATATCAGCCTGCAAACTCCACATTAAATTGCACTGTGCTGGAAGAAAGTTTCTTAATTTGCACAGCATCATGCAAATCAAACGGATGTAGAGAAAAGGAGATAAGGTTTGCAAATTTTCATACAAATAGCTGGAAGACTGAGAGCTGAAATAGGGTTTTATCTGAATTAATATTTAATATAAAAGCAAATTGCTATTCATAAAGTATCTCACAAGCTACCAGCTAAGGAAAACCTTTTTATGAATGGGCAGTGTCTCTCAAATAAGTAATAGTCCCCAGTTATAAATAATACAGCTGGATGACTCTATCCTTAAATATGAATGAGTAAACGAAATGTAACTCTTCTGGGAAAAGCTATTACCCAATCTGTCAAGTTTAAAGAGATAAGCAGGCTGTCAGTTTGCTCTCTTTACAGGACTTTTCTGCCTAACTCTATCCAGGTGAAAAACAGCAGAAAAAAATAATTATGTTATGCAAATTACTTGTAGTATTGCACAAGTTCTATCTAGTGCTGGGTCTAATCCAAGCTGGACAAACAAATAAATGAAAAAATAAATAAATTATAATACAAAAATAATGCTCTTGACCATAGTTAAGATGGAATCATTCTGAGGGCTGTTCATGCCATCTGCATTCAGTCCAGCTTGTGCACTCAACAGGGCATATAGGGTAGTGAGTGGAGCCACAACCCTGTGGACTGAATATTTGTGGACCCATACATTTACGTGTTAATTTCTAACACCCAATGTGATAGTATTGAAAGATGAGAATATTAGGAGGTGATTATGTTATGAGGATGGAGTCACTATAGAAGGGGTTCTGCAGTGCTCCCTTGCCCCCTTCCACCAAAGTGGACTCAGCAAGCAGATGATCATCTATGGAAATGGCCTTCATCAGACACTGATCTGCCAGCCCCCTTGATCTTGGACTTTCCAGTCTCTCAAACAGTAAGAAATAAATATTTGTTGCTTATAAGCTACCCACTATATTCGTTCTGTTATAGCAGAATACAGCCACAGCCCAATGCATATATTAAGAGTTCACCGGTATGAAGTCCCTGATTATTGATGATCTTGTCATGAACTTTGACAGAAAATTACTGATAGCACTACCCTAGATGTGGAAACGTTTTGGTATCATTCAGGAGGATATCAAATAAGGACACTTAAGTTTGAAGCTGCTGGCTGTCCATTTTCTGAAGTGTGGTATCATTGCTATTTGGCGTAAATTATTCAAATCATAGGACAATAATACAAATTAACTTATATCCTCATATTCCCATCAACTTGTGTATTATTATCAAACACACTGACAAGTTGTGATTAAGAACAAATGAGGAGAGGAATGAGAAGTAACCATGAAAGATACTGGTCATGATTAGAGAGTTTATTCCCCTTAGTAAAATGACTTCAACCACGGGTCACTTAAAATTTTTTATCACCTGAACTCAAACTTACTTCTTACTTAGTCAGATACATGCATGCATACACACTCAAACACATGAACACATC
The DNA here is from genome assembly GCF_000181295.1 of Otolemur garnettii. Lineage (NCBI taxonomy): Eukaryota > Metazoa > Chordata > Mammalia > Primates > Galagidae > Otolemur > Otolemur garnettii. Next base: position 30,184,843 of record NW_003852403.1, read on the forward strand.
CACACTCTGTAAGTCTTCATTCAGGAAACACTGGGTGTGCAATGTGCATATTATATTTCCTAGGCACATTCCTATGTTCTAGTATGGGAAATAAACGAGTAAGGTAAGATCACGATCATTGTTCTTTCAATGTACAGTTATCTATTACTTTATTGGCTAGATAACTGACATAATCAGGTTCACTATCTTCAAGATATATTTTATTATATTTTTTCCTTGCATGCACTTATTTTAAATTTACTTGGAGACACTTTTCTGCCTCATTTAAAACACCCATTCTGAAATATATTGTGCTTATGAATTTAGCACTGATGAGTTAAATAGAAAAATGTATTCATTAATAAGAATGGAAACTATTCCCAGTTCTCTATACCATGTTTCTGATTAAAAAATTACTCAGAAATTTTGCAAATAATCAAGAAACATATAACAAAATTTCTGAGATTTTTAAGAATTCGTAACTAATATTTTCAGTGGATATGAAAAATAACAATAACAGGTATTGAAATAACACACTTGGTGATTTTTTTATATTCCAAAATTAATTACACATAATAAAATATGTCTATCAAACTTCAGTTATGTAAAAATGGTTCAGGTTTAAATAAGAGCCAACAACACACATTAGATATATGAATATACATTAAATGCACACATCACACGTGTACTATCTTATAGTTTCTTGGGTCACAAATCAGAAATGTTTTAGGTGGATCTTTCTAGTTTGAGGTCTCTTAATGTAGCTGTACTCAAGATTTGAGATGGGCCACAGTTATCTGAGGAATTAAGTGGGGTTTAAGGATCCACTGTCAAGTACAATCACTCACATGTCTGCTAAATGGTGCTGGCTGAGGTCAGGAAACCTCAATTCCTCTCTGCATCCCTTTACAATGCTTCAGTATTTTCTTTATGTAGCAATTGTTTGCCACAGAATGATCAATCCAAGATGTTATCAGAATATTACTTGCTATCTATTGCATGAATAATAACAAGAGGGTATTCAAACTGATAATATAATGGAAAGGGGGCCAGTATGTGGGGAAATATTTGTAATGGCAAAGTGCATGCCTTGTCGATCATTGCATCCCCACCAAGAATATTCTGAACTTACACCATATTCATAGCAATCAACGTGATACCACATCAGAGATTTCAATTATATGAAGACAAATAATTTGTTCAAATGAGTAAAATCTAAAAATATAAAGTTACAGCTTAAATTTTGTCTTCCCAAATTAATGTTGAAGTCCAGACTCCAGTGCTTCACATACTGTCTCTATTTGGATACAAGGCCTTTAAAGAGGTAAGATAAAAAGGAAACACATGGGTGGGCTCTGATCTAATATGACCTAACTTATTATATAAGACGAGGAGATTAGAACACAGATGGTATGCATGCAAAGAAGAAAGACCATGTGAGCACACAGCAAGAAGAGGAGTGGCCTCAGGATCAAACCAACCCTGCCAATACCTTGACCTTGGACTTTCAGCCTCCAGAATGCTGAGAAAATAAATTTTAATCTACCCAGTCTGTGACACTTCATTAGGTAAGCTCTAGAAAATTAATACAGGTAGAATTTCAGTGAAGCAGTAGGGAATAAAGGAAATTGGGCAAACGAAAAAAAAATGCAAAATGCAAAAAGTTTCAAACAGGTAAAATGCTACTGTTTTCTTGTTTGATTCCATATAACTATCTATGGGGTGGGTCTCTGATGTGATTATGTATAGTATGACAAAGTCATGTGTTCCTGGGTTCAACTCTTAGAGAAACAGAGCCAAGTATCAAAGCCACTGGTGCCTTCTGTAACTTCTCTAGATGAGACCCTCTTAACGTGTTGTGCAACCCGAAAGCAGATGTAACATACAGCACACAGGAAATAAATAAGTAAATAATTTAGTGTTAAACATATCATAGACCCTGTTTATCAAACAATGTGGTTGTGCAACCTGATAGCAGACATAACTTACCCAGGAAAAAATAAATAAGTAAATAATTTAGTGTGAAACATATCACAGGCCCAATTTACCTACTCCTGTAGATAGTTACATGGAATCAAATGGAATTAAGCAGAAAAAAAGTAGGATTTTATGCGTTTGAAACTTTTCGCCTTTCCTGCCTTTTTTCCCCTATCTACACAATGGTAAAAGACTGCTTTCTGCTGCTCCCTAATGCAAAATGATGTTGAAGTTTATTTTGCCACTTATATATTCTCCCATTCCCCAAGTTTAACATTATTAGGATCCCTCTCTGGAATTCAGGTCAACCGCTACCACAGTTTGTCCATTCCTGATTGTACCTCGTGTAGTATTTTCTACTTGTGCTCTTCCTCTCTGTGCTAAGATCTCAAAGATCTAAAAGGCACTTTCATAAACTTGGAAAGTTTTTTTAATTAAAAGAGTGTAAAAATTATATTAAGTATCCTGAAGAGAGAAACTTCATGTAAAAAAAAAAAGTATTGCAAACTATAGGAATTTCATAAAATAAATATTTCAGAGAAGGGCCCTTCAGTATATATCAATGCTTGCTACATAATCAGTCATCTATATATATTTTTTTTTCCATAAAGAAATGGAGACCAAGTCTCACTCTGTCGCCCTTGGCATCACAGCTCACAGCAACCTCCAATTCTTGAATTTAAGCCATTATCTTGCCTCAGCCTCCCAAGTAGCTGGGACTACAGGTGCCCACCACAATGCCCGGCTATTTTTTGGTTGCAGTTGATATTGTTGTTTAACAGGCCTGGGCAGGGCTTGAACCCACCAGCCTCAGTGTATGTAAGCTACAGGTGCCAAGCCTATTCACATATACAGTTAAAATTAATGGTGCTTCCCAGCCTTCATTTGTCTCAAATTATTACTATTAATATCACTTCCTATACAACACATCAAACTTACAACTGTGAAAGTCAATTGTCACCTTGCATTAGAGTCATTTTTCCTAATCACCAAAAGCTAGTGAAATTCCATGACCTTACGCTTTTTTCATCTACACATTCAATTTCTTCATTATATTTTAAAAATTTCCATTCTAGCAAATCTGTTATTTGAAACTCATGCATCAAACAGAATTTCCAAAGTCTTTACGAGCTAGTGTTAGCAATAATTCTTATAAAGAAGTTGAAAAAAAGACAAGAGGAGTAACTCTTGGGTATGAATATGTAATATGAGCTTGCTATTCCATATTTAATATTAAAATTCGAAAAACAACTCTATGTTCATGTAATAAAAATTGACTTTAAATTGTCTTTTTATACATTCTCTGTGCTCTATTTTTAGGAAAAAATTTTTGCTGTTAAATATTGTCAACTTTTATATGAAATTCATTTTAGGAAAAAAATATAGAAAACTATATCAGCACTGTGAAGATAACTAAGAAACACAAACTTCTTTCTTTCTTTCATACTGAAAAGATATATTGTCAAAAATTTTAAAAATGTTAGTGATATACAAAAACATTATGAATACTTTTAAAATGTTATGATACAGACAAGAAGATTGAATTGTTACTTTTCAAGAAAACGTATTACTATTCTTCAATTGATAAACACAATTCTCAAACTCTAGTCTAGAGCCTATGAAAGACTAAATGTTTATGTTGAGAGCTCCTGCTCCCCCCTTCCCCCCATTCCCCTAGCCCTACGGGCAAGCTTCTGTTCCCCTACCCTTTCCCGTTCCCCCACTCCTCTGCCTTACAGGCCTTCCCAGCCCATTCTTATGCTCTCCAGAATTCAAAGAGGCACAGAAAGTCCCAAGTTTCACAAAATCCCCATGTTCTCAGTAGAGGAACAATGGTGGGAAACTCACTGAGGCTTGATTAATTACTATTGTATAATCATAACTATTGTATATGAGATGTATTCATTGACAACCAAGCTGTAACCCTGCCAATGGCAATGTTTCTCATACTCCCCTGCTCGCTTAAGCTATCCAGAGAAAAAAAGGTCTAAAAAGACGAAAACCCCTGCATTTTGGGGCCACTTGTCTTAGAACAACGGCCCCCTGTGCAGGTGTGAATAAATCACCAATTAATAGCATCTGAGTGGGTTCGAGTTTATTTTCCCAGGTCCCCTAAGTTATTTCATTTATAGTCTTAAAATAAAGAAAATGAGAAGAAGCACTCATCACCTCAGTTTTCTAATGATTTGCAAATAAATTATGTTACATTTTCTAATCACTAGTTAATATCTAGCTAAACCAAGTAAAATGAATATTAAAAATATCTCTGTGACAAAGAACTTATGGGCACAAACACAAAGACAGATACTATAATCAGTTCAGACACTGATTTGCTTTTTCTCTTCTTCTTTCTTTTATTTTTATTTATTTATCTTTTAACTGCTGTGGGTACATATTAGTTGTATGTCTTTATAAGTTACATGTGACTTTCTGATACAGGCACACGATGTGAATTAGTTAAATCAGGGTAACTGGGGATTCATCACTGCAGGCATTTATCACTTTTTTGTGTTAGGAGCATTATAATTCCACTCTTTTAGTTATTTTAGAGTACTATGCATAAATAACTTGCTTTTTTCCTCTTAAGATTTTAAAATGTGTCTTCTCAGTCTGTTTTGTATTTCCATAAAAAAATACTTAAGGCTGGGTAATTTATAAATAAAAAGTTTATTTGGCTAATGATTCTGATGACTGGGAAGTTCAAGATTGGGCATCTGCACCTGGGGTAGTCTTCAGGGTGATCCCCCTAGTGGTGGAAGGTGAAGAGGAGCTGTCACATGCTGAGATCCCATGGCAAGAAAGGAAAAGAGAGAGGGGCAGGAGAAGGGTGACAGAATTATTAACAACCAGCTCCCACTTGAACTAATAGTAAGAACTTACACCCAAAGGAGAGGTAGATCTCAAAGGCCCAAACAATTTGAATCCACTTTCAACATTTGGGATCGAATTTCAACATGAGGTCTGGTGGGGACAAGCATCCAAACAATAAATCCAATCCAAAGTACACTTTGGCAGAATAAGAAAGTTTAAGGAAATTTTTAAAGTAAAATGTAATGGGCATGTTAAAATTGTAAATGTGTATAGTATTAAGAAAATTAAATTCTCTACCAATATGCCTAGAGAAACAGAGAGAGAGAAGTAAAAATGAAAATATCAATTTGGAGCCAGCTTCATACTTACATAATTAGAATCACCAGCTCATTTCTGATGTTTGGCATTAAGCCATCATGGTCACACATTACATGTAATGACTCTGTGCCTTGTTGGAATCTTTTCTTGACAGTATCCAGATGATACTTAGATGTGTTACATCAAAGGCCCACAGCTTTATTGATGTTTATTAAGGTGTGTAATTATTCATCCATTTACTCTGTGTTTATCCGTTATCCTTCTACCAGGATACATTCCCTTATCCTGAAATATTTCCAAAGTTGGTAAAAATATTTTTTTTCCTACAGGAATAATAATGATACGTTCTTTTGTGAGTTTGTGTTTGCTTATTGTTTCTTAGATATTTCCTGAGTGTTTGAATCAGTGGCAGTCACTGTACTAAACAGTGTAGTAGGACCTAAACAGCACTGCAAGCTCTAACCCCCACGCTCATAATCATTACATTAGACTATCTCTCTGGAGAACAAAAGGAAAAAACAGTCCCACCACTTAGGTGTGTGCCAGGTTACTTAGCCTTCTTATGCTTTAGTTTTCTTTTCTATTAATGAAGGATAATTATTGAGCTGAATTCACAGTTGTTGCGTGGATTAAATGAGAGTAAAACTTCTTGGAATAAATCTTGGCAAATTTTCAGTGTTCAATCCATGTTAGGTATTTATTACTTTTATGGTCTTATTTTCATCCTTTTATATTCTGAAGTGAAATGAGTCCTATTTGAAACACATAACCAATGGAAAATGTACTTTCCAGGGAAATATGTCACTAATATGCCTCCCTTGGAATGTAGGCGTTACTGAACTAGTAAAGACAAATGTGGCAAACTGAGTCACAACGCTATTCTGTGCTCTGATCGCTGTCAGTCTGGAGGCTACGCATGACTCTACGTCAGAAATACATATAACACAGTTAGACTGTGGGAGTAGGGACTAAAAAGAAATGAATAAACTAGAGAATTAATTACAAGTAGAAATGACAAGATTCAGTAATTATTAAGATTCCAGAGGATGAGAAAAAGATTAGACAGGAGGCTACACAGTGTGCACTCCAAAGATGAATATTAAAAAAAAGCTTAAATTCAAGTAGTGATATGGGATACTCTAGACCCCATACAATACCTCTGATACAAATAGAATATGTGAATCAGAAAATTGTAGCTTTTTGAAATATGAAAAACATTTAAAGAAAACAAAAATAATAGTTGTGCTTTGGGCCACTTTGTCTGCATTTATTTCACTAACTTTTTGGATTTTTTTTATAGTGATCTTTTTTTTTTTTAAAGTTTGTTGCAGTGGCCTGAGTTAAGATGTTTTATTCAACATTTGAAAAACTCATTATATTTAATCACTTTTGGAGTAGAGAATTTTAATAATTTATTGGTCTTACTTATATGTGAGCTATTTCTGTTTACTGAGTAGCATTTCTGTGCTACCTCATTTCTAATGCCTGGATGTTATGCACAAAAAAAAAAAAAAAAAACTTTTAAACTTTTAAAATAATTCAAACTTTTAAATAATTCTGCACATCTGATCCATGTTTCAGAGCATTCATATATATAGGCACAGTGCAGAAGTAAATCAAAGGTGCTCTGTTGCGAGCATTAAAAAAAAGCTGTAAAAGACAATGAACAAGTGCTTAAAAATAGGGCCCTAATAAAAGACCCAAATTAAATCTAGACAATAATTATGTAAAGGCATCAGAGTCTAGGCTATTCCAGTTAATTTAAAAATTTGGCATAGAATATGCAGGAACAGCACCTAGGAGGGAGAGAAAACATTTGAGATTGGGGAAACTGATGACTGTGGCAGCACCTCCATAAATTGAGAAAAAGCATTTTTTAAAAGGGGAAAAAACAACAGTCAAATAATGAGAGTAGAAGAATGAAAGGTATTAAACGCCAATAGCCAATTCCAGTGTACTCAGAGATACACTGGCCCTGCTATGTATTATATGCAGTCCATCACTGGCTGGCCTGTCCCCTGTACATTTGTATCCTTTCATGCATGTCTTCCTGAATGTCTCCTTTGACTCCTGATTATGAAATTAAAGCTCTTACCATGAGCTCCCATAGTGCCACGTTAGATATACTTTCTCTGTTGTCACACCATGAAAATATGGTTTATTTGATATTATAATTACCATGTTATCTCTCACTTTCATTTACATGAAAGCCCCCTTAAGGCACAGGATGTCTTTTTTGTTTTTTTTCACTGCCATTATGTCTAACACTTAATATACCATTTGGCATTCGTATGTTGTTTAATAAATATTTGTTAATTTGATGTAATGATAGATTTCTACGTACTCTGTAAGAAATTTTCATTCCTCCTCATCAGCAGTTTAAATTCTCTAAATTCTCACTTACTCCTTCTTGCCCCAATTCAGTGTTTATAGAAACTCACTGGACTTGCAGAGATTTGGTTCTATAGTCTCCTATAGTTAGTTAAAAAGCCACACTTGCCGTATTTCCCAGGATAGGCTCCAGTTCACAGAAATTCATTACTTATATGAACAAATGAGTTTCAGTCTGTCTGCTACAGCATCTTTCAAGAGAGCTGAAGAGATTGCCACTAAATTTGGTATTGTTTACATGGTACACATACACATACATATACAGGCACTTTGCTTGGAGAAACTTTGAAGGAGACTTCAAGGAATTCTTAACTTACATACACACAAAGCCCTATAAGGACTGATCTGTGAGCTGGGCACGTGGCTCTTATCTGTATGTGAGGTTGAGGCACTCTGTGAGGCTGAGGCAGGTGGATTGCTTGAGCTCAGGAGTTTGAGACCAGCTTCTACAAGAGTTAGACCCCATCTCTACTAAAACTAGAAAAATTAGCCAGGTGGTATGGTGCATGCCTGTAGTCCCAGCTATTGGGGAAGCTGAGACAAGAGGACAGCTTGAGCCAAGGAGTTTGAGGTTGCTCAAAACACCATGTTACTCCAGCCTAGGCAACAGAGTGAGACTTTGTCTCAAAAACAAACAAACAAACAAACAAAAAACTTGATTTGTGGAATAACTGCTTCATTCATGGAAAATTCTTTGAGGTAATTCAGAGTGATGACAACAGGATTTTCTTGTTTAAAAAATGATTGAAAATTTTACTTAGGAACAAAGTAAAGGCACATAGTTTTACTAAAGACAGTAAAACTATATGACAAACATGAATTGTGAATTTCACATTGAATTATTCATCCTAGAATCATAAATGGTCTAGCATAGGGCCTGGCATATTGTAGATGGTAATTTATTGAACTGCTACTATGGGCTAAACCAGTGGTTCTCAACCTTCCTAATGCCATGGTCCTTTAATACAATTGCTGTAGGTTGTGACCCACAGGTTGAGAACCACTGGGCTAAGCAGTATACTATTTGATTTATCTAATCAGCTCTAAGTCTTACATTATTATCCTCTCTTACAGATGAGGAAACTGAGGTTAAGCAATGTTAATGTCAATGTAAGATATAGCTACTAAGTAGTAAAACTAGAATTTGAATCTAGGACTATCTAGCTCTAAGATCTTTTGAAAAATCCATTGTAGGGTGGCACTTGTGGTTCAGTGAGTAGGGCACCGGCCCCATATACTGAGGGTGGTGGGTTTGAACCCAGCCTTGGCCAAAAGGCAACAAAAAAATAGCAGGGTATTGTGGGGCACCTGCAGTCCGAGCTACTTGGGAGGCTGAGGCAAGAGAATTGCCTAAGCCCAAGAGCTGAAGGTTGCTTTGAGTTATGATGCCACAGCACTCCGAGGGTGACAAAGTGAGACTCTGTCTCCAAAAAAAAACATCCATAGTGAATCTCTTCAAGTTCAATCAATCTTTTAATAATCAGTTGAGTGAGTTAATAAGAAAAATAAACATATAAGTATAATCACAATTAACAGAAAAGCCCATAAAATTTATAGACATTGTCACTAGATTTCTTTATTTTTGACCATAATTTTGGTAACTATTCCTTGTATTTTATTACTATTTATTTTAATCTGCCTTAGTTCCCTAGTTAGTTCAAAGCCACTTAAAATTTTGTCTTGTCTTGTGCCTCTTTAGTTCATCCTAGTTTCTAAAAAAATACTTCCACATTTCAATCTTCAAATAGTATTTATTGACTAATATCGAGCTCAACTCAGTAGAATTTTATATTTATTTATTTGTTTATTTACTTTTTGAGACAGAGTCTCACTACGTCATCCTCGGTAGAGTGCCGTAGCTTCACAGCTCATAGCAACCTCCAACTCTTGGGCTTAAGCGATTCTCTTGCCTCAGCCTCCCAAGTAGCTGGGACTACAGGCACCTGCCACAATGCCCAGCTATTTTTTGTAGTTGTCATTGTTGTGTGGCAGGCCTGGGCCAGGTTTGAACCTGCCAGCTCCAGTGCATATGACTGGTGCCGTAGACACTGAGTTACAGGCGTCAAGCCTCAGTAGAATTTTAAAATGAAATACCTTTGTTAATACAGTTCTAGTAATTGTGTTATGGTTCAATAATGAAATGATTATATTGGAGAGCTGAATATTTTGAAATTTATAATCCATGCATTTGAAATAAATTTGTAGTTTCACAAATGTATTTTCATTCTACATTTGCAAAATATTTATAAATAGCTTGAGCTTTTATAATGTTGTAATAGAACATTATCTAATTTTCTGACTCTCTAGAATAGTCCCTTTCAAGACCCTAACAACTGAATTTTATTGCCAATGCATAATGCTATTTTTAAAAATTATTTTGAGGGCATTTTAAATTTCAATTATTATTAGACAAGTAGCCTGGAGTACAGATAGATTAAGTGTCTTAACTCGGGACACACACATAAAGTAGACAATCTAGCATTGAAACACCAGCCATTGACCCCTAGATCCACGCTCAGTATCACCATATTATAATTGACTCATTCAAAGTGTCACAGATGAGAGAAGGCAGATTGAGCTTAGAGAACATTTATATATATCTTATGAATTATTAAAATGATTTGTTAGAATGTTGACCTGAGACACATGGCTCCTTTATACTACAAGAAAAGGGGTCTTTGGCTTAATTAAATAGATTTGTATATTGCAGTGAAAGTCTGATTTTTAGCCATATATCTATTAAATTAGCTCAAATCTTTCAAAATAAAGAGATAAATGTAGAGTGAAAATGGACAATCAAATAACAGAACTGCAGATGATTAATAATCATTAAAATATTAGTGAGGTGAATGTTAGGAATTTATGGGAGGAAAAACACATAAATTTGGAATTTTGTAAATATGAAAACATCATTAGTTAGAGTTATAGACCATAGATAAAAGTAGATGTGAACTCATGTAAACATAGTTCCAAGCTTTTGATGCAGTACAATCCAGAGAATTGGGTAAAACAATCATAAGTCTGGGCCAGATATGTATGTGACCTAAAATGGAGTAAGTGCATCTTCATGCTGGATGGTTAAATGAAAGTAGATGGCTTTTCTTTTTTTCAGTTGGGGAGACTAATACTTCCTTGTCACTTTCTAAAAACCTGAAACAAACTTTTTAATGCATTATTCAGGTTAAAAAATACTTTCTAATTTATCACTCATAAAAAGAACATTTTGATTTTATCATGGCTCTGCCTCCGGGGCATCAGAATTAAAACTCAGAAAAATAAGTTAGTCTGAAAAAGCAATTTTTTTTTTTTTTTGTCACAAGCAAAGGGTAAAGTAAAGCAAATGTTACAAATGTTTAAGATTTCTAGTATGTCCAGAAAGACTTTCTCTGTAATTGCAGATACTTTTGAATGACATAGGAAAATCCATGATACTTCTCCATGAAATAAGTCACATTTAAAAACCATATCACAAGAAAACAGAAAGGAGAAAAATCATCCCACATACTCCCAGTTGTGAGTCATTAATGTTTTATTCATCTATATAAAGAACACATGCCAAGTAAATCAAGGAAACTTGATAGGCATTGATCAGCATAAGCTTTCCTCCAGGGAAAGCTGGTAAACAGGAAGTGTTTATTTTACACTGATAATTCAATGTAGGGAGATTATAGTTATGGAAGTTATGCTTATGGAAGTCTTCTTTGAAAATCACATGACTAAGGTGAAAAAAACAGAAACAATGAAACAAGTGTGGTAAATAACTGAGGGAGGGAAGGGTGGGGAAAGGAAGAGCAGAGAGAGGAAAAAGGGAGGGGAGTGGGGCCTTGATATGTACCACACCTTTTGGGGGCAAGCCACAATTGTAAGAGGGACTTTGCCTAACAAATGCAATCAGTGTAACCTGGTTTCTTGTACCCTCAATGAATCCCCAACAACAACAAAAACAGAAATGAAAACAAGACTGAGATAATACAAGTGTTTTTTTAAACCAAGAAAAATTATACTTCAAAGATTGTTTCCCTTAACAAATATGAAGTGATCATCCTTATCTTTCCTTACTTTTGTTGGTATAAAGCCTAGTGTACCTGCAAATAAAATTGCTACCCCTGCTTTTTTTTTAATTTCCTTTTGCCTGGGTTACAGATGCCCATCCCTTCATCCTGAGTCTATATTTATCCTTCAAGGTAAGATGAGATTCTTTCAGCAGATATATGGCCTAAGTTTTTGTATCCAGTCAGCCAATCTGTGCCTCTTAAGAGGACAGTTTAAGCCATTCATATCAATTGAGAGTATTGATAAGCCTGGTAGTAGTATTTTGGGTGTCAAGTTTTTCAAAAGTCCAGTGGACATTTTGAATTTTTTTGTCACTGTGGAAATTGGGTTTTGGTCAAGAAATTCAGAGTGAATTTACTTTGGTGGGCCCCTCAATTTATAAAGGAGATCCTAACAGACCTGAGCAATTTAATATCTTCTAGCACCATAATAATTGGAGATTTTAAGACCCCTTTGGCAGTATTGGATAGATCTTTCAATAAGAAACTAAGCATAGACATTTTGGACATAAACTTCACCATACAACAATTGAATTTAACAGACATCTACAGAACATTTCATCCTAACAAAACTGAACACACATTCTTCTCATCAGCCCATGGAACATTCTCCAAACTTAATCACATCTTAGGTTACAAGCCTAACCTCAGCGAATTTAAAAGTATAGAAATTATTCCTTGTATTTTCTCAGATCATCTCACAATAAAAGTTAAACTTACCAATAACAGGTATCTCCATACTCATACAATGACATGGAAACTAAATAACCTTATGCTGAATGAAAGCAGGGTCATAGATGAGATTAAGAGGAAAATTGCCAAATTTTTAGAACAAAGCAATAATAAAGACACAAATTATCAGAACCTGTGGGATACTGCAAAGGCAGTCCCAAGAGGGAAATTTATAACATTGCAAACCTTCCTCAAGAGAATGGAAAGAGAGGAAGTCAATAACTTAATGGGACATCTTAAACAACTAGAAAAGGAAGAACATTCCAACCCCAAACCCAATAGAAGAAAAGAAATAACTAAAATTAGAGCAGAATTAAATAAAATAAAAAACAAAAGAATCACTCAAAAGATCAATGAATCAAAAAGTTGATTTTTTGAAAAATTCAACAAAATTGACCTTTGGCCAACCTAACCAAAAATAGAAAATTAAAGTTCATAATATCATCAATCAGAAATGACAAAGGCAAATTAACAACAAATTAACAACCTCAGGAATTCAAAAAAATCTTTAATGAATACTACAAAAAACTTTATTCTTAGAAATGTGAAAATATGAAAGAAATTGACAAATACCTGGAAGCATGCCAACTTCCTAGACTTAATCAGAAAGAATTGGAAATGCTGAAAAGACCTGTATCAAGTACTGAAATAGAATCAATGATACACAATCTCCCAAAAAAGAAGAGTCCAGGACCAGATGGCTTCACATCAGAATTCTACCAAACCTTTAAAGAAGAAATAGTACCTATATTATTTAACCTTTTCCAAAACATCAAAAAAGAAGGAATACTTTCCAACACATTCTGTGAAGCAAATATCACCCTGATCCCCACACCAGGAAAAGACCTAACAGAAAAAGAAAACTATAGACCAATATCTTTAATGAACATAGATGCAAAGATATTCAGTAAGATACTAGCAAACAGAATCCAGCAACACATCAAACAAATTATACATCGTGATCAAGTGGGTTTTATCCCAGGGTCTCAAGGTTGGTTCAATATATGTAAATCTATAAATATAATACATCACATAAACAAATTAAAAAACAAGACCATATGATTCTCTCAATAGATGCAGAAAAAGCTTTTGATAACATCCAGCATCCTTTCACGATTAGAACACTTAAGAAAATAGGTACAGAAGGGACATTTCTTAAACTGATAGAGGCCATCTACAGCAAGCCCACAGCCAATATTACATTGAATGGAGTAAAATTGAAAACATTTCCACTCAGATCAGGAAGTAGGCAAGGTTTCCCATTGTCTCCACTGCTTTTTAACATTGTAATAGCAGTCTTAGGCATCACAATCAGGCAAGAGAAGGCGATCAAGGGTATATAAATAGGGTCAGAGGAGATCAAACTTTCACTCTTCACAGATAATATGATTTTATACCTAGAAAACCCCAGGGACTCAACCACAAAACTCTTTAAAGTGATCAAGGAATACAGTAGTGCCTCAGGATACAAAATCAATACTCACAAATCAGTAGCTTTTATATATACCAATAATAGTCAAGCCAAAAAAACAGTCAAGGACTCTATTCCCTTTACAGTTGTGCCAAAGAGGATGAAATATTTGGGAATTTACCTAACAAAGAATGCGAAAGATCTCTATAAAAAGAATTATGAAACTCTGAGAAAAGAAATAGCTGACGACATTAACAAATGGAAAAACATATCATGCTCATGGCTGGGAAGAATCAACATTGTTAAAATGTCCATTTTACCCAAAGCAATTTACAAATTTAATGCAATCCATATCAAAACACCACTATCATACTTTAAAGATCTGGAAAAAATAGTACTTCGTTTTATATGGAATAAGAAAAAAACTCAAAATAGCCAAGATATTACTCAGAAATAAAAACAAAGCAGGAGGAATCACACCACCAGAGTTCAAACTACACTATAAATCTATAGTGAGTAAAACAGCATGGTATTGACACAAAAATAGAGTAGATGTATGGAACAGAATTGAGAACCAAGAGATGAACCCAGACACTTATCATCATTTGATCTTTGATAAGCCTATCAAAAATATAAATTGGGGGAAATATTTCCTATTTAACAAATAATGCTGGGAGAATAGGCTGGCAACTTGTAGAAGACTTAAACTAGATCCACACCTTTCACCATTAACAAAAATTGACTTCACTGGATAAAAGATTTAAACTTAAGACATGAAACTATAAAGATTCTTGGACAGAGTACAGGAGAAAGACTTGAAGAAACTGGCCCAGGAGAATACTGTATGAGGAAGACCCCCCAAAATACATTGCTGGGATCTGATCAAACTAAAAGGCTTCTGCACAGCCAAGAGCACAGTAAGTAAAGCAAGCAGACAGCCCTCAGAATGGGAGAGGATATTTGTAGGTTATGCCTGTGACAAAGGTTTAATAACCAGAATCCACAGAGAACTCAAACTTATTAATAAGAAAAGAACAAGTAATTCCATTTCATTGTGGGCAAGGGACTTGAACAGAAGCTTCTCTGAAGAAGACAGGCATTTGGCCTATAGATACATGAAAAAATGCTCGTCATCTTTAATCATCAGAGAAATGCAAATCAAAACCACTTTGAGATATCATCTAACTCCTGTAAGAGTGGCTCACATAACAACATTCCAAAACTACAGATGTTGGCGTCGATGTGGAGAAAGGGAACACTTCTGTACTGCTGGTGGGAGTGCAAGCTATGTCCCTTTTGGAAATAAATATGGAGAATACTCAGGGATCTAAAAGTAGACCTACCATTTGATCCTGCAATTCCTCTACTAGGTATATATCCAAAGGACGAAAAATTACTTTATAACAAAGATATTTGCACCAGATTGTTCACTGAAGCTCAATTCATAACAGCCAAGTCATGGAAGAAGCCCAAGTGCCTATCGACCCATGAGTGGATTAATAAATTGTGGTATATGTATACCATGGAATATTATGCAGCCTTTAAAAAATGGAGACTTTACCTCTTTTACATTTAAATGGATGGAGCTGGAATATATCCTTCTTAGTAAAGTATCTCAAGAACAGAAGAAAAAATATCCCATGTACTCAGTACTATTATGAAACCAATTTACAATCACTTACACTTTCATATGAAGAATAGATCACAACTATGGCCCAAGATGAAGGAGGGAGGAGGGAAGGGGAGATGGGAAGGGAGGTAGGAGGTGAGATCGAGGGAAGGTGAATGGTGGGGTCACACCAGTGGTGCCTAATGCAAGGGTATATGTTGGATCTATTAGCATAGAGTATAAATGTCTTAATACAATAACTAAGTAAAATGATGAGGCATACATTAACCAGTGTGATGTAAGCATTCCTAATTGTATTTGAAATCAGCACATTGTACCCATAAATGCATTAATGTAAACATAAAAAAGGATTGTACAATGAATTTTTCCAAGTGAAATTGACCTAAAATAACACTGCCAGTATTTTCCTTACTTTTATAAATTCATTTAGACAATTCTTTGGGCTTACTATTATTTTTATGTGAGACTATCAAAAACTTACTGGAAATTTATTTATATATATATATGTGTGTGTGTGTGTGTATACACCTATCTATTTATGTAATTATAATAATATATTATATATAATATATATATTATCTATAGATAAATAGATCTATCTATCTATATAAAAACACAATCTGATAATATCTTGTGTCTTTTAGAAATATACATAGCAGTTCCTAAAAGACTCAGCTTGGAAAACACCAAGAAAACTTTGAATAATTCAGAAAGACATATCTAAGAAGTATTAGTAAGCAAAGGCATGCAGGTCATTGATAATGATTAAGGTGCCATTACCTGTGAAATAACCTGATAAAGCAATGTTATACCATGGAAGTCCTGACTCCCCACACTGTATTTGCTTTGCACAGATGGTGAGTTTAGGGTGACTGCCAAGGAGGAAACTAAGGTCAGTCCACCTCGTAAATGAAGATGAATTATGCTTTGGCTCCGTTTTCTATTGCTTCTATTCTCTCCTTGGCCAGGTGATTACAGCAGACTGCAATGTCTCTGGCCAGGTCACTATGTGTCTACCAAATTGGTCATCCAAAAAAACAGCTTTATTCCTTGTTTTTTTCCCCCTTCTGTTTTCTTATTTCAATAATTTAGCTGCCTGCTATAACTCCACTATCCCTCAAGCTCTAAAAAAATAAAAATTGTTCAACACTTCTCCCATAACTCTCATTACCATGGCCTAAAAAAAATTACAAATATTTACACATTTTCATAAATTCCTATTGAACTTGCATACTCTTAACTTTGTCAAATGATAGACTCCTGTTTCCACATACACTGTTTTGGTATTCGGTATTTTGGTACCTGCATGAGGTTTAGCTCTTTCTATGAATTTAGGTCAAATCATTTCTGAAATTGATCTATTTTAGTAATGTTTTGGGTCTATATAAAAAAAAGGGCTTCTGTAATGGAAACTATTTCAAAAAAGTAGGCATCACTTTTATTAAAATTTCTTTTAGCTACATCATCACAGGGTTTTGCTGAGCTTTTATTATCTATAATATTTAGCTTGATCTTTTATAGCTTCTTTTCTATTCCTCCAATTTCTGAATATGGGTATGTGTGTATATATTTATCAATTTCATTAATTTTAACCATAAATCTAGCCAATTATTTGAATAACATGTATTATTATATTAGCAGAATACTTTCTATATGTGTCATGTCATACCATTCTTCCATCTTTATGTTTAGCATTTTATTTCCCCTTCATATAAAGATTGTGGTAACTTTCTGCAGTCCTCCTATGGTATATCTCCCTCACACAATGACGCAGTGCCAATTCATGATGGCTGTGTTAAGGAAGAAATAAAGTATTGGATATTCCATGGACTTGTCAGTACTTCACACCAGCTCACTTCATATTTCTTTGGCCTATCTCTGACTCTTCCTAGGAGGAAAAAACACAAAGAAATAATAGACTTTGTTACGAGTGGAAGAGAGAGAGAGATGGATATTGGTGAAGATTAGTGATGTCTACCAAAATGTCTGTAGTCATTCTGTCTTTTCTCCCTTAATTTATACTACCCTTTGCATGACATACAACAGCTCAATATGTTTAGGTCTAAAACATTTCTTTTTAAATTTTGTTTAACTGTCTCTCCTCCAACAGCATATGGGCTTATTTTTGACAAGTATTGATACTAAAATTGTATAATAAGTTTCAATATCTGAAATAGGGATGAGCAAGGGGTCTTCAGGAGAATGAAAAAGAAATCACAATACCCAAAATAAGGAAGTGTAACAGGAGCCCTGGGAAGAACATAGGGATCTGGGCATGGAATATAAAGAATATAGCCAATTATGTTCTGCTAACATAAAACGCACTTTCCAGTTTGTAACACCAAGTGGGGTAATGATCATAATTACAGAAAAATTTACACCACAAATGCCACAAGCACCACAGGACTCCCAGTCACCACCACACAATTACCAGCAAAATAGTAGCTCATAATTATGCTCAGTATTGAGAAAGAAAGGACAGGTGGGAACTGAGGAAATCTGTGAGCGATAAGAAATAGACAAGAATAACTTAGGACCTAAGGGGACCAATCAAAAGCTTTCATAGACAATTGCAGAGGGAACTAAGATAAGGTACTTATCCCTGTGTACTGCCTTTGTGTTGGTGTCTCTTCTCACTCTTGAGAGAGACTCTTCTTTTTCCCTGGAAAAGCCTGTACTGACTTTGCTTGTGCTCTGCTGTCCTGGATGGTCCCTGCTGCTTTATTTTCACTCCCCTCACTTTTCTTTCACTAACTAGAACATCACAGTTCTGCTGAGCGAGCACACCAGGTCTACAAAGTTCAGGGGAGGTCACGGGGTTCTTAGAGACCCCTAATAACCTGACAATGTACTGGTCTTCCTTACATTTTTTTCAGAATTGTTTTGACTATTTTTAGACATTCTCTCAACTGTAAAAAGTTTGAAAAATGTTCAAGTGCTAAAAAGTAAAATTGTGGTTAATATATCAAAACATTATGTTGCCAGAATAAATGTAGTAGAATTTACAGCAGTAAGATTCTGAGTTATGCCATCTGCAAACGGCATATCTTGCACTTTGTTCATGGGTACCCTTTATGATTTAATAAAGGTTTTAAAACTTGATTTTTGCATATTTCTAGGAAAAGCGAAAAATTTCTTCTTGTCGTTTTCTAGTGGATCATTTATCCTTTCACAGATTCTAACTTGTTTTGCTGGTGCCTAGGAAAACTATTGATCAATAACTAGTTCTTAATTTTTGGCATCATATAAACGTTTAGAGGACTTCTAGCTATTGTATGATACCACACAGAATGAGGACTGTAGTGTTCTGTAATGACTTTTTAATCTGTGCACTAGGGTTCACTCCTGCTTACTGAATCATTTAGGCATTTTTTCAATCAAGTTCTGTGTATATGAAAATAATTTGTTACGCATAAATCTCAAAAATGCCTTTAATTTTGCTTTAACTTTAGCATGCTATCTTTCTAAAATAAAAATTTTTAACATACCTCGGCACTTTGGATTGATCTGTTTCTTCAAATCTACTATTACTGATGAGAACGCTGTTGTCATTTGATTGTTTGAATGACCTCATGTTGGTGATCCTCATGATGACACTGTACAATTTCACTGCACTCTGACTGTGAGTTGGATACATTATGCTTTATTTATACTCACTGGAAATTCACATAAGTTATTTTTCTTTTTATTTTAATCATTATATCTTTTATTTTGGGATCTGAATTTGTTTGTTTTTCACATCACCTAATTCTATATCCTTCCTTTTGCTCTTCCTTCCTTCCATTCTTTATTTCTGTAATTTATGGCTTTCTTTCTTTTATTTATTGTAAGGCCGACATATGCTGAATTTAAATTCCTTTTCAAATTACACAATATGTTCACATGGTCTAAAGTAAATTAATGTCAAGAATATTATTTTCTTGGCTAGCTGCTGTCGTTTCCTCACGCATTTTGGATTTTTTCCTTTTTGATTTCTGTGGTTTGCCCTCCCTATGTAGTACTTGTTTTACATTTTTGTGTACTCTGCCTCTAAAGCCCTCTTAGGCTGATGGCCCAGAAAGCTTGTCACACTGTGATACGGAGTCATAAGCAGATCTATTATTTGAGTCAACAATCATTTTGGACCAAATTTTACCTGCTAACCTATGCCAGTTTTCTAATGTTTCCTCAGGTAAAAGGCTTTGTAAGAATATTAGCCTTTGAGTTTAAGAGTCTGAACTTTATTTAAAAAAAGGAGCCTGACCTATGTTCTATGCCTACAGTGGGGCATTGTCTTTAAACAGGACCCTGATTTCATTTTCTGAACTCAAACTCAAAAAACCTGTTGCCAATTCTCCTATTTGATGATAGGTACCCCTTTGTCATTATGCCTATCTCTTAAATTTTCTCTGCTTTTATATTTTTATCATTGCTATGTCTCAGACAAATGTGGTTTGGGAGTTCTGCAAACATTGACTGAATTTAACAAATAGGGAGTACAATTTTTGATAAATATGTTTAATGAAAGACAGATTAACCATTATCTTTTCCATCTTTCTTTTAATTCTAAAGCATGTAATTATTGCAATAGATAAAAATTATTGCTTCATGTTTCACAACTTGAACCGCCACAGTTTAACTCACATGGACACAGTGATTGTAGAGGACCCTTCTACCATTGTCTATATCCAGACAAATAAATGCTTCATGTTATAAGGTCATCCACAGTAAAGGTTGCTTTTTTGCCAGGTCTGTCTAATTCAAATTTATACTACAATGAAAAATTATTTACTTTAACTAAAAAAATTGTTTTCTCTCTATTTAATTCTGTATCGCTTGTTGGCAAAAAACTGACTTTGCAATTTCTCAGAAGCTGCTCACCGTACAGAAAGGGATTAGCAGGCAGAATGGGTGTGCACTATCAAGTATACTTTATCAAATGTTATCTTATTTATTCTAAAGAAAAAGCATCATTTATTATTCTATTCAAGCTCAATTAAGGCAGCCACCATAATCTGATGACAGAGTCTCAGTAATGACTTTTTAATCTGTGAACTAGTTACTATACTATGTATGATAGAATTCATTCCCTAGTTTAAAACTTCTTCCATGGAAGGGCTATTTTTGACAAATCCCCTTTGTTCCATACCTCCAAAAAGATTACTTCTGAAGTCCCAATCAAAACAATACTTTTATAGACTTTAGTGAATTCCTGTGTTTAGAGCTGATGTCTCACTTATCCTCTCATTATTTAAATTTCCTGGAAAGCTACATCTCTAATACAGATACTTGCCCAGTGTGGATTAGCACAGATCAGAAATGGTAGAGTTTTTATTTATTTTCTAGCCAAGAGATAAAATTTCCACTCTACCTGCCATCTTCTTGGGTATTCTACTCCATTAGTCAAAGAAGGATCTGTCACCCCAACACTGCTTTGTTTTGTCTGAGGGTTCTGGCTCTATGACCTAACTTCCAAACCCATGACAGACTTTACTTCTGAAAGTGATTGTTTTCCAGGCTTGTAAAAGTAAATAGATTATCCACCTCTGGGAATCAGTTCTTTCTCTCTCCCTGTTAAGTATAAAAAGAAATATGCCCCCTAGATAAGGGGTAAAAGTACATTATCTCTTTGATAGCTTCAAATCAATGTTCTTTCTAATATCAGATCTAATACTATTGGCTCAATAAAAGTGTTAGGATTTAATCTACAGGGTAGACTATAACATACAAGGGAAATAAAATAAAAATGAACTTAACTATTAGTCTTTTTAATTCATGGTATTTATTGCTATGTTAAAAAACTAATTGTGTTAGTATTTATAATCTAAATTTAGATAATATGTACATAGCTTTGTTCACTTATAAGGATCATACTACCTATTTCATTTTGGTAATATAATTTAATGAAGTAACATACCAAAGTTTCTCAAACTTTAGTCTGCCTAAAAATTACCTGGAATGCCAGTTAAAATGCAGAACAGCTATGTATCCCAGATATTCTGTTACAGGCTCTGGGACACAAGTAAGAAAATACATTTTTTTGCAAGGATGACAGTGATTTCGATGTTAGTAGCCAGTGAGCAATTTGATGATCATTGATAAATGCAAATTAAGGATTCTATAGATGCTAATAATTAGAATGTTTTTAAATATACTGCATAGTTAGAACTACAATATGATACTGATAGCACCCACAAGTCCTCCATTGCTGGAAAGCAGATAAAGGTATAAGCTAGGAGTGGCTGTGAAATGACCCCTGCCCAGTTCTTTATAAAGATCCCTTTATAAGTCATAATTCCTGTGTTGAGTAACTGACTCTGCTTTCTTTTTTTTTTTCATATTTTCTTTTTTTTTTTTGTCTTTTTTTTAATTAAATGATAGCTGTATACATTAATGCAAACATGGGGTACAGTGTAGTGTTTTCATATACATTTTGAAATACTTTCATCAAGCTGGTTCACATAGATTTCATGTCATTTGCTTAGTCATTGTGTCAAAACATTTATATTCTAGTTCTAGAAAAGTTTCCTTGTACCCTTGTTAGACAGATATATAGGTGATCTTTCCAGTCACCCTCCCACCACCCAGCCGCCCTTCTCCCCTCCCCTTCCTCACCCCCTCCCCATATTCTTGGGCTAGAATTAAGTTGTATCTTTCATTTGATAGCTATTAATTAGTTTCATAAAAGGGCTGTGTACATTGGATACTTTTTCTTCCATTCCTGTGATACTTTGCGTTTTCAAATTATGAGTCTCACATTCTTGTGGTGTAAATGATGTGATCAATGCTCAAATCTTGTTTTATTTGTAGTTGCTCCATATTGTGTACTTAAATACACAATTAGATTGGAGAACATGGAATTTAGCAATTGCATGTTCAGTCCTTTACTGTTTGTCTTACTAAAGGTTTGGGAGAAATTTGAGGAATTTTGGAATTTAATGAAGCTCTCTGCTCCAGGTTGTCTTTTCTCAGTTTTTCAAATGCCTGAAAGTGGTCTTTATTCCTTGCTTCACCATGCCATTTTATTTTCCCACCGGAGTCCTCCAATCTGGGGTGATGTATATACCAAAAGCACCAGTACACATTAGACATGGGTACCACTATTTTTAATCAGCATAGTAGACCAGTCCTGGTTTCTGATACATGAACCTAGTTTAAAGCATACACTTAGGCAATGGGACAGCCTATCTCTAATGACTTTGTGAAATTCAATGCTATAGATTAATTTTTGTTTTGACTTATTTTAGCTAGTACCTATTGAACCCTAGAGTATCATCATATTCTAGTGATAAAGGAATCAAAGTCTAAGGCACCTCAACTAAAATTAGCCAACCTGGATGTTCACCGTGTACTACAGCCTTTACCAAGTCCCAGAAAATCACCCTCTCCCTTCAGTCATGGATAAAGAGCTCAGCGGATATAAAATTTCAGTTAATTGTCAGATCCCTCAAGGAAAAAGAAAAGGGAATTTGTTCCTAAATATTTCAGAAGATAGCTGTAGTGAACCCAGCCAGTGAATCTGATAATATAGACTTCGGGTTTTGCATAGGCCTCAATAAGCACTTCACTATTAGATTTCAATTTTCAACATTTCTATTGCGTTTTTTAATCTACATTCTTTTTGTGTTTATGATGGGAAGTGATGAATAAGAGTTGGTTCGATGGAGGACTACCTGTAAGTGGCCCTACCAAGAGAAGATGGCTTGGCAAAATACTGTATTTTTAATGTCCACAGCCATCCAAAAGGCTAAGCTATAGTGATATTAGTGGCTGCTTGAGGAACAGTGTACAACCCTAAGAGTCTGCTTATGGGAGGAATAGATTCCTTATAGATAGTCATTAACAAATCATGCAATAGAGGAAAGTATGCGCTAGAAAAAGCCCATCAATTTGTGTGTCAAGGTGAATTTTCCAAACAGGAGCAAGACTAAAGAATATATTGAGTTAGAATATAGGGGAGGTTTTAAGGGGCTGTGTGAGATACCTTATAAAGACATGAAAACAGCTCTGAAGATGTTTCCATGAATGTTGAATCATTTCAAAAATGTTTTAAATAGTGGGCAATATACCTTATTAAGTTGTAAGTGAACTCTTTAAAGGGGTGAAAGGAGCTGGCCAGACAGCATCTCAAGGCCCTCTTAACATGACGAGACAGACCAAACCCAGTGACCTTCCTGATACAGAGGACTATCCAGTGGGAAGGTTGGCAGCCTCACAACTGACCATTGATTTAAACTCCATCCTGAGAGCTGTCTGTGGTCTGCCTCCCCTGAGCACACCCCGGACATACTTTTGGGAGAGGGCTGCGTCCTTTTCAGTGGAATTGAATCTAAACATGTCTAAATCTAAAATGTTTTCATTAAAAACACTTTCCTCCAATATTTTGCAGTTTATTTTCAGTTGTCTGTGAGTGAAAATGTCTCATTCATTCCTGAGTTTTTGAATACTTTCATTTCTATTCTAACCACATGCTTTCTTGGAAATTATATACAAATAATACATATATATATATGCATATATATTTTTTACATATGGAAATTCGTATATTTATATATGTAAATGTTTATATAAATAAATATATGTATAAATATATCTACATATATGGTGAAGTTACAGAAATTGTGCCATTAGTTCTACACTGATCTAGACAACTTACTCATCTATGTTGAGGAACAAACTCTATGTGGATCAGTGGCTAGAAAAAGAAGCCATTATAAAATAATAATTTTATGATGAAATTATAATATCAGTCACTACATGTATCTATACTTTACATATGTACTATGTATACAAAACCTAATATTATCATTTAAATACCTCCATGAGTATGATTTTATTTTAATATTACAAATAAAGAAAGCAGAACATTTACTAACTTTGGATGCTGTAATTTTGGTACAGGATGGCAATGTCTTAGCTAAGATCAATACAAAATACTTGAATAAATAATATATTTCAAGGCCTATTGTCAAACTGCTATTAACCAGCTTCAATCATGGATCTACTGATTAGGGGCTTGTAAATAATTCATACAACAATATCATTGAAAGTGTATTTTATTCCACATCAAAAATTTTGTCAGAAACTGCTTATCCTAGGTTGAGTATATAGTATAGTATGGTGCTGGAATATTTAAACAAGAGAAGGAGGCCTGCCTCCATATTTTTCTTTTTTTTTATATTGACATTTAGAGTTGCTCCTACATTAGGCATAGAATTATTATAATATAAGACAGTGACAAAGAAGCCAGTTATTTCCTTTTGAAATAACTGTACTGAAATACAGTTGAAATAATGTACTCCTGAAACCAGCACGACATTTTACCTTTTATAAAGTAACTTAAAAGTGGCACCTATTCTTGGTCACAAATACCCACTTTTTGTTTTCTTTCAGTCTTTGTAACTCATTTTAAATATTATGTTGGAGTGACCTGATGCTCTAAGTCTTTTTAAAGGGCAACATTCCCAGGACAATTAAATGTATGGCCTTTTTTGCCACTGATAAATATACCAACTTAAATATTTTATCACATTTATTGCTTATCTTCTATTTCATTATTATTTTCTCTGAAGGAAGTTTGTAGAGATAGTCTAGAGACAGAAAACCATGATTGATCCCAAAAACTAGACTTATCTTCTCAGAGCAATCCCTCATATGTGAACTATAAATTTTCTTCCTCTCTTGACTTTTAAAGAAATAAGTATAATACATTAATGTGTTCATTGATTTTCCAACAACTTACCCATTGACCAGTATGTATAATATGTGATGGTCAGTATATGAAGGAGATAGGAATCTATCGGACTATATACAGTAATGTGCTAAGTATGAAAGAAAGGCCCCAACTGATTATAACTCCTGATTAAATACATGTTGATTATGAAAAATTCCCCTAGGGCAGCACCTGTGGCTGAAAGAGTAGAGCACTGGCCCCATATACCAGAGTTGGTGGGTTCAAACCTGGCCCCAGCCAAAAACTGCAAAAAAAGAAAAAAAGAAAAAAGAAAAATTCTCCTAAAGAAATAGAATTAGATGTATAACTCCTCACACAAAAATAAAACAGCATAAATGGATTTCAATTTCCCAAAATATATAATTTACCAATATATACAAGAGCTTTTATTCAAAGGGTATATCTTCAATCATTTACAGTAAGCCAGTCCAAGGAGAAGCATATCCCTGTTGAATCAGGTTGGTATTTGCATGGATCACTTACTTTTATAGATAAGTAAAGGAGAATAAAACAATCAATGCAATTTCTGCAAAGAGCATAAAGATTTTGCTGATTAATCTGATGAGCCTGAGTACTAAAGACATAGTTAGAGCAATGGTGTGGCTTGAGGTAGTTGCTGAAATAATTGATAAGAGTAAGCAAAGTTTTAGTAAGAAAACACATGTTTATTAAGGATTTTCCCAGCAAGCCAGGCTCCATTCTAATGACCACAGGCTCTGTTAAAAGCACAGTTTTGAGTTTTACATACAACTTTGATAGTTTTATATACAATTATCAGCTGCTTCTCAGAATCTCCCACGGGCTTACTATGTACTCAAAACCACCCACCTGCAAGGTCTTGTAAAACAGGACCTGCAAGATCTTGATAACAACTCACCTGCAATGTCTCACTCAACCTCATTCCACAGTAGCTCAGATCAGCCTGACCCAAACCAAAATAGCCTAACCATATCCATCATCACCTTGCTCAGATCCCGCTAAATGCTTAACAAAAAATAAAGCCTATTTTATGTATTTGGGGGAAGTTCTAAATTTAATTTATAAGGGCAATAATTAAAGAAATTTTATTTGTAAAATTTACATTTAAAAATTGCTTAAAATTACTACTTTGAAGACCAACTTATTCAATAATTTAAACAAAGTCACTTTTTTTGTCCTTCCAGCATGGATCCAATTAACCTTTCTTCAACTGAACAGCAAATAAAGTTGGTGAATGATGTTCACTAGCCATGCTGCAATTAAAAATTGATTGTATCTCAATGTGGTGAAATCCATATAGAATAATGGGGACATATGATTAATGACCAATTGTGAGAAAACTAGAGTTACTGTAAGAGAGGGAATGGCCTGCAAAAAAGGATAAAAATGTTTTTCTCTCTTTTTAAATGGAAACCTGCCTCCCTGCTTCAGGCTAATGGTCAAGAGGGCCATGGGAGTACCTTTTGTTCTTTGTCCTTGGGGAGATGGCTCAACAAAGTTGCTCCTGAGGAGGTCCAGGAGATTGGATGGATTGAGGGAGGTCATGAGATTGTCTTCCCCTGAGACTATCATTCAGCCTGAAGCTGAAATCTCTTCCTTAATGGCTCTGTATTTCTTATGATCAGGACAGTGGCATTTTCAGACAGGAGTCTTCACCTTCCTCATTTACGGGCAAATTAAACCTCTCTTTCATTTTCCTCAACAGCTCAATCTTGTTTATCGGATGAGTCTCAAGGACAAATGCAGAACACTGGGCAACATTGTGACAACCCTTTATACTCACTATGTGGAAAAAGGCTTTGAGTACAGCAGTGAATGTAATTGTCCACATTATTTTACCTATTTAATTTTCATTTCCTTTCTTCTTTTTTTCCTGTATTTTTTGGGGGCAGGGATCCTGGTTCCCTGAACCCAGTTGACCTGGTTTGGATGATACCACCAAAACTAGGATGACCAGACATCCCGCTTTTGGTGGGACAGTCTGGCTTTTTAACAATTTGTCACGCGTCCCGAGGCATTTTAAAAAAGTCTCGATTTTTGGAAAGAATGAACGAACAGGGGGAGAACAGGAAGGGACGGTTTTCCTCTGCCATGTGGCTATTTCACCAGAATATGAGTTTTATATTATTTTTGTTAATTTTATAATGTTAAACTGTAATAATAACAAATAATTGTTGAAAAGTGATTATCAAGAACTGCTTATCAAAGTTTGCATTGTTGTCAGGCCCTGCCCTGCCCAGTCCCCTGCCCTGCCCTGCCCCCACCCCCACCCCCTGCCATGTTGTCCTGCTTTACAAATGTTAAAATCTGGTCACCCTACACCAAAATCAATGCATAGAGGTAATTGAAAGTAAAATAATGGAAACAGAAAATAATATTGGAACAGCACAGGCAGCATGAATGGAGAGTAAAAGTAACCTGCCCAACTTTCAGTGTAACAAAGAGAAATTTTATTTAGGAACAACAAGGAGAAAGTTTAGGCACTTCCAAAGAGAGTAACCAGACCCTCCCTCTGATGAAAAGTGAGAGAGAGATGGACAGAAAATGCCTGCAGGAGGGTAAATACTCCCTCCCTTGGAAATTGGCCCCAAGTTCTTTATTTGGCTCTCTGCTGCCACCAGGCAGTATAGCCCTTTTCTATTGGTCACTGGTTGCCTAGGTTACCTCACACACACATTCTTATGGTCCCTCCAGATTTCCTGGTTTAGGAGGCCAGGTTGTCCTCCCACTTTTTTTGACGCCCCTTTCTTAGTGTCCCTCTCCTGTTTGGCCAAGAATATTTTGTTTACCTTTTCACAATAAATTTAAATATGCCATTGGGGTAATTTTATTCTATAAGACAACTAAATTAAGATCACTAACTGCAAAATAAAAGGGAAAGGGTTGAAAGCTGATAGTGACAAGAGGAGTTTACAGGAGTTCCCTGAATTGGGGGGAGTATGTATGTATATGTGTGTGCATGAGGATGTGAGCATGTGTGTGTGCACTGGCGTGTGAGCACGTGTGTGTGCGTGTGTGAGAGCTGGAGAGAGAGGATGCAGGCTGTTGTGGAAGTGCTCCATAAGAATGAGAATTATTAGACAATAACAATAGGATGAAGTAGGTAGTCAGTTTCACAAATAGCACAGAAAATGCTTCGAAGGAAATTTCAAAGGAAAGTGAAAACGATTCTGGGCTAAAAGGTTATTAAATATTTGTTAGATGGATAAAGTGAGCCACAGTAGTATTTAAAATAAGTTTCAAACGTTTTTAGTAAAGCCTCACAAGAATGGAAAAGCAAGTATTCAATGTGCTCAATACTAATCTGAAGCCAGTAGAGAAATTAGTACACATCTACATGGGAGAAAAACTCAATTTAATTCAAGCTGGTGGGAGGGGGTAAAAAGGATGGGGCTTGGCCTGCTGCCTACTCATGGGCACAATGTAAGATATAGGGCACACCTGGGCACAGGACACAGCTGCAACAGGGAACTTACCAACATTGTAACCTAATTGTACCCTCATACCAATCTGAAACAAAAAATAAATGGAGGAGTTTCAAAAAAACATAAAAAAAGAAAACATAAAAGATGAATGGCTTATGACAGTAACAGGAGTCAGAAAACTTTTAGGCTGGGACAGGGAACTGGTGCAGAACTCCTGAAGAAGAATAATCAGAAGAGGAGGTTGGGCACAGCCAAGAAGCCCAGAAAATCCCCAGAAACTGCCATAAAATGCCCACGTGACCCATGCAGCCATTAGTGAATATGTCGCTGGGTGGGACATACCAGACACAAAAGACCAGCCAATGCACTGGGTGAAGGAAACCTGCCAGCACAAACAAAGAAGCTAATAACCTTGAGCCATTTTAATTTGAAAGAGCCAACCGGAGTGTGCCACCAATAACCAGGAAAACCCCTAAAGAAAGAACCAAAAGCTGCAACTTGCTCAAGGTCCCCCTCTGCTGAGCAGGAGGTTTCGCTGTCCTTTTACCTACAGGAAATTCTATCTTTTAGCTCACTCATGGTTATTGAATTCAGTCTTAGATTCTCAAGACCAAAGACCCGGCAAGGAAATTTCAGTAATGACAGAAAGACTGAAGAAACATCCACTTATTTTTGAAAATAAAGTATTTTGTAA
Source organism: Otolemur garnettii (assembly GCF_000181295.1). Lineage (NCBI taxonomy): Eukaryota > Metazoa > Chordata > Mammalia > Primates > Galagidae > Otolemur > Otolemur garnettii. Next base: position 30,213,954 of record NW_003852403.1, read on the forward strand.
ACAGTGACAATAAAAATAATAAATAACTAAAATATTTTGAGGCTTATCACCTATGTATAAATAAAACCTATCTACTAATAAAACCTATATGAAAATAGCAAAAAATAGAAAGAAAGGATGAAGGTAGAAGAATAGTTTTGTACCTGTTTGTATGTGTTTAAAAGGAATAAACACATAAACATATTTCCTCTAGCCTTATGGGTCACTCTTATTTCTATCTTGTATTGAATATAAATTTCATGTGTTTTTTATGTTATAGATAATTCATATATAATGAAATACATGTGTTATATAACATATATTGTGGTTTTACTTTCCTATTTTTAAATTTGTTATAATTTATTTCATATAAAGAACTATCTCAAATGATTATGGAGACTGAAAAGTCCAAAGACCTGCTACTGGTAAGCTGGAGACCCCAGAGAGCCAGTGGTGTAGTTCTAGTCCCACTTGAAGGACTGAGAACTAGAAGGTGTAATGATGTAGGTTCCAGTCAAGGACAGGAAAAGACCAAAGTCTCAGCTCACAGAGTGAGGCAGAAAAAATTGCATTTTATTCATCAGTTTGATATATTCAGATCTTTGATTTCCTGGATGAGGCCCACTCACATTAGTGAGAGCAGTCTTCTTGATTAGGGCTATGGATTCAAATGTTAATTTTATTTAGAACACTCTTACAGATATAACTAGAATAACCTCTTACCAAAATATTTGGGCACCACATGCCCAGCTAGGTTTTAATATAAATTAACCATCACAACAGTAGGCTAAAAAGGTGGACAATTTAAAAAGGGAAATGAACTTATATGAATAAGCTAGAATAAATAAATTTAAACATGGTTCCACACAGATAAATTAGAGAGCATCAAAGAGAGGCAATTTTCAAGATATAATGTTAGATTTTTTCAAATAAATGAAAATATGATAAATTTTGGAGGCACAGAGAAACTCAAAAAGAATAAATAAAAAACACATATAGATGCATCACACTGAATCTACAGAAGAAGATAAATCCATCAGTCAATTAAAAATTCAATAGGATAAAGACCAATAATAGCTTATAAATGGAAGCTGTATCACTTACAAGCAAACAGCAGTTCCACAGACAACTGGCTGCTAGCACATTATTCTCAATAATGTTTAAGTATTAATATGTAAGTAAACAATATTAAAAATTCAGGTGAATGAAAAACCCCAGATTTAGAAAAGTGTAGAGGGCCAGAGAAGAAACTGGGAAAAAGGAATCTTAATCTTAACTGCGTCTATAATATTTCACTTTTTATAATGAATTGTTGGTGAACAGAATTATATTTTATTATTGTATATGTCTCTTTATGTCTACATTGTTATATTTGAAAAAACAAATTTTGTAGGAAATTAAAGGAAATATTCATATTTGTTACTACATGGGACAGTCTTAAAATTCTCCTTTACAAAAATGTGACTTTTTCAGTGATTCTCTCCAACTCCTGTGAGATATCAGAGACTTGATTTGCTCATAATGTTTTCTATATTAGATAATGCAATGTTTGAAATGATGTATTAGTGATGTTAAGTAGTATATATTCAGGTGAGGTCAAATTTCCATGAGCCAACCTGCAACTCTGCACAATAATTTCATTTATTTCATTTATTTTAACCATTTATCTCTTTTAAAATATAAATCCCGGCTGGGTGTGGTCGCTCATGCCTGTAATCCCAGCACTTGGGAGACCAAAGTGGGTGGGCTGCTTGAGCTCACAGGTTCGAGACCAATCTGACAGGATGAGACCTCCTCTCTAAAAAATAGCCCAGTGTTATGGCAGGGGGCTGTAAACCCAGCTACTAGGGGGGCTGAGGCAAGAGGATTGCTTGAGCTCAAGAGTTTGAAGTTGCTGTGAACTAAGATGCCAGGGTACTTTACGGAGGGTAATAAAGTGAGACTGTCTCAAAAAATAAATAAATAAAAAATACATAAATCCTATTGCTGCTCAGCCTAAGAGGTCTATATCGTTCCATTTAGTTACCAATTTGTTGCTTAATTAATGAAAATCATAGCTTAGCATGCTTTAGTTTCACATTTTGAAAAAAAAGTATAGCCATTTCAGATACACTAAGAAAGAAGTAAATTGGATCAGGAAGTGTGAAGAAGTAAGCCACACAAGGAACTGGAGCATAATGTACAGATAAAAAAACAGAAAAAAGAAAACTATAGTAGAACCCCTGTAAACTGACCACTCAGGACTGTACATCTGTGAACACAGGGAGGTGGTCAACATAAGGAACTAGGCCTACTGCACAGATACATACATGTGGTCTATGTCCAGTCCCTGAAAAGTAGGTCAGCTTAGGGAGGTGGGCAATGCAGGGGGGTGGTCAACTTTGAAGATTCTACTGTGATATGAATATCAAAGTCCACTCAGACATAGTAGTAGTTTAATGCTTAAGGATATAAGACATCAGAATAGCTTCAGGAAAAAAAGAAAAAAATGGTTTATAAATATCTGCATGCAATACCAGTTATAACCCTAAATGCAAATGTGGATTGATTAATACCACAACACTCAGAGCAGCAGTCTCTGAAGCAGAACTTCCCATTCTGCAAATAATTCCTGGGATTATTTTCACATTTAAGTTATGTGTGCATAAAGTTGCAGTAGTTTTTCTAACAAGTTTCTTACAGGGCAGTGGTTGAGAAATAGTTAAATTCTATCTTTTAGTGAGTATATGATCAATTATTATACAATTAATTATTTTGTATATGAAATGATCTTAAACTAAATAATTTTTTCATGGAGAAGCATTCTGAATCTGTGACTGAGATATTCAGATGATATTTTTCCTGAGTTTTAATCTGTGGTTAAACCTCGATTTCATAGCAAGAAATTAACAGAAGACTTTTTAAAAAATTTAGTTCTTCCCATGGTCAGATATGATATATTGTCAAACCCTCTTATTTAATCACATTATAACTAATGACAGAATTTTCCGTATCTTCACATACAGATAAGACAACTGAGGCTTGAAGAACTTAATTCTTTTATGTGGTTGTTAGTAGTACCAAGTTGTACTAAAGCTCACCAAGTTCAAATGCAGAGATCTTTGTATAAAGCTCAACTACCTGAAAAAGGCAAGAGGAAATGAAATAAACTGTTTTCTTTCACAATGGAAAGAGGTATCTTGTAGCAATTGTGCTGTACTTTCTAATTGGACAGTAACTCTGACTCATTGTAATAGAGAAAAATCAGTAAGCCTTTATCCTTTTTAATTACTAATCACTCAATAGATGCAAACAGCTCTTACATTTGTCCATAAACAAAGCATGGGTATTTGAGTACATTTTGGGAAGAAATATATCAACTTATTTTGACTTTTCAAAAGATCTATAATTTTCTAAAGATAAACCATATCATTTTTAGACTCTGAATTCTGAAAATAAAAATTAGAAATTTGTACAATGTTTCAAGTAAGAAAGTATGATTTTTAAAAAAAATTATGGTAGAAGCACATCATTTTATTACTATCATGGTCAGACAAGATAAGAGATAAATGCTTAATTAAAGTTTATTACATTAATAAAACTGTTAAGCTGTAAGTGATAGTACAAGTATCCTCATTAAAGAGATTAATTGAATTTTCTAAGCAGATGCTCGATTTTATGTATGAATGCATTGAATTCAAAGTTTATACCTAGCAATTTCAGTGTAGTACATATAAAGATGGATGTCTTATTTTCATTCTCATCGAAAGAATATGTCATTTGCTTAATGTACCAAAGGGCGATTGTTTGTAATTCAAACAATCTGTAACAGGAGAAGGTTTAGGAAGGTAAAAATGGACATATGGAAAGAACAGCCTTGCTGGTATCGTAAATCATCTAGTACAAAAACATCCCTGCATAGAACAGTGTGCGGGCCCTGGCGGGCCCTGGTGTTGCTTCTTTCTTGATCACCTGTGGAGCTGACTTGTTTGATGAACTTGTTTTGCCCAACTGAAAAAAATACAAACAAACAGAAAAGGCATGTCCCCCCTCAGCATCTGCCTGGCCGCTTTCCAAGCAGTCAGATAAGACTAACTTTTTCTTTAGCCTGAAAGTGTCCTAATTGGATAGCAGGGGTGTGAGCCTCCCCTCAAGTTCCTGCCAGACCAGATTGCAAGGACTCTGATAAGACAGAATCACAGAGAAGGAAAAAAATTGAAAAAAAAAAAAAAATCAGGCACTCTGCTTCTTATAATCAACGGGCAGCATTAAACCTTTGTAATTCCCTCTAAAAGGCCAGCCTTTTTGGCTCACACGGTCAGCATTCCCCTCTGCTTCCATCTGGGGGCTGCACCATCCTTCTCTCCCTCTTTCTCTCCTTCTTTCTCTTCCCCTTTCTCTCTCAGACAGTAAAACAACCTTTTTCTTCATTATGTCCTATTCCTCGTGTAAGAAATCTTTCCTACCCGCACTGTAAGTCCTTCATGAGCTTCCTTCCTTAAATAACCCTTTCATATATGTGATTTTTGTGTTTTTAAATCTCCTATAGTTACTTTATGCAAACTGTCACATTTATAAGTGTGTCTTTTGTAACTTGTGTTTGTTGAGATTTTTTTTAAAGTCCAGAACTATATTTATGGATCTCATAAGAATTGTTATTAATGGTTACTAATCTTCTCTGGCATTGCTTGAGTATCTACCCCAGCCACCTTTTCTACAAAACAAATGAACTCACATCTTTGGCTGAAAACAATTATTTCAGTATGTTCTCAGATTCTGTGGGTCAAGAACCCAGGCAAGAACCAGCAGCAACAGCTTCTCTGTTTGCTCCATAATGTTTGGGTGTTGGCCGGGAAGAGTTCATTGCTCATGGTGCTGTAATGACCAGAAAGTAGTATAATCTTATGGAAGCTTCTGCACTCAGGTGTCTGGTGGTTAACACTGTTATCTCTTGTCAACTGGAGCACTTATGGCCTGGGCTTCATCATAGAATGATGTCCTCAGCTAGTCAAATAGCTTAAATGTGAACTCAGGGCTTCAAAAGTGAAGTGAATTTACCTCCACGATCAAGGTAAATTATTTTTCTATAGAAAATTAGACAACAAACACCTCCAACTTTATACTTAAGAACTTGGAACATGATTTCATAATCTACTTTGTTTCTGATCAGCAGCCATAGGAAAAATATCAACTTTCCTTTTTTGTTTGTTTGTTTGTTTGTTTGAGACAGAGTCTTACTTGATCACCCTTGGTAGAGTGCTGTGGCATCTTAGCTCTCAGCAACCTCAAACTCTTGAGTTCAGGTGATCCTCTTGCCTTAGCCTCCCAACTTTTCTGCAGGCAATTAACTTTCTCTTTTTCTCACTATTTCAAGTCCATCGATTCCCAACAACCGACTGGACATCACTTATCACTCTACTCTTGAGGATATGGTAGACCATAAAGAGGCTGTTACCTATGACATTGTGATTCTCTTACAATCCCTTACTACCAAAACCCAGACAAGCCCCTTTCATCTCTGAGAGTCAGGCAAACAGAGGACAAAAGTCCTCAAGCAGCACAGAGCTGCGGGAGCTGTGGTATGGAGCTACTGAGTCTTTAAAGTTAACCAAAGGCTGCATCACAAGTTAACTGGAACATGGGTAGACAAAGGGCTGACAAGTCTCATTTTTCCATGCAAGTTGTTCTGCTACATTTATAACTCAAATTCCTCTACATAAATAAACTTGAAATTATGTATCATGTCATAGAATATAACAATAAAGATAATAGCTACATTGATTGGGGTACTTATAGATCTACATTGTTATACACTGAAGGAATTTACAGTATAGTGATTAAGATATAATATGAAGACATATTCTCTGAGGGGGGACAATACAGGGAAACATTAAAAGAAGGGTCTTAAGCATTTCTTATATGACTTAAGACAAGTTCTTTAAAACATCAGAACTCAGCTTCCTGATCTTTAATATGAAAAGAAATAATAGCTCTTATCTCGTATTTTTATTAAAAGTATGAGATGAAATAAAACATATAAATTGCTTAGAACAATGTCAGGAGGAGTTCAGGAAATGTTAGCTGTTAAAATTTTATGAATGAGGGAAGGAAGACAACAGAGCGGTTAAGCCACCCAGATAAAAAACAGTGGGCTTAGGTTTTCCTGGCACTAATATCATGCTGCTTGCATTGTCGGTGGTTTTGCAGGCTTTTAGGTTTTAGGCAGTGAATGGATTCTAGAGCCAGAATGCCCTGCTGGAGGTTAAATCTCACCTGCTACTTATCACAGTGAAATCTTGAGAAAATTGGCTTTTCTCTACTTCAGATTACTAATCACTAAAGACAATACTAACATATACCCTTGTTACTATAATTAAATTAAATAATGTAACTGAAGTGCTTAAATTATGCCTGGTGTATAGTAGCACAGTTACCATCATAATTGTCATCATTATTTACCGCCTGTTTTTAGATATCATTCTAATCTCATTAATATTATCTCTACTTTAAGAGCAGAGATAATACATCCTTTACTATAATGTATAAATTCCTTCATCACATCTATCAGTAGATATTTAATAAATATTTATCAAATAATATTAACTTTCTGATGCTAGAAGAAAATCAATTTTAGGAGTCTTTATTTTTAATTTTTGGCAATACACTGATCATAGCATAGTTTTAATATCACTTGGTAAATCTATAACTCTAGGACTTGGGGGTCTTAAAATGATTTCAATTTCCTAAATACCTACCCCTGACACCCTGACGTAACGTAAAACTCTTACCATCTTACAATAATCCTCATACCTTAGTCCCTAAAAAGCTACAATGCAATTTTCAAAATAGTATGAGCTCTACAAAAAGTTTCTACTTTTTCATGTGGGAAGAGCTTAAACATAAAGAGAACACGGTTCACTGGGAATCCACCAGAAAATTAGGTAATTTTGAACTATGTATTTCCTTCCCCACTTACACAGAACAATCAAGAAAGAATCATTTCTCAAAAATGCAATTATAGTCAGTTTTGTCCCAAGAAACAGCTTCATCAGGATCTCTTGGTAGTGAAACTGGTAAGGAGCAAATACGAAAGGCAAGTCTGATCACAGAGCCAGTGAGGATGTCACTGCCAAATATACACCTGCTTCTGGGAGCAATTTCTGCAGTCGTCATCAGAGCTTCTTAAAAGTTTAACAAGGACTTAGCCTGGGAAATTTGGACAAGTTCATATAGCAGAACTCCAGAAGAAATATAGAGAAACATTAAAAGAAATGCCTTAAGCTATAAAGTCAGGTTCTGCCTGAGTGGTATAGATGTTCTTTTTTATTTCAGATGGAAAAGCGTAATGAGCTCATTTCTTTTCAGGTTTATTTTACATTTGCTAGGAGGAAGGAAAAAAAAAGAATAGGAGCTTAGAGACTCTGAGTATCATCTAGTTAAAATCCATTTAGAGTTGGAAAACACGTCTTCAGCCTGGAATTTAACTACCCCATCCAAGAAACACACAGCACTCCATTTGACTTGCAGGAAGAACAGAAGCCTGAGCAATGATGGCTGATCAACAAATTGGAATATTTTGGCTATAAGATGGGAGATTATTTTTGAATGTCTTTATAACTTCCAAAAAACATTTAGACAATCTTCCAAATTCTGAGGCTATATCTGTATTAAGATAATGCACCTAAATGAGTTAAGAAAGTTTAGTCAATCTTAGGCAAAAAAATTCTCCAGAGTAAATTGAATGACGGAGACTATTTTGGGGAAGCTCAGTTGTAGATTTAAAGATGTGTTTCACTTATTTTTTCCAGTTTTAAATACTTGTTTTATTTATTTTTTTCTTAGATAGGATTTCTACCACTTCCAAGAACTAATTTTATTTTTATCTCATGCTTCAAAACATATCAGAGATTTTTTTTTTTACTTCTTACATTCTCCTTAATGGACAAAAATGCCTTTCCATTTATAAACCTATTACTGATTAATGAACTCTGGTACCGTTTTTTTTGAAACCTAAAGACTTGAAACTTTGGCTCAGCACCTGTGGCTCAAGTGGCTAGGGCGCCAGACACATACACCTAAGGTGGCAGGTTCGAATCCAGCCTGGGCCTGCCAAACAACAATGATGGCTGTAACCAAAAAATAGCCGGGTGCTGTGGTGGGCGCCTGTGGTCCCAGCTACTTGGGAGGCAGAGGCAGGAGACTCACTTGAGCCCAGGAGTTGGAGGTTGCTGTGAGCTATGATGCCACGGCACTCTACCCAGGGGGACAGCTTGAGGAGCTGTCTCAAAAAAAAAAAAAAAAAAAAAGACTTGAAACTTAGAAACTTCTGTGGTTGGAAAGCTGAGACATGCAATGGTTTGGGTGCCTTATTTAAATCCCCGTAGGTCAGCTCTTCCTGGGAGCACACCCTACATATCCCTAATTCAAGCTTTCCAAATAGAATCAAATTTTCTATTCTAAAATGAAATCATTTATTTATCTTTTCCTACTGTGGGGCCAGTAGGACACAATTTGGAGTTCTAAGTGTTTTAAATTCCTCCTCATTTTCTTTGTGGGAACTGAATAAAACCTTTATTGTCAAGCAATTTCACTTTCTGTGTGATATAGTCTTTTAATTATTTTTTACTATAGTTTGTCAAATGATAAATAATGGTTTTCTTTCATCTCTCATCTATCTTCATCCTTAGCTGGCAATATTCTCACAAGATTTCCTTATGTGATATCTACATACATTGGTCCTTTAAATATGTCTTATAAATTGGTAAGTGTCAGAGGTCAAGAAAAACAACAGTTAAGTAATGAGTCAAGAATGATCAATAAAGATACTCTTTAAAAGGAAAATAATAAAGTAAAATGGGACATACGCTACTCTGAGAAGTTAGGCAAATGCAAAGTTAGAAAGAACAGTTCTTACAAGACTACCTTCTCTCTGACATCCATTGCAAATTTGAGGAATTCCCCAAATCATTTCCAGGCTCAATAATTCAATAGAATTACTTATAGAACTGAAAACTTCATACTCACAGGTATGGTTTATTACATCAAATAGAAACAAATTAAAACCAATGGAGACAGGGAAAAATCTTGTGAAATCACTTTCTACAAATTAATAAAGTAGAGCAGGGAGAGAACTGTGGTCAAGGCCTAACCTCTACAAAGGCACAGGCATACTTAATAATGATAATAACAATAATAATAATCAGCCATTATCCCCTAATTTGCCACTCAGGAGTCACATAGTTGATGGTTGGTCACAAAGATTCTTAACTTTCTTCCTAGATAACATCATTCTTAGTTTTTGAGATGCCTTCTTGGCCCTATGTTCCCGTGGAATGGTTGACTGACCCGGCCCTGTGGGCCATAGGGTGGAACTGATTCGACTGTTATTGTGATCCTCACCCAAGAAGCAACTCAGCAAAGAAGAAGATTTCTATGCCCCAATGGTTCTGCTCAGAACCCAGTGACCTGGCAGAACTAATTGCTTAACCCTATGCCCACCAGAGTATCTTTAAATACCCTTTCTCTCAAATGCTTGAGGTGACAAATTTGAAAAATTCCTCTGTCTCTACACTTGGCCCTCTGTGATATTAAACTATTTCTCCCTTGCAGCCCCAGAAGTCTCAGCGTACTGTCTATTCTCTGTGTGGTGGTCAGTACAACTCTTTTGGGCTGTAACACAAGGAGGGGGTCAACCATGCAGCTGGCAGTACGAGAGAAACTCAACTAAGCCCTGATGTCTCTGTTGTTTGCAGATTCCATCAGTAGGCATAGAAAACTGCCTATGTGACAGACCTTAGTTTCCAGTGTCTCAGGAAGTCTAGTTTATATCATGTGACCCTACTCCTCTCAAAAGAAAAATCACATCAAACAAAAAGGAAGATAAGTAAACTAAGGTAAGTGTAATCACCAAGCCCGAAGTTTACTTAGAAGGGCAGAAGTACAAATATTTTCAGAATAGAGGATTAAATGCAAAAATGTTTTCCAGGAAATCTTCTATCATACTTTTGTGTGCTTCTGAGCATGTTGAAAAGATTTCCAGAAATACAAAGAAATGTGCATACAGCAGTGGCAGAGGGAAACATTCTTTTAGTGGAAGAGGCTAAAGGTGCCTTAGAATCTGGTACTGTGAATGTAACTGGGCCATTGGTAAGAGGATCATAATTATAGAATTATGAGAATTTCAAATATTAGGAATTTCTCTTTGTGGACACTGAACTGCCTTGTAAAATGAGCACAATTCACACACTAAAGAAGGATCATGTAAGAGATTTAAGAATGTCTATGAGGCATTTTTATTAAGTTGTTGGAAGCTATTGTTTCCTAGGTGATTAATGTTGGCCCTTTAATTAAAAGATAGCTTTCACAAAATATTGTAATTTATCTTTCTGAGAGTGTTTGAGTCTAGAAAATACACCTCTTACTACTGTTCTGGTTATACAAAGATGTCTTTTAGGGGCAGCTATTTTCAGACTGCTTTAATTACATTTTAGGGTAATTTTAATTTGATTAAGATCTATGGAATCTAATTCACCACCTTTCAAAGAAAAAGTAAGGCTCAATAGAGTTACAGTCAAACGTAAAATCAGAGAGAAAAGGGAAAGAAATAGGGAAGCAAGGCCAATCCTTTTTTCCTTGATCTATACCCATTTGTTAACTTGTAAGTCCATTGGAAAAAGTTCAGGAAGAGATATTTTTCATGATTGTTACTTAGAAAATTATTTTATCAAAGGAATATTTGCCCTCTTTATGATGTGGAAGATATGCTGTGAAGAAAGCAGATTTTTTTGACTTAATACAATGTCTGAATGCCTTATAAGGAGGAAATTCTATTTTAAAAAAAGAAGCACAGATAGATCCATTTCTCATATATTGGGCTCTAGTTGAAATTTATTTGTTCTTTTCACTGAAAATTGAAATTAAATCCTGGCACAATCTGCTAGATTCAGGTATAGATAGTCATGAGTTAGAAAAGATACATAAAAGTCTGGTTTAGGGAAGGTTGATTCCTTTTTCTGCTAAGCAAGGTGTATGTTTGGAAATAATGGTGCTTGTCACTACATTGCTTCTCCTAGGTGTTTCAATAAACATGAATTTCATGCTCCCAAGAAGAAAACTTTTTGGTCAAAAATTTTAAGATTCATTTCTAGAAAAGAAAATGCTGCCTTAAGGGAAGAGTCTAAATCTCTGCTTGTTTCTAATTTCTATGACTGGTCACATTGAGTAAGTTAAAATTGCACCTGGGTGGCAAGGGACAGTACCCATAGCTCAGTGGGTAGGGTGCTGGTCACATACACCCAGGCTGGCGGGTTTGGGCCCAGGCCAGCTAAACAACAATGACAACTGCAACAGAAAAATTAGCTGGGCAATGTGTCAGGGGCTTGTATTCCGAGCTACTGGGGAGGCTGAGGCAACCCCTATGCATTTTTTTTTTTTTTT
>NW_003852403.1:30225385-30340816 GCF_000181295.1 Otolemur garnettii
CAACACAGCTCACAGCAACCTCCAACTCCTGGGCTCAAGCAAATCTCCTGCCTCAGCCTCCCAAGTAGCTGGGACCACAGGCACCCGCCACAATGCCCGGCTATTTTTTGGTTGCAGCCGTCATTGTTGTTTGGCGGGCTGGGGCTGAATATGAACCTGCCATCTTAGGTGTATGTGGCTGGTGGCTCAGCCACTTGAGCCACAGGCGCTGAGCCGAGGCAAGAGAATTGCTTGGGCCCAAGAATTTGAATTTGCTGTGAGCTGTGACAACACATCACTCTACCTAGGGCAACATGGTGAGACTCTGTCTCAAAAAAATAAATGCATAGGGGTTATTGTATAGCCTCTAGATAAGCAGAGATTACTATGATGTCCATCCTGTTAATGTACAGAATGGGAAACCTGGACGGGATCATTGTGATAAGAGTCCTTTCCTCAGACATTACAGAAGTAAACTGAAGTTGAGAATTTGACCTGAGAGATCTCCTCACTCTTAAGTTAGTGTGTTTTAATGTTAATTTTATTTATCCTACCATTAAGAAAGAACCACTACGGAATTTTCCCCTATGCCAGTCTATCACCTCTAGATTAAAAAAAAAAAAATGAACTGTGTAATTGAAGATATTTTAACAACTGAAAATTACAATAATATATAAATTGTGTTTGGTTATTCTTATTAATGAAAATATTTTCTTTGGCTTCAAGATGGAAAGAAGTAATGGCAGAGGGAAAATTGTGTATTCACTTTTTACCCAGTGAACCAAATCACATTTAGAGGAACATGACTACCAAGGAAAGATGCAGTCGGATAACATGGGTAATGCTGCCCTCTCTTCACTCCACCTGGGAAACTCACACGCACACGAGTCCTATATTTGGAAAGGTATCTGCTGCCCCTTTCTTAATCCAACTTTTCCATGTGTGTTTAACTGCAAGTCCCTGTTTTCACCATCTGGTGACATTTACCATGTGCTTAAAATACAGTTTGAGAACTCTGGACATTTGTCAAGTGAACCATATAACTGACATTATTTGGCTCACTCATTTGTATGTGTGCCCCTTTCTTGCCACAATATCCAATCACAGGAAAATAAAATACACAGAAAATAATTTTCACAGTGGTAAATATTTGAAGTAATATAATGTAAAGTTATAAAATATATAACATATATAAATAAACATATGTATATCAACATAAGGGCATTGTCATATATCTGTGTATATTTACCATAATTACTATAATCATTATTACTACTGATCCTAATTTATGTATTTATGCATCTATAGGAAATCAATGTAAAATACCATCACTGATTTGTTTATTTATTTTTTATTGTTTTTAGTGTGTATTATTTTAAACAAGTTGCCATATTGGTATAAATAAATAGCATTATAGTTTATGGCAAAATTCTCTACGTAATAAATCATGATGTGTACACATGTTCATTGACTTAATGACTTTTTCTTAGAAAAGTTGAATAATATTTTCACCTGGCTCTTCAGATGCTCTTATTGACCATTTTAAGATTCCTGGATATTACAATCTTCAAGCTTTTGAATGGTATATCAGAGAGTCTGTTATCTTATTCATCATGACCTTTTTCTATATCACAAAGTAATATGTGTACTTAAAAGCACTTATGAAGAAATATTTTTAGAATATAATAAACACGCGGTGGTACAATTCCCCAAATGTTACCCACTATCCAATCATGGAAATGTACTATTTCATATTTTTATGTTTTTCCCAAGTGATTTCTTGATATCATGTTTTCAAAATGAAATGCTATTTTATTTGAGGACAAGATGAAGACTTACTTTTTTCTTGGACAAATAAATGGAAGATCACTCAGAGTTAAATCAGAGCAGAACCACAGTAAGTAATGGAATAGCGATTGTAGGAATAAGACTTAGTTAATTGCAGAGAGGGCTGGAAAAGTTGAAAGGAAAAGCTGAATGGCAAAAGGTATCTCCTGTCAGTCAACTAAGAGGGCAACCACATCTGCCCACAGAAAGTGATACTGTGAGCCAGTCATGATGGAAAACACCTGCAAAACTAGTGCTCTAGGAGGCCAAGGCAGTGAATTGCCTGAGCTCAGGAGTTGGAGACCAGCCTGAGCAAGAGTGAGACCCTGTCTCTACTAAAAATAGGAAAATGGCCGGTACCTCTGGTTCCAGCTACTTAGGCGTCAGAGGCAAGAGAAGCGCAAGAGTTTGAGGTTACTGTGAGCTATGACACCAAGGCACTCTACCAGGGTGACTGAGTAAGCTTCTGTCTACAAGAACAAACAGACAAACAAAAAAGATAAAGGCAACAGTCAATCTTTTGAGAAGGAGTCTTTGGCTACTGTCAACCAGGAAGGTGAAAGAACTGAACAGAAGGAGAGCCTCCGAGAGTGAATATGATCAGTAGTACACTGACATTTCTGCACTGTTGGTCACAGCATACGTGACAATTCTTAGAGAACAATGACTCCTATTTTAATGATACCTCAGAAATGTCAGATAAACATTTCTTTAACATGTTTTATGTAGCACTACAAAGGAAAAAGGGGTTCTGGGAAACATTGTCCCCAGCTAGTTTGGATGATACTAGAAAAATCATGCCCAGTAAGCAGTCATTCTTAATTGTGTAAATCATATCTGTTCTAATTATAGATCTAGCTTCCCAAACAAAGAGGATGGTCAATAAAAGGGTAAAAATGTTTTCTGTCTCTCTAAAATCCCCTCATCCTTTTTGAGAAAACCTGCCTTAGGCAAGTTGTCTGGAGGGACAAGGAGGTGTCGTTTCTTCTTTGTACCACAGGAGATGGTTCAACAAAATTATTCTATATTGGTCTGGAGATTGTCTTTGCTGGAGATGAGATGAATGCAAATAATCAACTATAATTAAATGACAATAACATGAACCTGAGATCTCTCCCTTTATAAGTTCTGCATTTCTGCTTGTGGCTAGGACAGCAGTACTTTAAGATGGGAATCTGACCTTATCCTCATTTGCTGGCAAATTAATAAACTTCTCTTTCCTTTTCCTCAACCACTTGCTTTCATTCTTGTGATGTGGCCTTGGGGACAAATGCCGAGCTTTCAGTAACATCATGCCAGAATGATATACTACATAATGACAGTTACAGCAGACTCCTTCAACACATAGTTACAAGCTGTGTAATTGTGGGCAAGTGTGTATTTCTCTATGCTTCTTCATCTGCATAATGAGGATGACAAGAATAAAAGCAGTACCCATGCCGAAAATATTGAGGCATTTTTCAAAATAATATTACTTATAATAGTTTTCAGAACTAGGTGATGCACTAGGCATTGGTGACATAAAAAATGCAAAAGACAGAATCTTTATACTTAGAGGGGAAAGAAAGTTCCATTGTCATAGTCATTGTCTTAGAATCAAGGACTTATTTAGATTTAACTAAGCTGGTTGTTTTGATATCATTTAGCCTCTGTCTCCCACCCTCAACACAGGATCATGATCCTTTAACAGATAGTAAAATAAATTTAATGCATTTGAACAGCTTGAAAACATAAAATAAAATAGACTAGTTTATATTAGGTGTCTAACTATAGGAAGAAACAAAAGAATAGAAAATATCAATAAATTGTGGTACATGTACACCATGTAATACTATGTAGCCATTAAGAAAGATGGAGACTTTACCTCCTTCATGTTTACATGGATGGAGATGGAAAATATTCTTCTTAGCAAAGTATCCCAAGAATGGAAGATGAAGTAGCCAATGTACTCAGCCCTACTATGAAACTAATTTCTAGCATTCATAGGAAAGCTATAACCCAATTTTGGCCCAGGAATATGGGGAGAGGGGAGAAGGAGGGGAGGGGAGGGTAGGTGGAGGGAGGGTGATTGGTGGGACCACGCCTATGGTTCATCCTATAAGGGTACATGTGAATCTCTCTAATTGTAGAATATAAATGTCTTAACATAATAACTAAGAAAAAGACATGAAGGCTATGTTAACCAGTTGGATGAAAGTATTTCAAATTGTATACAGAAACAGTACACTGTACCGCATGATAGTATTAATGTACACTGCTATGATTTAATATAAATAAAAAAAAGAAAATATCAGGGGCAGCAATAACTAGAGGGAAAGAATCGCTGAACGGATTTTTCCTTTGGTGGTGTAGATGTGGAGTCTGAGAGAAAGAGAGAGATTGAATGAGCTGCTTTTGTTGTTCTGAGAGCAGAGCATCCTTGATCATACCCTCAACTGTATATGGGAGCTGTTTCTTGTGAACAGAAGTGAAAGACAGAAGATAATGGAACAGAAAAGGAGAAAAAAGCAGTATAAAGTTGTGTTTACTGCCAAAGAAACCAGAGGTTTTCTAAATAGCACAGGGAGTGCCTCTGAGCTTTATCTACGTAAGGACAGGGGGAAGCCTGTTTCACTTGACGCTTTTTAGCCTGCTAGATGCGGACTTTCCCCCAGAGCATTAACTCCATTCCTTCCAAGAGGCCTCCTGTTGGCATTCACTCTGTTAAAAACATCCCAGGGAAAAGAGTGAAAGCTGAAAGTTGTATACTTGTGGAAAAGGCTTATAGCAAAAAGTGAGCGAAAGCCCATCTATGAATATCTGCTATAGGGGTGAGGAAAAAAAATTGCTGAAAGATCAACTCACAATTAAGGCAGATTAATAAAAGAAAGGATTTATTTACCATGTGGATGGAGAGAAATCACAGAAAAGCACCGTTTTCCCAAAGGAGTTCAGATATCTTTACACAGGCCTTTTAGAGGGAAGGGGGAAATTAGAGATTATGGGACATAAACAGTTGCTGGGGAGAACTAATAGATGGAGGAGAAATTGACTTGTAGATTAACCTGGAAGACAGGTATTTATGACCCAAATGATTTGGGCCAGGTCTGCATACATTACGGACCCTCATTCTTGAAATATTTTGAGAAAACAGGAAGGGGCAAGGGAGTCAATTGACTGCTTTTATTCTGATCAGGCCAGTCCAGTTCATGAAGATAGGGGGAGGGACTTCCCAGGGTTTTTTGACCTTGAATGGCCTTCAATTCTATATATATATATATTTGAGACAGAGTCTTAAGTTGTTGCCCTAGGTAGAGGGCTGTGGCCTCGTAGCTCACAGCAATCTCAAACTCTTGGGCTTAAGTGATTTTCTTGCCTCAGTCTTCTAAGCAGCTGGGACTATAGGCGCCTGCCACAACACTCGGCAATTTTTTGGTTGTAGTTGTCATTGTTGTTTGGCAGGCCCAGGCTGGATTCAAACCCATGGCTGGCGCCCTAGCTGCTGAGCTACGGGTGCTACCCAATTCAAAATATTTTTTATACCAGGGAGTCATATTTTGGGGTGAAATTTCCTTAGCTCCCTCTCTGCTAAAGATGAGGCTGATGTTAAAGTTGAGGCCAAGAAAACATGAGGCAGGGCAGCAGGGGAAGAGGGTTCATCCCTGCAAGCTTCAGGGCCATTCATATTTTATACCAAGTCAAATCCACCACTAAGTTTTTAAGGTGGTGATCAGCAGCAATCTTTCCAGAGGCTTAATTCATGGGTG
Source organism: Otolemur garnettii (assembly GCF_000181295.1). Lineage (NCBI taxonomy): Eukaryota > Metazoa > Chordata > Mammalia > Primates > Galagidae > Otolemur > Otolemur garnettii. The sequence goes on from NW_003852403.1 coordinate 30,230,938, forward strand.
GTGCTTGTGGCTCAAGGAGTAGAGTACTTGCTCCATATACCGGAGGTGGTGGGTTCAAACCCAGCCCCCGAAAAAAAGAAAAAAAGAAGCTTATTTCACACGTTACTAAAACAAACTAAAGTTCCTAAGAAAAGCTGAATTCCATAAAAAATTGGACAAAAAGGTGATGATTTAGATATTTAATAAGAAATCCTTAGGTTATTTTTATGGCTTTAATAGATACTCTGTTACCATTTATTTACTCTATTACCTGATATACTTGGTTACCAATTATATTCAACTTTTTAAGCTAAGATGACCTCATTTTTATATATGTTTGAAGAGATATTTTAAATATATGTTAGTGTGAAACCTGAAAATTGCTCTTCAAAAATTAAAATTTAGTCTCTTTATGTAGTAGCCCTTTCTTAACTGTGGTTTCACTTTCCACAGTTTCAGTTACCTTTAGTCTGAATATATTTGAATGGAAAATTTCAGAAATAAACAATTCATAAGTTTTAAAGGCTGCACAATTCTAAGCAGAACAATGAAATCTTGCGCTTCCTATGCTGTCCTGCCAGTGACAGGAATCACACTTTGTCCAGTACATGAGGCTTTGTGTCAGTCAGAACTTTTGTATCAGTCATCAACATCCTCAGCTCCTGACATCCAACCATCAACATCATCATTGCTCCTCCCAGTGAATTGTCAAGAGGTCAATAGTAGCCTGATGTTATATCACCATGCCTACCTGCATCATTCACTTTACGTCATCATATTACACAGGTATTTAATCATATCCCATGATCACAAGGATGACTTCAGTACAGTGAGATATTGAAAGAGAGAGAAAGAGACAGAGAGACAAAGACTAATTTATAAATTAAGTGGGATAGGTATTTATAGAAAAACATAATATAGATATAGATTCAAGCATTTATGGGGGCCTCTTTTGGAACATATACCACATAAGTAAAAAGAGACTACTGTATGTCTTTACTAAATTTGTATGCATGATTTATGGGTTTTCTCTTTTTTCTGTTTTAATATAACTGAATAAAAATGTCTTTTCTTAAATTAGTTTTTTCAGAAGGTAACATAGAAGTCACCAGAGGGGAAATACATATGTGTGTGTGTATAAAATATACAAAATAATTATGTTAATATAATTATAACCTTTAGGATATGCACAGAGACAATATTCTTCATTTTTTTTTATTTTCTGTCTAGTTCTTCTACTTAGAAATAAAACAAAAAACTAAAACCAAAAGAAAAATGGAACAAACTTACAAGCAAAAGTCACAGTGAAACACGAAACCATCGTGAAGCTACCGCATTGCACGCTCACTCAAGGCCCCATTCTTGAATTTTAGATTTAAATATGCACCTGCAAACACGGCCTTTTATTTTGATGTCTAACAATCATGTCAAAATTCACACAATCAAAAGCAGAAACTCTGATGCTCTTTCTACCTTGTAAACCTCCTTTTTCTCAATTTTCCCCATTTCTTTAAAAGCCCTTTCTGGATTTTCCTTTCTCCTATACACACATCTGATCCATCAGCAAATAGTCTTGGGGTTGTATCAAAACACATTTCAGGTCCAACTGGTTTTCCATACTTTCCCTGCCACCACTTCTGTCCAAGTCAACTGAACTTGGGATAATGCAATGGCTTTCTAATTGGTTTTAATTCATTCATAATCCCTCTTTTGCGGCCTAGTCCCCATACAAATAGAATGATCTTTTATACATAAGATCATGTTACTTTTTTTCTAAACTCTTTCCTGGGTTTTCTCTTACACTTAGTATAAAAGCCAAAGTCCCTATTATATCCTAAGAGAAACTACATTCATTGGTCTTTATCTACCCTTTTCAATCTTACCTTTCTACTATTATCCTCAATCATCCCTGTAGTACAACTTGACTTTTTCTGTTACAAATATGGCAGCTGGCTCGGCACCTGTGGCTCAAGTGGCTAAGGCGCCAGCCACATACACCTAAGGTGGCGGGTTCGAATCCAGCCTGGGACCGCCAAACAACAATGACAGCTGCAACCAAAAAAAAAAAAATATATATATATATATATAGCCAGGCGTTGTGGTGGGCGCCTGTGGTCCCAGCTACTTGGGAGGCAGAGGCAGGAGACTCGCTTGAGCCCAGGAGTTGGAGATTGCTGTGAGTGATGCCACGGCACTCTACCCAGGGGAACAGCTTGAGGCTCCATCTCAAAAAGAAAAAAAAACAAAAACAAATTTGGCAGCTTTGTTTCTTCCTTGGTGTTGTTATATTTACTACATCCTCTCCCTAAAACACCTTGATCCTCCAGATGTTTGGATAGCCCTTTCTTCTCTTGGTTCTCTGCCCCTTACCCTTCCAGTCACTCTTGAAGTCAGTGTCTGTCATAACTATTTTCAAAGCAATTAACGACCTTTGCATGGCATTATACACTTATTTTCTGTTTATATCTTTCAGTCTTTATCATGTAAATGTAATGGAAAAAAGTTTATTTGTTCCATGTTCTCATGTATTGCCAATTTTTTTCCCTCTCTCCCTCTCTCTCTCACCTCCCAACTCCTACCATGAATGAATATATAAATGAAAGCCAAGAAACATTTTACACAAATTCCTGAAGTATTCAATTTCAACCCATATTTGGCATCATCTTCATCTTGGAATTATACTCAAAAGTAAATGAGAGATTGATTTTGGCATTGGGAAAGAGTAGAACTGAAATGAGACATTGCATCTAGACCTAGAAAAACTTGATTTAAAGGAAACTCAGAATTTGTAGGACACCTGTTTAGGAGCAATAGAGATTTTCTTTGCTAGTTAATACTGTGTGGTTTGACATGTTTTGATTAATGAAAGAGAAAACATTGTGTGCATTAATTAAAAGATAAGGATAATTTATGCAGCAGACAAATTAAATGGGATACACTATGAAGAAGTTTAGTTCTGGCAAGGAAGATGAGATATTAATGGTAGTAACTGAACTTATCCATGTAAATAGTGTTGATTTTTAAGAGTATTTTGTAACTGTCAGATGATGACAATCAGTTGTATTCTAACTTTATGACAATGTGGATAATGTTACTGATTTTGAAGAGTCATTTAAGGAAGAGACAGTGCCTTTAAGTCTGTTTTAAGTATCATCATGTGACAGAAAAATGAATGAATGTTTATTTAAAAAGGCAAATGCTCCTTCAGGCTACAAATTTCTATCTTCATAATTGCTTTTTAAGTTCTGGTTTTTTATATTTGATATTTTATAATCCTCCACTTGACAATTATAACTTTTTCCAGAGATTCTGTTTCTGGGTGTGTGTGCGTGTTTGTGACTAAGTGATAAATGTCTTAATTGATCACAGCAATCAATGTAAGCTCTATAAAGGTAAGTCCAGTATCTGGTTTCTTACCAGGTGTCCCAAGCACCTGATATGGCACTTGTCACATGATAGATACAGTTTTATGAAATATAAATTGATGTATTTAGTGGTTTCCAGCCAGGACTATACAAATAATTTAAAGAAATTATCTGTTAAATGGCACATATTTATATACTATTATTTGTGATAACAGTTTGAAGAAATGATTTGCTTGGTGACAAATTATGTTAAAGATATAATTGCTGTGGTTACTTCTTCACATGCTTCAACCTAATATGTATAAAACATAAATCCTAAATTAAAAATGGAAATAATTCATTGCTGGTTAAGTTTTGTAAAATTACAATTAGAGAATCGGGAGACATACAAATTGTTTTCCGTCATTCCTGGAATTTTATATTAGACTTTGGAAAGGTCTAATATAAAATAGGATACAGAGTCATTTGGAGAGAGCACTAGAGTGGAGTAAAGATTTGGGGTCTACCTTCAGTTTTGCAGGTAATCACCCTTGTGAAGTAGGCTGCCTGGGCAGAAGCAACATCATAAAAATTAAATAACATCATATGAATTAAATTAAACTTATTGTGTGGGAAAATAGTCAATTATATAACAGATTCAATTTATTGTAAAGTAAAATAAAATCTAATGTGCCTAGAAAGGTGCACAAACCAGCCACGTGCAGTGTGAGTTTTCTCCAAGTGCATGAGTCCACCTTGCCACTGCTCAGATCAATAGTCCATCACCAAGATTCTAGAAACGGCTTTTGGCATCCACTCACTACCTAACACACACTCCAGTATATTTTCTAACTCTTACCACTCTAAAGAAATGTTAATAATCTTGACCACCACATACATTAAATCACACAACAGTCTATTATACCTTATTTCTTTGGGGCAATGTTACATTTACTAATTTCACTCCATTTTGCATGAAGCTCTATTTATTCATTTTCATTGTACTGTGCAAATACATCACAACTTATTTTATCTATACTATAGTTAATGAAAATTCAGATTATTTTCAAACTTGGCCATTAAAACACACGCTGGTATGAATATTCTTCCTCATAATTTCTGTGATACACATGAAAGCATTTATTTAGGATATGTAAGTAGGAGTGGGATTCTTGGGTTACATGGTTGCTAGACATTTGCCAATAGTTTTTAGTAGTGCCAATTTATACCTCTACCATTAGTTTCTGAAAATTAGAGTTGCCCCATATTCTCTGCAACATTTGACATAGTCGTCTATACTTCACTATGCTTTGTTTATTGTGATATAGCTTAATCTATTGTGACACATGCAAGTCTTGAATGTACATTTTCATCACTTTTTCCATATAGGATTCTGTAGTCAGAATCTAAATCATGATATAAAATACTTCTGTCATCCTAATATTTTCTTGTACATCTTACTGGTTCTTAAAAACCTCCCCTCTCTCCCTGCACCTGCTAAGTAAGAACTTTCTAAACTGTATAATGTGAATGTAATCTTTTATACCTGCCTTTCTTTATACCATTTGTAAGATGGATTACCCAAATTTCCATGCATGTTTTGAAAATCACTTTATTACGGTATACTTGACTTAGAATAAACAGAGGATATTCTAAATGTTCAGTTTGATAAATTGTAACATATACAGGGTGGCCATAAAGTTGGTTTGCCATTTAAAACAGATAACTATTTTAAATGGCACACGAACTTCATGGCCACCCTGGATATGCACCATAAAACCATCACTTTAATCAAGACAGAGAAGATATCTATTACACCCTAAGCTTTCTTTGAACCTTTTGCAATCTCTCCAGTCCTTCCTTCCCTATGGACTCTATACTGGCAGCCTGTCCTCTGGTTTGGGGACTCTATAGATTGATTCGCATTTTCTAGTTTCATATAAATGACATCATTCAATAAATATTCTTTGTAATGTGACTTCTTCCATACAATGTAATTATGTTGAGACTTATGCTTGTGGTTTTGTGTAGTAATAGTTCTTTCATTTTTATGGCTAAGTAATTTTCCATTGTTTTGTCTTACAGATTGTTCAGAACCATTAAAATGATAAAATGCATTGTGAACTCCCCAGCACCAGACAACTGAACTTTCTGCAAATATTTTCTACCTGCTCTGTGCAGTAGGGTGACCATTAGCCACATATGAGTATTGACACTCCACTTGTGTTAGTGCAACTGAGAAACTGAATTTTAATTCATTTTCTTTTACATTAGTTTAATATAAAGTTAAATATCCACAGGTGCTATTGGGTGCCCCTTTGCACAGGGAAGGTTATACTGTGCAATAGTTCTCAAACCGACTTCACAGAGTTGTGTGTGTTTGCATGTTTGACATCATTCCTTATCCAAAAGGAGAAATAGATGAAACATGAAAGCAAAACACGTACTGAGGCTAATTAGGATCCCTTCTACTAATTGCCTATTGAAATACTGACTGTCACATGAATACAGCATGGATTGATAATTTTCATCGAATGATCTGTATGATCTTTGTCCTAATTGGTATTATGCATATTCTTTACTTCCCTAATAATCTTAGGATTCGGCACCTTTATCTTTGTTTTATTGCCTTTCCTCTCAATTTTGTATTAGTTTTCTATGTACTCTGTGAAGATTTTCTCTCTTTTGCTTCCTCCTTAAATTTTTGAATCTTCCATTATTTGCTTTTGTAGATTTTTTTTTTATTCGCCCTAGGCTATCATTTCAATGTTAATGGCCTAAATTAATAAGTATGTTTATGGAGCTACATAATATACATACTTTTTACTTACTTCGGTTTGGATTTTCAGTGCCACTCAATTCTTTCTCCTTGCAGTGTGTAGCACTGTTGACAATCCCCATTGCTCTTCATCATCTGGCTGATGAGGTCTTGTTAATCCAGCGTATTTTTGACCAAATGCTGAAATTGCTGTGTATATGCACGGGACTGTTCTCTCCTAGCAGGCAAAGTTTCAAAACTGTGTTTTCTGCGCTCTAGCTGTAGCTAGATTAGCACAATTAGAAGCTGCTTATGTGATTTAGGCTCCAGAAGGTTAAGAGTTCCCTGTTTTCCAGCTTAAATGCACATATTCAATTTACCTTGTAATTATAAAGCTACCACGGTATGTGTTCATAGATGCCTACTGCTCGAGGGCTCTTAAGCAATTTTTAGAATCTAGTTGACATTTTGTGCTATTTTCTCATCTCACTTATAATTTCTTGTAACCTTTTGATTTCCAGAATTTTGTTATCTAAATTAAAACTTTGTTTCCATTATTGTAGAACACTTGTAGTATATCCATTAGTTCTCAAACCATCAAGCAGCCATAAGAAAAATATGGGAAGCCAAATTCTTCAAATAGCATAAAACTAGTATGAATTAATTTTTGCAGTAAAATCATGGCATCCTTTGCTTATTCTCTACATGAAACTTTAATTTTCCAAGTTTAGTTGAGGGCCAATCCCATTTGCTTTATTTACATATAAACATGTTGTGGAGAAAGGAACTTCCTTAGTTGTTCCTAGTGTTCCTTTAGTTAAGGATTCAGTGAAATCAGGTTCACAGTATGCTGGTTAGTAAAATTTGCCTATTTTTATAACTCTCCTTATAGTCTACATATTTTTAAAGATCATATTTTAGTGATTTTTAGTGCATGTGATTTTACCATGTTTCGTGTTCTTTACCAAGACTTGCTTAAAGAGAAATTATTGACAGCCACACAAAACTGATTTGTTACGGCGACAATTTTTTGTTTTAGGCTAAGGTTCCTTATCCTAGTTGCTGTATTTTAGGCCTTATATTGATAAGTTGCTTGACAGGTTCATCTGATATCTGTAGTTTATCTTTTAAATGTGATTATTATCTTTATTTAAAATTTGTACATTAAGTAGATTTATTTATATTGTATTTTAATCCTCTTGACTTCCTGTGTAGAAAATTTAGAATAAGGAAATGAACGGTGTTAATCCTTCCCTAGTTCATTACCTGATGCTCAAGAGGATGCCAATACACTCAGGCGGCAGCTGTTATGGTGGAGAGAGAATTTAATATTGTAGGGGCCATGCAAGAAATTAAGGAAAGTTCTCAAATCCATCTCCCTGAGAATTTGAGAGAGAAGGGTTTTAAAACTGTGTTGGCAGGCAAACATAGTTGGGTCTGTTAGTTGGCTGGGATTGAGAAAGAACCACAGGGATGTAGAAATTGTCTTCTCTGTTGACAAAAAGTTAAGATGGGAGTCACAAGACCAGATTTCCACTGGTCTGGGCAGGTCAACTGTTCCCCTGGAATGCAGGGACTGGAACAGATCATAAAAACTAGCCTGAACAAAGCTAAGAATATTTATGACCATTAATTATATAACTTCTGAGTAGTAAGCAATTACAGGTAAGCAAGTAAGCTGGTTTAATACATGTATTTCCATACCACAGTTCAGTTCCCTCCTAGTGGCCCTGTATTCATTTTATAAAGGACAGTTTCAATGTTGTCAATGTTATATAATAAAAGAGAAGAATATATGTGAAAACCAAAAAGATTTTTAAAGAAAAATCCAACTTAGTTTTTGATTCCATATTTTAAAGAACACTTGGAATTTTCTAAAAATAAGTCTTTTTTATTATCTAGCACTGTGTTTTTCAAGCTTTTTTATCTCATGGCACGCTTGAGCCCATGGTAAAACTTCCATGGCACACTGAAATTATGTTGAGAAAAAAATGTTACAGAAAAAAATATACTGACTGTGCTTTGAACTTCTTTCAAAAATAATTTAATTAATGGCCTTTAAAAGGTTTTTGTGGTGCATCTGAGGTCCTTTCACAGCACACTAGTTGAAAATCACTGAAATCACTCTTAGAAATTAGTGAAGGGGTGCTAAGTGAGAACTAGAGCAAGGGCCCCATATCTCTGTGAAGGAACAGGCTTAGATAAAAATAATGATAATAATCAGCCACGGTCCCCTCACTCGCTTGATAATAGTTTGTCACTGATCCCTATTTATTTCCACCTGGTGGTTATCAAGATTCTTAACTTTTCCCACATAGTCAGTAGTTGTAAAGATTCTTGACTTTTCTCCATAGATACCACCATTTGGAAAACTAAAGGTAGCTTCTAAGATACTTCTAGGCTCTGCATTCAGGTAGGTTGGTTAAGCCACCCAGATCAGTGGCCTATAACAAAAAACTAACTCAATTGGGATCATGACCCCAGGAGCTGACGCAAACAAGAAGATGATTCCCAGACCCCTACAATGATTTCCACATCCCTCTAACTTTGCCCCAAACTTAGCCAATTAGAAAACTGAATTACCTAATCCTCTGTCTGCCAAACAATCTTCAAAAACCCTGTCTCCCAAATTCTCAAGGAGCCAGGTTTGAGAAATTCCTCTGGTCTCCTTTCTTAGCACTGCGTCCAATAAGCTTTTCCTCTGCTGCTAACCCTGCTGTCTCCTGGTATCAGCTTCCTCCTGGGCAGCAGGCAGAAGAATCTTGTTGGATAGCAACACTATTTTTTTGTACTAAAGCAACGAGATATTTTTTTCTCTGTGAATTTCAAATAATTTTCAAATAATTCTTTACAAATATTGTTCAAATATTTAGTTTCTTCAATATAATAAGGTCCTTGAGACTATAGAAAACATTTAAACATTTAATAATCTTCCACTGATATACATTTTTACATAAAATGTGAGCAGAAACTTGGCATAAGCTATTGTAAGTAAGTCTGAACATGTGAGAAAAATAGAAAAAATAGCCACCAATCTACTGTATGTCACGTATTACTATGGATTTTTACAAAGTGCATTTTATCTCACATTATTCTCTGATTCCAGCACTAACATTCAACTTAAGAGTTTGTGATCTATCCCGAGTGGTTGATTAGAGCTTATTACCAGAAACAGTCATTACACCTGGGCTCCTTGCCACACAATCTGCACTGTGGCTAGTCTAGAGTGTTGGCTGGTGAATAAAGTATCTTTAACTTCCAGTTCCATCTAAATTATTCCTTTCTCACTCCCTCAGTGCTCATTTTATTCCCTGGCTTTGTTCTCCAATCTGCTGCTTAACACTTTCTAAATCCCTGGTGGAAACTGCCAACCCACTCATGCCCTAATCAGCCCCCAAACTGCCCATTAAGAGACAAGACAGGAGCCCATTCCCAAAGCCTAAGCATTGGACTCTGGAGAGGCAGGATTTGTTCTGATGATTTCAGGAGGTTCTGGAGTATAGCCAGGGTGTGAAGCCTCAAATCTATCTCCCTCTCTAAATGCTCTTCCCTTAGCTAAACATATATAGTTCTGGCTCAAGGTATATTAGGAAATTGAGATGAAAACTGAAGACAAAGAAGACAAATTACCTTATGATATGAGAAGAATCTGACATCTCCAGGTAGTAATTTGTTGAGGCCAACCCAACCATTTTTCTTTGCCCTGCTTCCTCGTGTTACTGCTGTTGTCTGCTGATTTAAGTGCCTCTGACATTTTGACATTTTTTCTGTCATTTTGTCTTTCAAGGACTCAGGTGAGAGGACATTTTTCAACCTTAATTTTTGTTTAATCTCTTTTAACAACCCACAGCACAGTTGCTATTTAACTAGTAAAGTTTTGGGAGACTTTATCATCTTTGAAAAGGATTTAGCATTTCATTTCTTTTGTGGAGCTTGTGCCTTGTAAAAAAGCTCGGGGGATTTCACAAAATATGACTACTTGGTATAAGTAGTATTTTGAATTAAAGGTCATTAGAGATCAACAGGCATGCTTTCCCTCTAACTCTATAAACACCAGAAGGACCCATAAAAAGAACAATTGCCTTTTCTTCCCCTCCCTGTTATCTCAATATGCTTGTATTGCAGAAATGAAGATCAAGAAGGCCACCAGAACAGACCCAACCTGTCTCTCAGGTCAATTTAATTGCCAAGGAGAATTATTTACAAGTCAATCTTTTTATTCTTTCCATCTGTCCAAGTACCTATTCATTCTACCTTGTAATTATTTATTTCCCCTAAATAAAATTTCCTATATTCCTCATATCCTCCTTACCTCAAAAATATAAGGGTACGTAAACTCTGGCCCCCACTGGATTACTGGGTAATCACTTTGTAATTATCCTGTGCTTCTCATACACATAATAAATACATTTGTAATCTTTTTCTCTTATTAATCTGTCTTATTGTGAGTTGTTCTCTCAGCAAACCTCGCAGAGAAAAGGGGAAATTTCTTTCTCCCTCACATTTGAATATGATTTGTCCGTATTAAATAACTTGTTATCTGTAAAGTATGTTGAGGGATCTTTTCATGATTTCCAGTAATAATTGACTTTTTAAATTGATCCTCTGCTAGGTTGGCATGAACTAAAATCATTCTAGAATAGAAGACCAGTTATAGGACCATTCATCTCAAGGTCATTAGCATCCATTCAGTTATTAAACAAATATATTGAACATGATTACATGATAGGTGTATTCTCCAGGTGTGGAAAGTATCCTTTTCTTCCTGGAGGTTATATTGTGTAGACAGAGCCTATGATTAAAAACAAACAAATTTGCAACTCAATGTCAGTTCTATATATGTTTGCATATATATGTACTATGAAGAAAATATAAAGAAGAAGAGGGTGTGGGGAGGGTCTTAATTAGATAACACAGTCATGGAAAATGAGAAAGTGATTCATGAGAGTATCTGGGAAAAGAACGTATGAGTTTGCAGGAATGGCAATGTGAGGGCACTGATGTGGGTGTTTTTATGACATTGCTGAGGGAAAGTAACCCAAACTCTGTCAAATAATTTTAAGAGGTGTATTCTGAGCCTAACACATGTGATCATAGTCTGGAGATACAACCCCAGGAAGCCTTGAGCAAGTGGTCTTACCCAGGTTGTGTTATAATTTGTTTTTATACATTTAAAGGCGATGATAATTATGCAAAAAGTCATAAATCAAAAGAAAGGAGGCATACATTGATTTGGACCGAAAAAGCAGGACATCACAAAATGGGGTGTTATAGGTTATAGTTAGGGTTAGACATTCTTTGATTTGTAATTGGTTAAAGGAATGAAGGTGTATAAAGGCCTGGAACATTTTAAGTTAAGATAAGGAAGTCTGTTAACCACAGATAAGACATGGACATATGCTCAGACACAAATGATCTATTAAGTGAATTGATAACCTAAAGAAGCAGTTTAAACTTTGTCTTGCATAACCTGTTAATGAGTTATAAAGGGTCTCAATATCTCCAAAAAGCACAGGGGTGTGACAAGGAATGTCTGAGCTCCCTTTCATGGCTAGCAACTCAGCTTTAGGCATCTCAGGGTCCACTTGTTCAAGAGAGGGGAGTTACTCAGTCAGCTGAAGGCCTTAAGATTTTATTTTAGTTTACAACATCTTTGAGAATTGAGCAAAATACACAAAGAAAAGAAATGACATAGGAGGAGTAGACAAAGGCAGGGGTTCAGTCTTGTAGATTAACTCAGCAAGTGAAGTTGGCTCCAATATAAGAAAAATAAAACCAGGTTTTCCAAGTGACTTTTCCTACATGTTCCCTGGTCATAATTATCACCCAAGGTGAGGTCCTAACCTTGGCCCTTACCTCACTCCCCGAACCCTCTTTAGTTCATGTGTTCCCCTGACCGCACTGGAAACTGGCCCCAAATCCTGCCTCTCACCCCAGGCTCTGGATGCTCGGGTTGGGGCCTCACTTTGTGTGGTAATTACAATCAGTTGAACATGTGTGATAAAGATTGTATGGGGTCCTGATATGAGGGCTAGGGTTTGGGGCCAGCTTTGGGTGATAATTATGATCAGTGGTTCATGTGGAATAAAAGGGTTTGAGATCCTGGGGCGAGGGCTAGGGTTTAGGGCCAGCTTTGGGTGCCAATTATGGTCAGGGGAACATGTAGTGTGAAGAGTGTTCAGGGCCTGGGTTGGGGGCTAGGGTTGGGGCCTGGCTTCAGGAAATTATTATGGTCAGTAGGCCTTGGGAGATAGAGTGTTTGGGGTCCTGGGGTGATTGGTAGACTAGAGCTCAGCTTTGCATGGTGATTAAGTTTCAGGGGACTTGCACAATGAAGAGAGTCTGGGGGCTGGGGTGAGGGCTAGGATTTGGAGCAGGCTTCAGGTGATAATTATGGTCAAGGGCACATGCAGGGTACACAGGGTTCTTGGTTCTCTCCAAAGAGAGTTTGGAGACTTTGGATGAGGGCTAGAGTTTGGGGCAGGCTTCAGGTGATATTTATAGTCTGGGGGGCTTGAGGGATGAAGAGGGTTAAGGGCCCTGGGGTGAAGGCTAGGGTTTGGACAGCCTCAGGGTGATAATTATGGTCGGGGAACTTGCAGGATAAAGGGGACTTGGGGGCTGGAGGGTGGGCTAGGATTAGGGGCCAGCTTCATGTGATAATTACGGTCAGGGGGGTTGCTGGACAGAGAGTATTTGGAACCCTCAGGTGAGGGCTAGGTTTAAGTTCTGGCCTTGGGAGATAGTTATGGTCAAGGGAACATGTAGGATAAAAAGCATTTGGCCTTGGGTTAAGAACTAGGGGCTGGGCCAGGAGTGTGTCTCTTCTCAACATCTACTTAGCACTATGCGCAGTGCATTCTTGTTAAATCAATATTAGCTGGATGATGGCTCACTGCACATATACAGTTGATAAATGTGAAGAAAGTAGACATAGTGATTGAAGTATATGTGTATATTCACTATGTGAGCAGCAATAATTCTGAAAGCGGGTTCTCCTGCCAGGCAATCTTTTTCGTACATCACTGAAAGAGTGAAGGCCTTTCCTTGATCCTTTCATTTCCGTGAAGAACAACACATTTATTTTCAAAGCATTAAATTGGATTTTGCTTCATACGCAGTGTACATTTGACAGTAAATTTTGAATATTAAAATACTGTCCTCGAAATGGGAGTGGAGATAATTGCATGTACATTTGGCTCTGAAGGACTTTGTGGCATAGTAGGTGGCATAAGACGTGCCCATGCAGCTCCGGCTCATGGCATGACCTACACTGATGAGCACCACAAGAAAAGATGAGGTAGTAAAGCAGGAGAATGGAGAAAAAAAGAAAATAGTGGGACTTTCCAGCCAAACCGACCTGAACATTCTTCAGTGAAGAGCTGTCATCTGTTTTACATATTATAAAAAAAGAATAGAATAATAAAAAAAGGAGTGAATTCTAGGTGCAATCAAATTAATGAAGAATCCAAGTCATGACATTGTATCAGTTAAAATTATCTTGAAAATGAAGAGATATTCAAGTTAATTAGAGCAGAGAATAGAGCAAGATGGAAAAGGAAAGAGAAATCTGAAGGAGAGCACTTAATGCCAGGGACAAAATGCTTGCATCCTATAGGCACTGAAATGTGTATGCCTGGCATTTTAGTAGCTGATACCACTATAAAATATAAATAAATCTGGCAGTAACAGAATTACTACAGTAGTTCCTGGAACAACTGTTGGAGTTTTTACTTGGAAGAAAAACATTAATTCAGAGGAAAGGAGAGTCCCGGTGATATACTACAAACAGATTCCATATATTTATATAACAAGTTGGATTAGAATCATAAGAAAAAAGATAATCACTAACTATTCCTATAATCAAGGAGGATGGGGGGGTGGTATTCTTAAAGAAAAAAGATCAAGTTGGAGAAACATGCAAAGGAAAGGAATTACAGATATGTTGATTTTGATTTTGCAGATGTTGACTCTATAATGTGACTGAAGGACAAGCATCTAATTTAAATAGATGAAGATGTTGTAAAGTTAACACTGTCCACCCTGCCTCGTGCTATATACACAAAGTTAAAATGGATCACAGACCTAAATATGATAGCTAAATATATTGAACTTTTAGAGAAAATATAGGAGTAAATCTTCATTTTGACTTAATTTTCATTAAATCTCAGGGTCTTCTCAGGTCTTTTCTGACCATGTATTCTGGCTCAGGCATGTTTATGGCTTTTTAAAATTCCATGCTACACACAGGCATTTTGAATGCCCTAAATTTCTCAAACCAACACCCTTCCTAGCTTTTCCTCCGAGGCTGTAGGCTGTCTATTTCATGTCCCAAGAGTAATTTTTTGCTGCAGGCAGCTGCAGGTTTTTCTTTTTTGCCTTACGATGTTTTGCAGCAATGCCCACTGCCTCTCTGCCCTGAGTGAGTTTCAAGATAGGGAAGTCAGAGAGGATAACCCTGTATCAGTCCTTGGGCATCCTCTAGGCAAGACTGAACAGACAAATAAATGAAGTCCGCTCTCCTGCCTCCAGGAGTTGGAACAAGGGCCACATATTGAGAACACAGGTTGTTCATGTTCAAGAAAGCCACAGTATGGGGAGGGAGGCGAGGGCGGGCAATGATGCCCCAAAGCTCTTCCCAAACCATTTTTTAGTTGCCCTTTTTTTATTTGTTGTTGACTTGTTCACTGGAAAACTTTGCCTACTTCCGGAGTTCTGACAAATTGTTTCTGGCAGTTTCTGTTTATTTTTAATGTTTCTGTGAAAGGATGAAAGTTTAGAGCTGCCTAGTCCACTATTTTTTCCTGTTTGGTTTGAGGAAATTTCTCTCTAGACTGCACTAAAATGTTATGTTGAATGTAGGAGTAGTAAAACCACCTGTGCACTTTTTTTTGTGAAGAACATATACTAACCAACCTTCCCATAGTGTATTCACCCGCCAACAAAAAGGCGACCTCTGTTAACACAAATATGCTGACAGATGTGTTATCCTCTGTAAACTCAAGGAGCATAGTGTGTGTGTGTAAGGACAGAAAAGGTCTGGGTGGCATGGAACTTAGGATCATGTACAGTAGAACCTCTGTAAATTGACCACCCAAGGGACTGTAGTCAACTGGTCAACACAAGGGAGTGGTCAACATAAGGAACTAGGCTTAATGTACATAATAAGTTTAATGTACATAGTAGTTTCTGTGAGGAATAACACATTTATTTTCAGAGCACTAAATTGGATTTTGCTTCACACACGGTGTACATTTGACAGTAAATTTTGAGTTTTAAAATACTCTCTTTGAAATGAGATATTTCAAGGGGCTATGTACATGTGGTGCATATCTGATCTATGAAAATTAGGTCAACTTAAGGATGTGGTGAGTGTAGGGAGAGGGTCAACTATGGAGGTTCTACTGTATGTGGGAATTTATCAATTTCAGGGATGGCTATGTGGATAATAATACCCACATAATAACCACTGGTTAATAATAGCCAGTGTGGATACATAACAGCAAAAGCCTTCACGGGTTATTTAACGAGAATTATTGGTTGACAAAATCCATGGCTAAAGCTGGAACACTTATGTAATTAAATCTAACTAGACGTGTAACATTAAAAATTTTAATTTTCAAATTATCACCTATTTAAAAAAATTAAGGTTTAGATTTTTTATAGGGATGCCATAATTTCTGTTTTGTTCTTGAGTATTTGAGTCTATATAGCTTTATTCCTTATACTGCATGACCATCCCATAGTGCATAAAGCCAAGAGATTTTTTTTTTGATTTTTTAAACTCCATCACTAACTTGGTAAAAACTTTTGTGTTTAGGTTTTATAGAACAGATGGACTGTTATAATTCAAATTAATTCATTTCCACTTAAATACTTGTTTCTTAAAAGCTTTTGTTTGAAAGTTTTAGAAGTGTATCTTTTATATATCATGCTATAAAGGACATAAAGCAGTCTTAATAACTGAGTTACAAAATTCAACTTAGATATAATTACATACGTGATTATAATTGCATGAACTTAAGTGTAATTACATTGAACTTGTTTCTTTTAAAATCAGAATCTATAGTGAACAGCAGTAGAAATATATTTTATCTATGGGAATTAGATTACAAGATATTAAATGTAACCAACGTATATCGTTCTCTTGTTCAGACACAATTTTGTCTCAATATCTTAAGAAGCCCAAGCATCAGGGGTGTTCTCAAAGTGATGCCACTAATTCATAAATAAACTTGAATCTAGAATCTATATTTCCCTAGTATTATTTTCATATGTTTACAATTAAGCTAACGCATATCTACAGTGCCTTCAACCTTCATGCTTTGAAAATACTAAACCTCGCTTGATGTTTATACATTTCACTTGCTCATCCGGACACACATCTATCTAAGCATCCATTTTCCATTCAAAAATAAAATTCTATGTTCTTATTATGTACCAAGCAACATGATATTTTGGGGCAATATATGTTTTAGCAATATATATATAGAGAGAGAGTTTCTTATTCTCTCAGAAATTCTTTCAAAAAAACTTATCAGATCTAGCTGTGATTTTTAATTATGACCTTGCAATACCCAAAGTTAGAGCACCTAAATTACCAGTGATCTCCTAGATCAAAGAGGATTAAACTTATCACATTCCCATTTCTTGCTGTTGGTAGTTAAAACACATTCACCTTCTGTCTAGATTCCTGACTATCAGCCTGTGCATGATTAGGGGTAACCCTTCCTGCCAGGCTTACCAGCTTGTGTATCATAGATACTCTTATTTTCCTGGTCTTGGTTTCTTATTCCCTTGCTTCAGACATGTCAGACCCTCTATCATCTGATTATTGCCTCATTTCATGATGCTGTACCTCTCATTTCTGCCCTTGCCAAGTGTGTGCTAAACAACCGTGGTCTTCCACTAAGATGCTTATTGAAGCTTCATTGTATTAGCTCAGCCAAGCAGCTAAGCCAAACCGTGTACTGCCAGTGCTATTTTTCTTACAGAACTAATGCTTAATTCCATCCTTTCCCACAATAAAATAGCTCAAAGTGAAATTATGAATGAAAATAATCTGACTAATTTATATTCACATGCTGTTAGGAATGAGATTCATTCCAATTTAAAGGGACTTGGAGATCTACATGGCTCAGATTAGATGAAAGTCAGCTTTCCATTTTATTCTATGACAGAAGGACAAGATGTATCAAAGGCTATAGTTAAGATTATGCAGAGAAAAGTTTTTACTTTCTTTAAGCTACATAGAAGTCAGTGACCTTAATTTGAATTCAATAGTCATAATTTCAGAATTTAAAGTAACAAGGTAACTTTAACCTTCACTTGATTATTAACTCTGAGGCTGAGATTCTTCATCTGTAAAATAATATTACTTGCCCCATAAAATTGTTCTATGGGTTAAAGGGTTAAAAGTCTACAAGAGACCTTTTCAAGAGTTTAGTACCTTAGTACCAGCACCACGAGCATCAACCAAAAACTTGTTTAAAATGTACATTCGCAGACCACACCGCAGACATACTGAATCAGTGCGGTGATCAGTGGTGGTGGTGGTGGTGGGGTGACCAACTGGTTTTTAACAAATTCTAGAGTTGGTTCTGGTTTATGCCAGCATATGAGAATTATTGGTCTAAGCATAGAGAGCTCGCAGCATAGAGTCAGCAAAGTGCATGTCCTATGATTTTTGTCACTGTTGTCAGGATCATCTCCTGTAGGTAGACATATCAAGAGAACCCAAAATATAGGTTTCCTTATCTCTCTCAGTCTTCTGAGCCCAGAGGAATGAATGGTTGTGGTGGTAGTGGGAGTTCTTGGGGAAGAATTTAAGGCCATCAAATGCTTTGGACAAAACTAAGGATGGAAAGCCCATAATATTTTTTTGAAATCAGCTTTGTAATGAGTATTCATTAATATAATTTTCTCAGATACTATTTTGCTATCTAGCCATAAAATACATATTTAATCAATCAAAAGTGGTTGGATGTCACAACTGTATACATGTTTTGGGGGGTTTGTTTGAGATAGAGTTTTACTTTGTCGCCTTTGGTAGAGCGCTGTGGCATCACAGCTCACAGCAACCTCCAGCTCTTGGGTTTGGGTGATTCTCTGGCCTCAGCCTCCTGAGTAGCTGGGACTACAGGTGCCTGCCACAACGCCCAGCTATTTTTTGTTGCAGTTTAGCTGGGGGGAGGTTGGAACCCACCACCCTCGGTATATGGGACTGGCATCCAACTCATTGACCTCAGGCACAGCCCCTTTTTTTGAGACAGAGTCTTAAGCCGTCACCCTAGGTAGAGTGCTATGGCATCACAGCTCACAACAACCTCAAACTTTTGGGCTTAAGTGATTCTCTTGCCTCAGCCTCCCAAGTAGGTGAGACTACAGGTGCCTAACACAATGCCTGGCTACAGATGTCATTGTTGCTTAGCAGGCCCAGGCCAGGTTTGAACCTACCAGCCAGTGTCCTGCAGACTGAGCTACAAGTGCCACCTGTATACATGTTTTATTAGCTATTTTTCTATTTAAACATACCACTGCTTTTATAAAACATTTAAAGTTGAACGAAAGAATTACTAATATGGCATTATACTCAAAAGCATAGATGTCACTTTAAAGCTTGATTTATTTGTATTAAATATAGAATCTGAATAGCATTTCAATTTTTATCACATATTTACCTTTGCATATTACCTTTTGCTTTATTTTTAGATCTCTTATTTTTAAAGAATTATTCAAAATAATGTGTTTATCTATATTTTAATATAAACATAAAATTTACAGATATTAGAGTTTATATTACTTTTGAATATTGAAATTTTAACAAGAACTTGATTGGTTTCCTGGGTTTTGTTTTTATGTGTTCATGTAAACAAGTGAAAACATATGTCTTGTAATGTTGTACTGATTGAATACTTTCAGATTGTACCTGACTGGGTACCATAAATCATCGATTTTGGAGTGACAATATTGTATTTGTTGACCTAAAACAACAAACCAAATGATTAACACAAAATAATATTTCTGTTGTGAAAAGAACTTCTCTTATCTACATTGACTTTTAGAAGATTCAGCTACATACTACCTAGAAAATTAAACAACTGCAAAAAAAGAAAATTCAAACACAGTGGCTTCCAGGAGAACTCCACCTGGAATCATAGGCCATCATTCTCCTTCTAAAAGGAAGGGCAATAAGATAGGAGTCCAATAAAATTCTTAGAAATGCTTAATGATGCTTAAAAACAAAACTCTGTTTAGTCTAAGTGTAGGGGTGATGGAAAAACAATTAAGTTTGCATTAATGTTTAGTTTTTCTTGCCTGGGACTGAGTAAATTTACAGCATTGATGAAAATGGGTAACCTGGTAAAGAATTTGCTCCTGGCTGCGTAACACATAACATGAAATTAAAACCCTTTGAATGTTAAAAACCGCTTTCTACACTATGAACTCTACGCAAAGCTATGTCTCTTTCTGGGAAAGAAATCCATTTTACAATAATAGATCAGAAACAAAATATATAATTCATAAATGTACTATTGGATTGTTAGAATTAAACATTTTAACTAAAAGTAAGGGTACATGTTGCTGTCACAAAGCGTAGCATCTCCTTTAGCGATGACCAGGTTTATGCTATGATATTTGTGGTATGATGAACTCAAAACTACTCAAAAGACTCTCCTTAAAAGGTAAATAATCTTTATATAGTAGTTTGATATTATTTATTTAAATTTACAACTACTAAATTTCACCTCTTATAAACTACATTTATAAGTAAAATTATTGAAAGAAAAATTATATGTATTCCTTCAACAAATGTAATTTAAAAAGAGTCCCATGTATTTCCATTTAAATATATCTACCACAATTCTGAATGCCAGTAGCTTACATATGTGGCTTAAATAACATTCACGCACATACATTTTACAGAAGTGGTAACAGCCTATGGCCATAATGCCATGTATTTCCTACCTGGTTAGTAATATAAATAAAGTCCCACCTGTTTCTTTCTAAAACAGAAGGTATCCAATGTACACACACCTATTATGAAATTAATTTAAACCTTTTCATATGAAAGCTATAACCTAATAACAACCTAAGGATACGGGGAGGGGGGAGGGAGGGGGAGGGGGGAAGGGAGAGGGATTCGAGGGTTCACTTCTGTGGTTCATCTTACAAGGGTACAAGTGAATCTCTCTATGAGTAGAATATGAATGTTTTGACATAATAACTAAGAAAGTTACATGAAGGCTATGTTAACCAGTTTGATGGAAGTGTCTTGGATTGTGTGTGAAAACACCACACTGTACCCCCAAAGTGCATCAATGTACACAGCTACCATTCAATTAAAAAAAAAAAAAAGAAAGAAAAAAACCAGAAGGTGATTTTGTTGAGAGTAGGAGACAAGTATGAGACCAATGCAGATGCTTGAAGATTGAGTGTAGACATTAAAGTAAGGAACCCTCAGGCAGAGGCTAACTGGAGGAGTCAATCACTGCGGACTAGAACTGGCTTCTACTGGCTTGTCAGCTATCTCCGTCACCTTACAAGAACCTTGGTTAATTATAATATCATTTACATTGTGGTTTCAAAATATTATGCCCTTGAAATCTCATGACAGTTCAAAGGTAACCATATAATGTATTAAAATTGGAGGGTACCCAGTTATAGGAGTTACTACCCAAATTCTTAGTAAAAGTCAATTCCTTGGCTATTAACATTTCCCCCTTCAATTAGTAAAATTTTGAAAGAAAAATAAAACAAACAAACAAAACACAAATACTTTCTTCCAGGGCAGAATCCCTTTTCTGAGCCTTCCCAGCCTCTCTTCTGAGCGAGCACTTTCACTTTCAGTTTAAGTAAAAGTTGTTGCCTGCTTGGCTGGCATGGGGAGTCCTGAAAATCTTTTCCTGGGGATCACTGAGTACTTGAATAACTTCCACATGGAGGCCACCAACAATTTCTTGGCTAAATTATGAAATAAGGCTTACACAAAACCTTCACTCCCTCCCTCCACTGCCAAAGAGATTTGAAGTAGGGATTAACCTATAATGGTTGTTAAAAGTCCAATTCCCAGTCCCAAGCTCATTCCTTCCAAGTTTGCAGTTAACCTTGACTTATTTGACTACAGAACTGTGTTTTATGGCCTGTTGCTGCCCTCAATCTGACCAAAGTCACAAAGCAGTAGCATCCCCCTTACTTTGCAATTTAGGAAAAGCTGACCTTGATTAAAGGTGATGATCATCAATAATGTGCTCTTTATTTTTGAAATTTAGTTTTAACCAAAGGGATTCACTTCATTTTCAATGTGATTGTCTAAACCTTTAAAGTGTCCAGCTAGGTGAACTAATAACAAAGGAAATATGATTCCTCCAAAATACATGTTTTAAGAGAAAAAAGAAACCAGTTATTGTTAATTGTTCAAGTGCTACTTTTGCTCTAACATCTCTGGGTTAATTATGGCATAGTAAGTGAGTGATTTTCTGAGGAAACTGTGTAATTGCCTTTTGCTGCTCAGAGCAGAATGTAGGCACTTAACAGGCCAACTGTGGCCTCAGGATAGACCACCACAATAAACCCCAGCTGTACGTCCGCATAAGCAAGGACGTGGACCATTTTCCCTTACCCTTTCTTCTTTTAGCTCTAGTGAAAAGGGGAAAATACATTTCTTCTAGATGAAAAAGGTTTGTTGACTTGAGGTAGGAGCAAAAAAATACAAACAAAAGACTAAAGACACACACGCACACCCTGCACCCCTGAAGAAAGTGTGAACTAGATTAAGTTTGTCTTATTTAGTTTGGCTTGCTACTTGTTCCACGTTGCTGTCTCAGGAATGTCCTGCATTAGCACTTCTTTTGAGTATTAATTTATAACCCCCCAATCTCCTCATTCTATCAGCAATAATATTGGGAGATGTCCTTGAGTGGGAGAAGTAGGTTGATATAAGTTTAACTGCATTGTGTCTCCATGTGCCTTTTAAATTAATGATGCATTATGTTTTGGTTACAAATGACCATTGTTTTGGAATCAGTGTTCTTTTTTAATTTAACAGAAACTCTATTTCCTCACAACAGACAGAAAGAAAATTTCCAGCAAACAAGACCTCTTCTCAATTATTCTAACAAAATGTTTAACATAACTACAAAGTCAGTTAAAAAACCAAAAAGTCAATCCTCTAATCTTTAAACATTTCCAGATGTGTTTTTTCAAAGCTAGTAAGGAAGAAAAACTAGAAAACTAGTAAGGAAGTCAACATACATTGAACTCACCAAAAAACATTTGCTTACCTAAGGTGGCCAATAGCCTGTCTTACATATGGCAAGTTGGAGCATATGGTGATTTGAAGTCATCCTAATAGGATTAGTGCACAGAATTTTTGTTTTTTTAATTTTCTGACCCAATCAATATTTCTCAGTTCACCTAGGCAAGATACATTATCCATGTGCTCCTATACTGATGCAATTTAACATGAATATATATTAAGCCAAATTGCTCTCCCCTTGATGTGTAAGAATACAAGTACATTATTTTACCAATTTCAGAGTGATTCAGGAACAAGTCAGTATATGCTTCTGTCCTTTACTCACTATGTTTTCTAGGGTGAGTTATTTCTGATCAATTTCTTTTTATTACAAAATGGGATAATCCTTTCACTGTGAGATTCAAAGACTTATTTATGAAAATGATTAAGTGAAATCATATCTTGAATATATGTATGAACAGTGAAGCATCATACAAATGGCATAATAGAGAGGTTCATAATACCTTAGGAGGGTAGGAAAGATATTTTGGCAGATATCTGAGGAAGTTCTTCCTATCTGTGGTAGAAGTAGTGGATCTATGAACCTATGTGTCTTGCTGACACATATTTTACTTATTGCTGTTACACACTGGATTCTTGTTTCACAATCCATCACCATTGTTGTGGCATCAAAGTGATCACAGATGATCTGGGCCACTGATTAGTTTGTAACTCTAGCGTAGACCATGTGACAACTTCCTGATCCTGTGTCTATTCTGTCAATGATGACTTTTTAATTTTGATTTCAAGAGTAACTGCCTATGACATATTTGATCTCTAGAAGATGCTGCTGATGGTGGAAGAAGGGTGTCTTGTAATTGTACATCTGTTTTCTTACATAGTAACAATGATATTCAACAATATACAGAATATAAATAGCTACTACTACTCAAAATAATTATGTAAGAGTTATTTCTCCAAGTCACATTGTGCTAAATAGAACAGTGAAACACAGAGAAAATTATAAATAACCACTTGCCTCAGGTCACATGGCTAGTAAGGTTGAGGGAAGATTTAAACCTAAGCATTCCAACTCCAAAGTATAAAATCCTAATAAAATTGGCACACTATTTTGTGGTTTCTAAGATTACGGCTGAAAAATAAATCTGGTTCCAAAGAAAATATCCTAAAAGAACTGCTTCTAAGTCAATTGCTCCTAAAAGGCTACTTCAGTTATTTCTAAAAGTAAATCTTACATTATGAGAATAATTGAAACTGTTTTTCTCCATTTTAATCATATGTGTATCATATGTGTATCTATATGTGTGTGTGTGTGCGTGTGCATACATGTAAATTAAATTTAATAGGGGCCCAAAAGGCATTTGTACATATGTCTTCAGTTTGTTTTATACACTGATTGCTGTGGTGTCTTAGAACTAAGAATACACCTAAAATGCTTCGGCTTTTAGCAGAAGATTGCACTACCATGTTTCCTAATGCACCTCGTTCAGGACTTGAATACGAGCATTATACAAAATCACACGCAGTTACTCCTTTTGAGTTTGATTTTCTCTCTTAACATTTTCATCAAATATTTTGTGAGCTTGGGAGATGGTAAAACTATTTCATCTGTAGAAACAGATTTAAAAACAAGCAAGATAGTGTAATATGTGTATGTGATAATATGTGTATGTGATAAAAAGTAAAAAAATAAAAAATCAAAGTACCACCTTTCAAAAGATCTAGATTCTGGTGGCTCTTTAGTTCAATTTGAGTCCCCTTGAGTGACTAAGCACTCCAAATCAATAATGTCATCATGGACAGCACTAATACACATATATTTTTCTAAACAAGAAAAATCCTTAGCAACTGATGAGATAGTGGCTGGAAGGGATTTTCTTTTCTGATTCCTGTACTGTGAAGGCAGTAAATAAAATGAGGACGTGTAACCAGGATGATCTGGACACCATGAAATAGCTAAATATTTGAAGAAACTGAAAAGACTGAGCTTGGAGAAAACAATATTTTGCAGTGTTTTGTATACCTCATTGGTGCCATCAAAATCTGAATAATATTTCCAGTGTGTATCAAGAGAGCAGAAAGTTACAGGGAAACACCTGTAACTTAAATAGGAAAAAACCCTTGAGCTTCAATTTCCATTGCTGTAAACAACGTGCTGTGTTTCATACTTGTTACCCATTTAGTGTTTCAACAATCCCACAAGATGCTGCTGAGTATCCATTAGAGAACAGTGTGGCTCCCGGGGTAGGTAACTTATGAAAGGACACACTGAGATGTGTCTTTACACCCTAGATCATCTTGTTTTTGTTTGTTCATCATTGTACCATCATTGCTACCACCTCATGAAATTTTTTTTTTCTCTGAAGAATTCTACAGCGTAGATATTTTTTCCTCTTAATACATTGACTGCCACACTAGGAATAAAAGAAATTTTCCTTGGGGCCATGGTGTTTTATTACAAAAAATAGAAAAATAGAAAGTTCTAAAAAAAAAAACCCTCACCAATTAATAAAACTTTGTTATTTTTTATTATTTCCTGTGCCTGAATTATATGCAACTCCCATGGTGCTAGAATCAAACTTTACACTCTCTGCCCTGTGAGTTGTATGTGACTAAGGGCACACTTATTAAGTTTGTTTCTGAGAACTGAGTTTTTTGTCATTCCAGAGGTATTTAGTTGTGTCTGGAGTGGCCCTTGGGTGGTCCTGGATGACACCCTCTGAATCATATCCCTTATATATGTGCAACAATGTCATGTCACCACATACTGTCTCATCCATGCCCTTCAAAGAGCAACCAGGCAAACATTCAAGGAGAAATGTGCAATTGGTAATCAGAGAACACAGTCCAACATGTTCCGTGTGCTTGGTCAGGAAAAGAGAAGGTGGTGAAAAGGTGTCAAATGGCAGCGGAAACAGTGAGTAGAGATTTCACAGTGCTCAGGCATTCCACCGACAGTCAAGCTGTCCGCCAGCTCTTTATGCTTCACAAGACCCTAGGCTCAAAACTAAGGGTCAGTTAAATACAACTCTCAGGGCAGTTAATGTATGAAATCTAAACAATTATCCAAACTCTTTTAGATTTTTCAAATTAATCGCAATTATTTAGAATAATATGCCAAAGTATGCATTTTTATATCTATACTTAGGGTTTGGAAAAAAGAAAGGCTACTCTGATATTTCCTCACAGTATATAATGATTCCATCCTTTGGAGAGGGTACATTAAGAGATTGGTTAAATCCATTAGCCACTCTTTGCCTTATTGGAAGATACCTTATCTCTTAGGATTCTATAATAAAGAGCTTCAATAAGAGGAATTAATTACTTAGATCCATCTGCTGAATATAATAAGTCGGTGTTCAAGTCTAATATGTTTAAGTAGATGGCATACCAATATAGGGTGATTTTTTTCATACTTCATACAATTCAATAGTTTGAACATATTCTTTTGCTCCTTAATAGAGCCTGACAGCCTAAACTTTGATAGCAATGTATTTGCTTTCGATGAGATATGGAGACTCCATAGTAATTTTTTTTTTAAGTGAAAACGTTTCTGTGTGTATTCCAATAGTTTTTGTTCCTTAAAAACAAAATAAAAAGTCTGGATTATATACGGTCATTTGTAAAGGAAGCAAAAGGAAAATAGGAACAATAACTTAACAGTAGTAGAGTTACTCAAAATATTTTGGTTCGTACTAATATTTTGATTAAAACTAATATTTTATTAATGAATTTGAAGATATGAGCCAGCTTGGGGCAAATACATTGATCTTCTATATCAATCTTCAGCTGTTGATTGATTAATAGATCATTTTAATTTATTGGCTCATTTTACAATGGTAGTTAGCTTTGCATAATAATCTAGTCTAAGCTCCTGAATTTACTGAATGCCATCCTTACTTCTATAATCTATAGAGTTCTCAGGCTGATGGTGTCAAAAAAAAAGTTGTGCCAGACACCTGAAAAAAAAATAATGGGAAATGAGATTGAAACTATTCGTGCTATAGGAGTAGGGGACAAAGGACTGAGATCAACTCCACTGAAACAGAAAACATGAATGCTTAACCACCGTGATGAGCAAGTGGAAAAGTAATGGAACACATTAGGGGGGAGGTCGGATGTTATGTTTAGACTCCTGTGTTTGATAATTGGAACTTACGGGAGCTAGATTTCTATCTTTCCCCATAAACTTCCAGCTTACGGTACTATTTTCTTTGATGTATATATTTCAAAGGGAAGTCTCCTGGGTCCTGGAGAAACACATTTTTGGCATAAAACTAACACATGGCAGAGAGAAGATTCATATCTTAAAGGGACGGAGAAAGAGTTTACTATGGAATGTTTTCTGAAGTAAATATTCTAAGAAAATAGAAATAAAGAGGGCTAAATTCAGGGAGAAACCTAACACTTAATCAAGTTAAAGGGAAGATTAGGAAACAAGGAATCATTCACTTGATTATTTTTGATCCATAGACAAGATCACCAAAAAATGTTATCTAAAATATCATGATACTGCTATTCAACAACTCATATTGGCTAAGTCATGTGATATGTTCTTGCATAGCTTTAATCATTTTAGAAAAAAAAAAAATCCTGAGTACAACATCCAGAAGAAGGAGATTGTGGTGAAGGGAGATGAAGTGATCTTTGAGTTCTCCTGAAGACCAACTATGTAGTTTGGGGAATTGAAAAGAAGGCCAACTTAGAGAGTACTACATGTTGGATTCCATCTTATTGCTACTTAATAATGTACATCTTTCTCATCCTGTTTATGTCTGACATGCAGCTACTGAAACTATTCCCGTGGTTAGAAGACCTGACCGAAAAGATCTGCTTGGATATCCCAATGTTGGTGCATCAACATCAGCAAGTACGGATAGAAGTGCTCCCCTGGAAATAGGTCTTCGGCAATCTACTCTAGTCAAACAAGCTGCAGATGAAGTTTTAGAAAAAGCAAAAAAAAAACCCAAATTGAGGATAAAGAGTGTGTGAGTCTTGATAAAGAGAGATTGGCTGCTCATTTGGAGGGTCACAAAGAAGGGATTGTACAGACTGAAAAGATTAGATCTTTGTCTAAAGCTATGTGAGTGGAAAAAATTGATGCAATCAAAGCCAAAATTCTGGCTAAGAAAAGATCTACTATCAAGAATGATCTAGATGATGATATAACTGTCCTGAAACAGAGGAGTTTTTTTGATGCTGAGGTAGATGTGACCCAAGATATGGTTAGCAGAGAGGGACTATGGAGGACACAGACAACAATCTTATATAGAACAGGAAATAATTTTTCCAAGAATATATTTGCAATTCTTCAATCTGTAAAAGCCAGAGAAGAAGGACATGCACCTGAACAGCAATGGGCCCCAAATGCAGCACTGTGGATCCGATGTTGTGCACTCAACAGCCTATCCCAGCTGCCTATAACAGATATGACCAGGAAAAGTTCAAAGGAAAAGAAGAAGTGAAGAGCTTCAAAATTGACAGTATGTGCACATACCATGGTATGACACTGAAATCTGTAATGGAGGATGCGTCTGCTTGTAAGACTCAGATCTCTGCAGCCCAACCCATACCAAGACCAGTTTCTCAAGCAAGACCTCCCCCAAATCAGAAGAAAGGATCACAAACATCTCTTATCATAATTGCTGCAGCTACTACCTCTTTAATAGCCATGCTTAATGCAAAAGACTTTCTATAGGACCTGAAATTTGTCCTATCAGATGAAAAGAAGAAACAATGTTGTCAACAACAAAAATGAAATTCTAATACACAGAAGAAAGACCAAATGCAACCAGGGGGCACTGCAAATAGTGTCACAGTACCTTATAGAGTAGTAACCAGCCCCTTAAACCTATGCCTCAAGACTGGGACCAGTTGTAGCAGTTTTTGTGCAAGGTCCTGTGTGGCAGTTCAAAGATTGGCCATGGCTTTTGCCTGATGGATCACCAGTTCACATATTTGCTAAAATTAAAGCCTTCCATCTCAAGTATGATGAAGTTTGTCTAGATCCCAATGTTCAGAAATGGGATGTAACAGTATTATAACTCAGCTATCACAAACATTATTTGGGCACACCAGTTTTCTTATGCTTTTGGGAAACATTAGACAGGTACATGGTAAAGTGTAAATCCCACTTGAGATTCTGAGTTGTTTGCCACCCCCATTTCTGGGAAATCTGGATTAAGAAGCATGGATATACCTTGATCTAAAGACCAAGACTCAAGCTTTATGAATTTATTAGGAACTAACAAATGAAGAAGGTCATAGATGGATCTTTTATAAGACCTTATCTGATGCTTTTTGCTTCGAAGGGGTGATGCTTGTCATCCATATAAGCAAAAATTTTGTTTACAACTTTTTTTTTAATGTTTAGCCTTCTAGTCTGCAATGGAATTTGCATATTTTAATAGAAGATTTTTCTCCATTGGTTAAACCAGCATTACTTAAAATTTGTTTCTTTAGAAAATAAATGCAGGTTATAATTGTGTGTATGTATATTTACAGGATATACGGCTCTCTGAGCCACCTTTCTTCTGATTTTTCATTGCTTTATTATTTTTACTGAAAATATGGTATAACAAATGGTATTAAATTTTAGTCTCTGGAACATCCAAAACCAAACAAAAGGATGTGACTATTTTGAGTGAATCAAATGACAACCTCTCTGTATACTATATCTCCACTTACTCTTTATTTAAAAAAGAATAATGAAAAATCAAGAATAATTCTTCAATGTTGGTTGAACCATTCAGCCTTTTTAAGACTTCTAAATGAATACATGTAAAGAATGTACTTTCTCCTCACTGACTGATGATTTTTAAACTTATAATGATATATTTATACCTGTGATATCTTTCCCTTTGGAAAAAATCTCAAAACAGATTAAAAATGTAGTAGTCTGTAAAAAAAAAAAAAAGAAAGAAAAAAGAAAAAGCCCTTCGATATATAAGACAAAGGTGTGGTACAATAAACTACCATATAATCAGACCAAATGTATTGATTTTTTTCAAAGTCAACAAAAAATGAATTAATTCATTAAACACATGAGTATTATGTATATAGAAAAAGTCTAGTTAGAAAATGTGTAGATACAGAGTTTTCTCTTAATATACAAAGTTGGAGAATCAATAGTGTGTGTGGTGATAACTAACACCTTTATGCTAATTAATTCTTATTCTGACCTTGGTCTTCACATTCAAATCACCAGGGCACGTGTGTGTGGTATAAATTATATTGAAAGTGCCTTCGAGATGTATATACAATAAAGCCACATATTTCAGATTTTGTGACTGTCAAAGAAGCTACATTTTCTGTTTCTTTGAATATTAATGTATAATAAATCATTTACAAATGTTTCATCTGTGTGTGTGTGTGTGTGTAATGTTTACTTGTTAAATCAGGTAAGAGATGTTTCTGAAAATTTTACTGGACAAAAACAAACAAAAATGCTATTTTCATTACAGGCTACTTAAAGTCAAAGTTCTAAGTAAATGCACTCCCAAATCGGTTAAATCCATTATATTGTTTTATATGTGGGACTACTATGTGCTGCACCTGAACTTTGATCTATAGCAAACACTGAAGTCATTTAAGTTCTATGTATAATGAGAATATCCTTTTCCAATTATAAGTGCCCTACAAAAATAATTTTATCTCCATATCTATATTGAAATAAGTATGTAGACTATCCTTAGGCATGATGTTTTGATAGTCAGTAATTGAAACTGTAGGATAGTTTCCTGATCGAAAATATTTAATTCCATGATTGATTTAAATATCCAGGAAGAAATTGGAAGAATATATTATTATTGTTTAACTATAACAGCAAATTCATGAAAATAACTTTTATCTATAGAAAATTGGAGAAACTGGCTCAGAAATTGACTCATGGAATTCCATGATCTTTTTTGTCCTCTTCTATCAGTTGTAAGGATCTGTCCCCTGGTTAACAAGCTATTTGTGATTTTTCAGGTGTGACTATCGGTAACTATCAAAGTTTCACGTAGTAGGCCTCAGGGGAGAAAGCTGCTCTTCCCAGACTAGACTTGGTGCAGAGCCAGTGCACTGCAGTCTCTGATGGGAATTGTAGTCAAGATCTCAGGGTCCCCTGGCCCATCACACTGTTCTCAAATTTGCATTCCTAGCCCCAGAACTTTAATTTTTAGTTCTGCTATATTTATGTAAGGCCTTCACTTAGGTCCTCTTTAGGCATTTCTGCCAAGGGGAAGCCATGATTTATGGGGGTAAGGGGGCATAAAGAAGAAGACACAAATAAGACACTTCTCCCCACTCTCAGTACCCAGGATTTTTCACTCCTATTTTCCTTCGTTTCAGGTGCCATAAAGCTGCCAGAGCCTTTTGTGTAGGGCCCTTACAACAGAGAGAAATTCTTATTTCTAAACTAATCCACTTGATCCCAAACTGGTGCTCAAATCCATGAGTGGAAATGAAAGAGGGATGAGGGGTGATTGCTCTGGTTTTAGCTTCTTGATTGCAATAAGAAGTAAAGCCTTCACTGATACTGTCATTTTTTTCTCTTTGCCATTTTAATTAAGTATTCTGACATCCCATTGCTTCACTCCTTCTACAGCTGAGCTGAGCCCTTGACACATTCTTTATATATATTATACATTTGTATATATATGTAAAATTTACATATATATAGAAAATTGTGCTAATACTAAAAGATTTATAGTTGAACATCATAGGAAATGTCCCTGACTTTTATTGAAATTATAATCATCTTTTAAAAACTGCCTCCATATTTTTCATTGATAAATCAAAGGTAATAACTGTAACCTTTTAGGAATTAGATAACACTTCTGCATGTGCATTTGTGCTTATGTATATGGTAATAATATGGGTCTAGATATAGCTTAATTTGTAAATTTACATTAGGAGCTTTAAGATACTTAGGCATATTACTTGGAAACAAAATGGAGTACGTGGTCATAGAGAATCATATGGCAGCAAATCTAAGACCTTTAACATCTGAATTTCACACAAGTTAGAAAACAACATGGGCTTTATCCAAAGCTCATAAGAGGAAAATTTGAGAAATATGAACAAGGATATTTTAAACTCATACTTTGATACAATGTACAAAATATGGAATTGAGAGGTGGGAATATACCCTAATTTACGATTTAGTAATTTATGATTAGTTACTTATAAGAGAACAGAATAGAACTTTATTGATTCAGATTTGGAAAGAGATATTTGAGATATGAATTAGTTTTCTATCATCACAAAGTCAAGAGTGTAAAACAACACAAGTTTATTCTCTTACATGTCTGGAGATCAGAGTCTAAAATATGTCCCCATTTTTTCTGAAGGCTTGAGGATAGAATCTGTTCCTTTCCTTTTCCAGTGTCTGGAGGGCACCTGCATTCCTTGGCTTATGGCCCCATATTCTTCCAACGTCGGCCCCCATCATCACTCTCTTTGATACTGACTCTTGATAAGGAATTTGATAATGGAACTGGTTCACTCAAACAATTCAGGATAACTTTCCCATCTCAGTACCTTAACTCTATCATATCCAAAAAGCAACTTTTGCTATATAAAGTCATATATTCATAGCTTTCAGAGTTTTGGAGGTAAACATATTCTGGGAGTCATTATTCTATCTACCACGTACAGTAAAAGAATCTGACAAATAGAGAAACAAACCCATTTCATAGGGACTGACTAAAGAAGACTATGAAATACAGTTCCTCACCTGTGTTTACCTGACCTGAAAGGGTAGGAACTCAGAACTTGGGATAGTTCTCAGAGACATACAAGTTGATAACAGTGGTAGTAATATTTATACTTATGAGTTTTTCACTATGTACAAGAATCTCGATAAAAACATGGTGTATATGTTGTTTTCAATCCTCACTACTGCAATCAGCACTAAATATTTGTAATATCTCCTACTTCTAGCTTTTTTTTTTTTTTTTTTTTTTTAGACAAGTCTCACTTTGTCACTCTTGGTATATATAGAGAGAATGCCATGGAATCACAGTTCACAACAACCTCAAGCCTCAAGCTCTTGGGCTCAAGTGATCCTCTTGTCTCAGCCTCCCGAGTAGCAGGGACTATAGGTGTCCACATCAATGCTTGGGTATTTTTAGAGACAGGGTCTTGGTTTTGCTCAGGCTGGTCTGGAACTCCTGAGCTCAGGCAATCCACCCACCTTGGCCTCCCAGAATTCTATGATTACAGGCCTGAGCCACCACACCTGGCCCTACCTCTAGTTTTAAATGAGCAGTCCAAGTCTCACAAAGGTAACTTGTCTAGGCTGAGAGCGAAAACAGGAAAGTAAATTGAACACAAAAGCTATACTATTTACCTGTGTCCTTAATCACCATGACAAAAAGTAACCTATTATAAATGACTATCCATATTTACTTCTGTACTTATCTCTATTCATAGGCACTCTGATGGTCAGGCTCACCTCTACTTCATAAGTCAAATGTAGAGGGACATTAAAAAGGCCCTGTCTTCTGGACAGACTCTTTAGAAGATGACATCCCTTCCTCTGAGTAGAGACAGCTCTGTGCTAGAGTGAAGACCTCAGTGCTAGCAACACAGGTTGGATTTCCAACCTCATTGGTTGCTCCACTGAAAATCAGCCTGGCCTTAGATGCGTTTACCTGAGGACCATGTAGTTATTTGAGTGTCACACAGGCTTCCTGCATTCACTCTACCGCAAGCCAGAAATACCAACTTTCTTCTTCTAACACGTTCAGCATTATCAAAACACTTTTTCACCAAAAGGAGCTACTTAGTTTAGAAAACTAGAAATTTGGGATCAACCCTACTTTTCCTCGCTTGTTCTCCCTACCTCCCTCAAGCCAGTAACAAAATTTCAAAGATTTTACCTCCTTAATATAAAACACGTCTGTCCCACTTTCCATTCTTGTGACCATGAGTTTTCTGAGATGTTAATTCGAAGTAACTCATGTTCTCAAAACTAGGTTGAAAGATCTTTTTATGACACTGATTTTTTTCTCTGCTTTCTTTTGGGACTCATCTCCTCTCAATAGTACAACTTCAGTTGAAGCTAATTACTTGCTGACTTGGGGAGGCTTTATGCTTTTACATGACTCTGCACATTTGCACACATTGATACATGTGCTGCCTTCCTCTTTCGCTAGCTTCCCCTTCTTTGCCATTTTTGTTCATTCTTCAAACCCCAACTTAGTCATCCAAGACGCAGGACTGGGTTTGGTGTATTTGTTGCTGCTTCTTACTCTCTTTATTCTGTTGGTTATCGTTCTTATTTCACTCTCTTGTAAATATTGGCTGACACTCTGCCATTAGACAGAATTTTTGATGTATAGAAGATACTTACCAAATATAGTAAGTTTCAAGAACAGAATTAAGAAAATAAGGGAAGCATCTGGTATTTATATAGTGTCAAATGCCTCCCAAAATGTTTCACCTTGGAAAAGATATATCCTAATGGGAATATTCAAACAGAGCACCCTTACAGTTCATAAAAAGGAGTGGTGGGGAGATTAGAAAAAGTTTCATGAAGATGGTAAACATGGGTATGAACTTTTACAGACAAGAAGAATTTATACTCGGAAGTAGTGGTGCTCCAATCAGACTAAACAATATAAGCAAAGGCACTGACTTTGGAAACAACAGAAAGTATTTAGAAAGTAAATAAATAACTTTTATATTTGTAGTGGCATAAATAGGGGAGATGTGGGAAGTAATGGTGCAATAGTAGATGGGTTGAGATTGTGTGAAATACCTTTAATACCAAATACAGAAATCTATAATTAATTCAGAAAAACAAATAGGTACCATTGAACATACTTATTTCCTTTAAGAACTTTTTTTATCCACTTGAGACATATATAAAATTTTCCTTTAGGAAAGGAAAGGTCTCCTTCCTCACATATTGAAATATATTATCACCCTGTATGCTAATTTTATTTGAGGAAAGTTTAGATTATGAAATACATGTGCAATCACTTAGACATTTTTTTAATACTAAAAACTTGAAGAAGAAAAACCATCTTTATTTTCGTGTCTCTCAAAAGACCTTGCACTTTTCTTTAATTATGAAAGATAATAAATGTTTGCTGATTAACCATGATTAATAATTTAATAGTCACCAAAACCTTAGCATTTAATGAAAGACATTTAATTTGGGAGCAAAATAAACTCTATTTTACTCTTTTTATTCCCCAGCACACTATAAGATCTAACAGACTTCTGAGAAATCATTATAAAGATAAATTCTTACTGTCTATTTTACAAAAAAAAGTCAATTTATTATATAAGGTACATTCTCTAGATTCGGTAATCAGTATTCCATGTATTTAAGGCATGCCATACGCTTATAGTAGACTAAACCATTCATTAATTTTCATTGAACGTAAAAGCTTATATTTAGTTAGAAAATAGTTTATATCTTCATATGATCCATACTCTGTTACCCTTATAGTTAATTGTTCTGCTTGTTCCACTTGTGTGAAGTTGTTTGGTTTAACTGTTAACAGGTTAGAGTGATGGAAAGTTGGTGCTTACACATGTCAGTTGGAAGTTCTGTTTTATAGTTAATATAGATTTAGCTGTGATTACAAATATTCTGCTTTCTTAACTGTACTGCACACGGCATGATACAGGAGTAGGAAAAATGACAAAGTCTACAAATGACCAGATCAACTTTGATTTCTTTATACTTCAAGATTTATCTTGTGTCTCTATGTAACACTTAAAGTAGTTCTCTAATGGATGATATCAGAATCCTCCCAGTATTAAGCATTACTTTATTCCCTTGCTTTACTGTCATTACTATTATTACCAAACAATCAATGGATACATCAAGTCAGTAAAAACTTATTGAGTAACATTTATGTGCAGTGCACTTTGTGGGAAGATCAGTCATGATAAGCTCTAGGAGATAAAGCAAAAAGAGACACAGCTTTGTTGGAGCTTATAATTCTTACCAACGTGCAGCTAAGATCAATGAGACCCCTAAGAGCAGGAAAAGAACATTTGTATCTATGAGCAATTTTCTTTGTAAAAATTTACTCTTGCTTGAAGTCATAGCATAGAAAATTGAGAGCTCAGCTTATTTTGTAGGAGATACAATATAGTAAAGAAGGACAGGTAGTTTATAAATTCTGTTCTTTTTTATGTATTCACAGTGTACTTGCAAGCACTACAGATCAATAACGTATATTATACAGCCAGAGAACACACACAGAGGCAATTTGTGCATATTCCAGCAGGGGCTGGAGAAACATGAAAGAAATGTGTGATGTCCCTCCAGGTGGCAATTTGTTGGTGCAACTCACATATTATTTGATCTCAAACGGACTTTCTGGTTCAAAACCTTTATTTTATAGATGTAGAACTAAAGTCCCCAGTTGGTAGGGAGGGGTTTGTATAAAGAGAGGAATACGGGGTGATATGCTATATTTAAGCTTAGCCTAGAGTCCAGGTCTTTTAACTCTTGTCTGCATTCTTCCTCTTAATGTCACATTGCATCTCAGGCCTAAATTTATTGAAAGACATTTTCAGAGAGGATCTGAAAGTTTCATATACCCAAGGTAACCCGGTCTTACTGGCATGAAGCACACACATACACACAGAGAGCAATATTTCTTGGCTAATTGGCAGAATAACACTGGGACTTGAATAAGAAACGGCTCAAGAAAGAAACACATGAAAGTGTGAGTGATTGTAAATTGGTTTCATAATAGTACTGAGTACATAGGATTTTTTTTTTCCATTTTTGAGATACTTTACTAAGTAGGATATGTTCCAGCTCCATCCATGTAAATGTAAAAGAGGTAAAGTCTCCATCTTTTTTAAGGCTGTATAATATTCCATGGTATACATATACCACAATTTATTAATCCATTCGTGGGTTGATTGGTACTTGGGCTTCTTCCATGACTTGGCTATTATGAATTGAGCTGCAATTAACAATCTGGTGAAAATATCTTTGTTATAAAGTGATTTTTGGTCTTTTGGATATACACCTAGTAGAGGAATTGCAGGATCAAACAGCAGGTTTCCTTTTATATCCCTGAGAATTCCATACTTCTTTCCTAAAGGGACATATTAGTTTGCACTCTCACCAGCAGTGGATCACAACTATGGTCCAAGATGAAGGAGAGAGGAGGTAGGGATGGGAGGAGAGGGGAGGTCAGATTGAGGGAGGGTGAAAGAGGGGATCACACCTATGGTGCATAATGCAAGGGTACATGTCAGATCTATTAGTATAGAGTATAAATGTCTTCACAAATATTTAAGTAAACAAGATGAGGTATATATTAACCAATGTGATGTAAGTGTTCCTAATTCTGTATGAAATTATCACATTGTACCCCCACAAATGCATACATGTATATGTATACATACAATGCATATGTATACATGCATTAATGTATACATGAAAAAAATAAAAATCAAACAAATAACATAAAAAATAAGTTAAATCTTAAAATATAAAGTATATTTAATGAGCAAATGAAAAATTATTATCTGTAAAACTACAGTTTGATATTTGTATTATACATACACTTATTAGTTCTTTTTCTTTCCTGGTCTATTCTAAGCCCTCAACAGGTAATTTAGGTTAGAAATAATTCATTAGTAACTTACAGTCACTGAGCAAGAAGAACTAACATAAATGGAGTTTTTACTCTTGCTACATTTCTCTACCTATAACGACATAGAAATACCTTCTCTAATTATAGTCATGAAAAGTCTAATGAACTTGTCTGTTTATCAAGAAACCCTTTTCTGTTTTCTTTTGCTAAGTACTTTCTTTTCATTTCTGCCATGTTGCTGTTGATTGCCATTTAGAAACTCTTCTGGTTTTAAACGATTAGCTCCAATTTTCATGGAACTACATACATATTCATTGTACAAAATTTAAAAAAAGGAAAGAAACACAAATCTAAATATACATCATTGGATATCAGAAAATGTTATTGCTCACAAACAGAGGAAGAGATCAGTATTTGAAGCAGCCATGGGTATCTTCTCAGAGATGAATTTTAACACCATCACCTGGCTGAGACTGATACACTTGTGGAAAATCCTGTCTGTTTTTACATTTTGTTTGAATTCAGGAAAATGTTCCCCCTATGATGTATTTTTTTCTGTCATGTTTAGAACCCAGGGGGTGACGCGGTATGATATGAACAAATGAAAGTGGCCAGTTGACAGAACGATTTTGGTCCTAAGATAACTCATAGCCATTACCCACCTCCTAGAATCATTTGTAGTCAGCCACTGTTGGGGGCATTTTGAACTGCAGAAGAGGAAGCATATATCTGGACAGCAGATTTCTTGCAGCATTCACGGGCATCCTTATAGCACTTCTAGAAAAGGAAAATCTAATTTCACTGTAAAATCGCTTCTCTTATGCATGTGTTTATTTCAAGAGATGGCTTTTCCTCTGCCTCTGATCATTGTTTTTAGGGATTTTCCTTAATCATAACTTTTATAAGTCAGTGTAAAAAAAGTAGTAATGTACTTTCAAACTATGATATACCTTGAATGCCTGTCTAAAGATACACTCTGTTTACTAAAAGGCTTTCTCTGATAAAAATTTATTCCATTTAGATGGCATAAACTTTAAAAATATTAATATTTTATCAAATAATATATTAGAGTTGATCCTTGATATCCTCAGGAAATATTTCTTAATATTATCAGAAGGAGTTAAAAATATGCCATTCTGGGCATATTGACATTTTGAGTTAAAGATGGTTGAAAAATAGCAGGTACAAGGTCATTGTGAACTTCTATTTCTTAGAAGCGGAAGATGAAATTCCCTCTGTTAAGGATGTCTTCCCTCTAATAGAAGGAAATCACCAATCTCGTTATTAAATGTGGGAAGTTGGGACAAAGAGAATTCTGTACAGATCTCATTAAAATATGTCTTATAAGCCTCCTCGCATAATTTAGTCTCTTTCCAGCACTAAGTATTCTTTGTCCATTTCAGTGTGTCAGTGTTCAAATTTGTAGCTTTGAGTTCTACATCCCCTTATGAAAGCTGATGCCTTGTCAAATGTATGTCAAAGGAATCTGTAGATTTTTTTCCAGCCTATGTCAATTCATTTTTCAGGCACAACAAAGAGAAAAATCCTAGAGTATAGAGATAAAATTTTGCTCTCCCTACATATGTTTATATGTATGTATATTACTAATCTTACTATCTTTTTCCTCTCTGATAAAGAATTATTATCTCAAATAGAATAATGATTTACATAGAAAAATGTCTGTATATAATTAAAAAATAACAACACGCTGAACTCTGGATGTAGGCAGCAGGTTGTAACAACACTCTGAACTCTGGATGTAGGTTCACTCACGAAGTCTGCCACTTCCATTCACATGTTGGCCTTAAAGTTTGGTTTTGTGCTTCAGTCACCTACCCAGTCACTGCATAATATTGACCCTCACACTCTTCAAACTCAATGGTAGGAAATTAAAATTGTGAAAAGTAATCTGATTGCTCATAATCATTTTTTAATGAGTCTTTATTTTCAGAATCATAATCTGTAGGACTCAGACTGCTGGGATAAATGGAAAATTTAAGAGTGAGTGTGTGTGCATATGTGTGTGTGTATAAATGTGTGTATGTGTAAGAGGGAGATTCAAGAAGGTACCTCTGAATATATCACTCAGGTGTTCAAAAAGCTTGAAATAAAAATCAGCGCAAGGAAATGTGACACGGTAGTTACTCTTGAGCTACGTAATATAAAAGTAGAGTTTTTAGTAATAGTCAACTAAAATTGACATGTATTTATTAACCACATGGTTAGCAGCAGTATAGCAGAACAGTTAATATCACATGCTCTGCAATTAATAAAGTTGGAATTCACATTCTGACATCATTGCTTACTGGAAACATGACTTAGAAGGTATTGGTTAATCTCTTGTGTCTCCAGTTTTCTCATGACAAACAGGGATATAATTGCCATTACATCATAGGGTACAGTGAGGGTAAATTATATATATACACATATACAGATACTCCTCAATGAGTATCTGATGAGGCTACGCCTTTATAAATCCATCATAAGTGAAAAATGCCTCCAAGTGTCCTCAACTTTTTTTTTTTTTTTTTGAGACAGAGTCTCACTATGTTACCCTTGGCAGAGTGCTGTGGCATCACAGCTCACAGTAACCTCAAACTCTCGGGCTTAAGCAATTCTTTTGCCTGAGCCTCCCTAGTAGCTGGGACTACGGGTGCCCACCAAACACCTGGCTATTTTGTTGTTGTTGTTGTTGCTGTTGTTGTCATTGCTGTTTAGCAGGCCCGAGCTGGGTTTGCACCTGCCTGCCTTGGTGTATGTGGCCAGCGACCTAACCACTGGGCAACAGGAGTCTGTCCTTAATTTCTGATGGTTTTTGTATAGAGAAACTCATTGTAAAATCATTGTAAAAGACTGAACATGGTTAAGTCAAACCATCATAAGTGGAAGATCATTTGTGTATGCAACACACACACACACACACACACACACAAACATACATATAATTCTTACATGGTTAGCACATATTCATCATTCAAATTGTGGGTAACATATATGTTCAGACTGTGTAATTTTAGTAAAAATTTAAAAGAATAGAAAACAAACTCTGGAAAATCTTGCAATCTATACAGGATAGTAATACCATACACATACACCCATACATACATTTGTCCATATATTTACATAGACTCATACATAAATCATGTAGATGTTTCTATTTTGCTTCGCAAAACTCCTCTGGCCTCTGCTCATTGTAAATTCCAAAGCCACTTCCATATTTTTAGGCCTTTGTTATAGCAGCACGCCATTCAAGTTACCAATTTTATTACTGCCATAGCAAATTACCCCACACTAGTGGTTTAAAACAACACAAATTTATGCCACACAGTTCTGAGGTTCAAAAGTCTAAACTGGGTTGTATTCCTTCTGGAACTTCTAGAAAAAAAGTCTATCTCCTTGCAATTTTCCACTCTAGAGGCTACCTTCATTCCATGGCTTATGGCCCTGCATCACCCTCTCACCTGTTTTATCATCTTAACCATTTCTGCTTGACTCTCTCATTTCTCTTTTTTCTCTTATTAAAAAGAAAAAAAACTCTCATGTCTACATTTGTATAGTCCCCATTAATCTCCCCAATGCAAGATTGTGAACTTAATCATAACAGCAATGTCCATCTTTCTATATAAGGTAACACATTCACATAATCTGGGAGTTATAACGTGGACATATTTGGAACCCTTATTTTGCCTAACACAATAGGGATGCATAACTGAAGAAAAATTATGGTGCTGCCAATCAAAACAACATGACAAGTCATGTTCAAACATTCTCTGCTTTTTCTCATTCACCTGTAATTATATGGCAGTTTTCAATGAACCCAAAATAAATAGCCAGCTGACATTTGGGGTAGCAAACTTTCAGGTCTGCAGAAATCACAAAAGTTTTTTTCAAACAATAGAAATGTAGAAATCATTAGCTCCCATGTGCTTTCTTCATCAAAGCAACAATTTTCTTTCATCACTTTGCCCTCCTTGCTAAAAAGTCAAACCATCAGTGATTATAGAACACTGGAGAGAAGACAGATGCAAGATCTTGACAACCCTTTAGTTGATATATGTTAATCCTACTGTAATAAGTTAAAAAGTAATCAATCTTTAATTTGTGTGAAGGTGATATAATTTTTGCTTTCAGGAAAGTCATTAAGAAAAATTCATCCACATACTCAGTAGCGGTAAAGTAAAAAATTGAGCCCTTTTTTGTTCATAATCAATAAGGACTTAATATTCGGAAGAATTTAAAGTGGACAATAGTTTTGGATAATATTTGATGAAAATTATAATGCCACAAAGGGAGGAGAAAAATAAAGAGAGAATAAATAATAATAATAATAGGCTGGACGTGGTGCTCACATCGGTAATCCTTCCTTTCTGGGTGGCCAATGCAGTTGGATTGCTTGAAGTCAGGAGTTCGAGACCAGCCTGACCAAGAGAGAGACCCTCTGTCTCTACTCTGTCTCAAAAAATAATAACAATGATAATCATATTAGATATTTATATGAATGATATCAAATTTTTATGTATCATTGCATCCTATGATACATGATGAAAATGAGGCTGTTTTTTGTCCAATGTTAGACCACTAGAAAGTGATGGAACATGAAAATGAACACATATCTCAAATTTGATTTGAAACATTCATCATTCTTATTCTCTAATCTTTATCAGTAGTAGTTGAACATTTTTAGTGTGTGATAGATATAAAGGCAAAATGAGACAGTAGTTCTCAAAAAGAAAGAGGTAGTAGTTTTTAAGATTTCTGTACAA
This sequence comes from Otolemur garnettii, assembly GCF_000181295.1. Taxonomy (NCBI): domain Eukaryota; kingdom Metazoa; phylum Chordata; class Mammalia; order Primates; family Galagidae; genus Otolemur; species Otolemur garnettii. The sequence continues at coordinate 30,272,607 of NW_003852403.1, forward strand.
ACTCAATGTTTCACCTTTTTTTTTTTTTTTTTGTGAGACAGAGTCTCACTAAGTCACTCTTGGTAGAGTGCTGTGGCATCACAGCTCACAGCAACCTCCAACTCTTGGGCTTAAGTGATTCTCTTGCCTCAGCCTCCCAAATAGCTGGGACTATTAGGCACCCACCACAACACCTGGCTATTATTTTGTTGCAGTTGTCATTGTTGTTTTTACTAGTGACCATAGACAAGTTGGTCTCTACAGCTTTTATCTTTCCTCACCTGTTAGTGGCATAATAATAGCTATTGATCTGAACTAAAGATAATCACTGAGCACAATGTTTCCAATCTGAACTAAATGCTTTGTCACAATGCCTCATATACATTAAACTCTCATTTCAAGGCAGCACAGTTACTGTTAATATCCTCATCCCTATCATAATGATAAAGTATGATAGAACAGTGTCACCTTTCTATACCAAGCTCAGCTTCCACACACCCTCTGGACACTGGACCTTGGCTGAGATAGCCACCACCAATCGTTTCATGTCAATGTTCTTTTCAACTTCTATTTCACTTGGTTTCCACTCCCACTTATTTCTGAGATGTTTGCTCTACTCAGTGTAAATTATCTAGTTTATCTGAATTTTAACAGCATGGCTTGGATTTTTAGTCTTCCCTTAGTATTGATATAGCAAAAACAACTTATAGTCTGAGACCTCAATATATTGAGCCTCGGCCACACCCTGGGCAAGTGGATATTCTTATAAGCTTTTGACCTGTAACCTTTTCCCTAGTTTCTCCACTACTAATAAACGTCATTGTAAGTTTTAATTCCAAAATGAATTTGGAATAGTCCACCGTCGATATACTAACGTTTTCACCTTCCTGTAAACATACACATTCATCTTCTGTGAATAGAACCCCGAGAGAAGTCTTCTCTTGAGGAAGATAAATGAAAAATAAGAAAGAAAGAAATGAAACTCAACTTTGTGTGTTGGCCTTTGATTGAGCTTATAGTAAACATCACAATTCTTTAGCATTAATCTCAGAAAGGCCTAGATTTTGTAGTAGAAAGATATTTTTGAAACTTTTTCGTATTCCCGTTTCCTAAGATGCTTGTCAAACAGCACTGGTAATTTAATGTTAGATACTTTTCTCCTTCCTAGATTGTTCTCATCAGAGATTTGGGGATTGAATGACTCAGAATAGTCCTTCTGCTTTTTGAGGGCCTAAGCATAGTTATCACCTATTGGTTACAAGAGCAAATGAAATATTAATTACATTAAAACAAACTTTTTCTAAAACATTAACAAAACCAATCGCCTAATGCTACCATTATTGGGTCTTTTGATAGCTAGATAAATTAGTTCTTTATACACTACATTTATATATGAGTACTAAAATTAAGCAATAATTCCTAATCATCACTAATTAACATGAATTGTATTAAGAATAATCTTGTTTTTTTAAATGAGATTTAACAGCACTTTACCTTATACTTGGTACTTATATTTAATAAGTGTTGCCTATAATGAGGTTGCCCTTTACAAAATCATTGGGACGGAACAAGTTCATCAGAATGGCTGCTGTTTACACATAGCAAATCATATTATTTTAAAATAGTCTGATAGAACATACTGATACAGTTTTACTTTATGTACAAAGTTTGATAGCGTTTAAATTCTGCACTAATACCACAGTCTAAGAACAGTTGTAATGCTCCTAATAATTTCAAAGGAGGCTGGATGAGAAAATTGTAAACTGTGTTTACATTGAGGCCACATGTTAAAATAATTTTAGCAAGTGAATAAAACTACCCTCTATTTTTGTCAGGATTATTCCTGAATTATCATGGTTTTAAATAATGGGAAATAGGGATACCACCTCTACTTGAACAGAGATTCTTGAATCTTTACATGTATTTTGCCTAATTTACCTGTATTTAATAAAATAAAATATATAGCACATGTAACAAAGTTCCTTCCTTACCTTAATCTGTGTATTCTGTGTCACTCTGGTACCATTTTGTCATTTATTTACCACTTTATAAATAGAATTCATGGTACATATGTCTCATAATAGCAAGTATTTCCATAGCACTACCTAGGTGCCCAGTTTTGCGCAAACTACCCTGATTTTACATAGGAATTTTCACAATAGCCCGTGGGAAATTAACAGTATTGTTATACCCAGTTTATAGATGGAAAGGAGGAAGCTCCGGAAGTTCCAAATAATGCATTCAAGAATGTGCATACCTACATGTCTTTGGAAAGTTTCCTGTTTGTCTTTCCTTTTGGTTTTGGTTTTAATCCACTTGAAATTACCCACGGACTTCACAGCAGCCTTGGCTGACAGCCAGCAAGGAAGTAGGGATTTCAGTTCTATAGCTGCTAAGGAGCTATATCCTGCCAACTACTTTCATGAGCTTGGAAAAATGTACTTCCCCGGAAAATCCAGAATAAAATCTAGCCACGCCCACATACTGAGTGTGACACTCTTGAGCACAGACTCTAACAGAGCTGCCTCCAAACTTCTAAGTGTTGTATTAAGCCACTAAGGCTGTGGGAATGCATTGTGAAATGCACAGAAAAATAAAATGATTGGTCTTCAATTTTACAATCAGTCTGGGATGGCGTACCAAAGAGGGTCTCATTCAATCCATTTACTCATTTTCAAAAGTTCCTAGAACATGCACTAATGTGTACTAAAGATTTCTTCAGCTGTCATATATGAATAATGATTTAGAATTCTGTAAGACCTCATCCGAATTAATGATTCAATTAATCATGGAACACAAATTATCCACAAAAAGACCTTCTACATTATCCATTCTGAATGATCACCATGAAGAAAATCTTCAGCTAAGTAGTGATGGTTTCTTCTTACATTCAACCCATTATATAGACAGATAGCAATTATGATTTCCTATGGTAGCATTTAATTAATGTCAATTTACACACAGGCCATTATGAATGAACTATATGCCTGAAATTTTTGGAGCAATGTGGAAAATCTTTAAAAATATATATACATACACACACCCACACATACAAGGTAGCCATAAAGTTCATGTGTAATTTACATCCTTGTAATTATTTAAATTGCACATGAACTTTATGGCCACTCTGTATATATACTACATATAAAATACATAATCTTAAGCTTATACAAGAGTTGATGTGAATAAGGAAACAGTGCTCCAGAATATTCTTTTTAAAAAATTCATTGAAAAATGTTTAAAACATATCTAAAATGTTGAAATTAAGAGGATTTATAATGCTAATATTGTCACATAATCATAATTTTTAAAAGTTATTGTCATGTTAATTTTCAATACTTAAATTCAAGAATTTTATTTTTTAATTATAAAAAGAATTTGATTTTTGGGGAAAGATAGTCAACTTTTTTTTTATCTAACTTTATTAGAATTTTAATGTGCTTTCTCACATGAATTATTTTTACAGTTGGTAATGAGAAAAAGAAAATTATTGTTTTTTGTGTATCTTTGTTTTTAGCAAGTGAGCACATCCCTAGATACAGTTAATGGAAAGGATCAGATATGCAGTAAGTCCTTCACAGCTGCCCATAGTGTGACATTATAGGGACAAAGGGAAATATCCCCTTCGCTCTCTGAAGGTTTGCTGAAAAATAAACTCATAAAAGGCAAATTAAGTGGAGGAAGGGCATACAAATTTATTTCGCGTGTGCATGGCAGCCTTCAGAATGAAGACCCAGAGATGCAGGGGGAATTACCCATCTGTATGCTAAGGTCAACAAAGCATGGATAGCAGTGTAGAAATCTGTTGGAAAAGAAGGGTATGATCTAGTATTAGCAGACTCAGTAGGAAAATCCAGCAAGGCCTGTTGGAGATTTTTTTCTTGACCTCTTGGTGTAGCACTCCTTCTTCTGGGTAGAGGGCAGGACCCTCTCCAGAATAAGGGTCTTATGAACCACAGTAAATCAAGGTAGGTCATGTAATTTCTTCATGGCCAGCATTTACTCAGAAAGGCCCAGGGAAAGTCAGAGTCATGTTTTTCAGTTTTACAGCTGGCTTTGGGGAAAAGGGGTTCTGGTTTCTAAGACCTGCTGTGGAGAAGAGGGATTCTTATATTTAGCCTTAGGAAAGCACAGGGATGAGAGACAGGAGGGGAGGAGAAAAGTCAGAGAGATCTTTGCTTCTGAGCCTTTCTTTTGGGGTGCTGTTTTCTGAGTCCCAACAACATCAACAGAGGAGATAGCATTGACACTCCGCACCCTGGGGTATCACCTGGATAAGGACCTCCCATTCCTCCATGTAGGTTGTTGCTTACTTGATAGCAGATAGATTCTATTCTATAAAACAGTGACTAGCACATCCAGCTGGAAATACATCTGTGCAGTTGTCAAATTTAGGTTTCAGTTCTCGGGAGCTAAATTCAATAGCTTTATACTCCTTAGCTGACATTTCACGCATGCACACTTTCTGCCACTGGTGAAATCCGTGCCTTAACATTGTTCTTGTTTCCTGTCAATTGGGATGGCCTTGAAAAGCTACCTTACCACAGGATATTTTTGTCCTTAATGACTTTAAGACAAAACTTAAGAAATTTGAGAGTTGAATCCTAACAACTAATGAACAGCTGTGAAATTATTTAGTGTACATGATTCCTGGCATGTAGAAGTAGATGACTAATAATGTTGTTCCATTATAATATCCAGTGCTGTTATTATGGATAATAATATTGAATGATTGAATTTCATAAAGCTGTTATGAAATCTTTTATGTCTAGACTTCAAATTTTGAATTGTGGAAATTCAAATAGTTTAATTTTGGTATGTCAGCAGGGTTACTTCAAATTGAAATGAATAAATAAGATTTATAAGATAAAAATAGTATCAGTAAGAGTAAACTTCTGGATGATTACTTAGTCCTTATTCTTATTTCTCCCTGTCTAAGTGACCCCTGGCCCATTCTTTATGTGACACAATTTGTAACCTTTTAGTTACAAATGTCTGTTATTTATCTGATTTGCAAGAATAACTTCTTCAAAACTAACTTGCCTCAGAACTAGGGGTGTCAGATTCACAACGAATATGTTCAGTTAAATTTAAATTTTTTATTTTTTTTAGGTAAATTTAAATTTGAGATACAAAATAATTATGTTAGTATCACGATACCAGACACAATATTTGAAACATACTAATAGTAAAAAATGTATTCAGTATTCATTGTTTTTCTGAAATTCAAATTGCATTTATTAACTCACATTTTTACTTGCTAAATCTTGCAACCCTCCTTATAACAAAAGTCATAATATTAAAACATTTGCAAGCATCTACAATGAATAAATAATTTCACAATAAATGTAAGTAAGGAATAAATTAACATATAAGTCCCATTTTGATATTCCTATGATGTGAAACATCTTAAAGGTACATATTGGTTCTGATGATCCAGAAGTTGAACTTGAATTGAAAAAGGGAATTACACATAAAGTACTTTTAGAATTATCTTCTTTGCAATTTCCTTTAGTAATGAGCATCTTAGCCTCAACAGAGAAGTTCCTACACAGATTTAATCATTTCTTTCATTTATCATTGTTAACTTGTAAGAACTTGAGCTAGCTACAATGATTTGTCTTATCTTCACATTTTCCACACACACACAAAATAGATATTTAGAATAATTAGCCAATGCCATATATTGATTTTCTGGGAAATTCTTTTTCTCAGAACTTTTCGACCTATTCCTAATGTTTATTGGTATATTTTTCCCAAATTCATATTAAGGTATATTTTGTGCTGCTTAAAAGGTAAACATAGTTTGAAAAATTTGGTCTATATTTTTATACCCTTACTAAAAATGAAGGGATGAAGATATCTCTGGTCAAAGCAAAAAATAAGAAGCTCCCGGGGGAGGGGGGGAGAAAAGTTTCCACTAAGTTTTGTATAGAAACCAATCCCAATGACTCACCATCCCTGACTCCTGCCTACTAAATCTTTGTGCATAAAAATTCACTTTTCAAAGGAAACCTTACTAATGCTAGGGCCCTGCTCCCATTCAGCTATCAAATGTTTAGAAATTACCGTATCCTTTCACTGCCTTTCAAAACAATAGATAAAATAATGCCCAAGACAATGCCTAGTACTGAACTTTTGGGATTCCAGGATGGTTTGAGTCAGAACCACCATTCGTCAGATGTGGACTTCCCAAGTTATGTGGGAAAGAGCTGCGGCCACACTGTTGTGTAGCTCGGGAACCTTAGCACTGCCTCTTCCCAATAGAGCTCTATTTAACTGCCTACTAATTCTCATTTTTTACGGCTGCCTCTTAGCAAGCATTAAACATCAAATCTAGGGAAACCTACTCTTGATTATAGACCCATCAGTTTCTACTCATACCAACTGATCTATCTCCCTAGTGAGACAAAGTAATCCTAACACAAGATAGGAGAGGAGAGAAGTGGCATTGGCCACCTCCATGCACGGTTCTCTCTGGTCAGCCTTTTTTCTCTTCTCTGCCATGTCAGGATTTTTAATTCAGGGATGTGAGATGTTGTACAGCTCTTTCATCCAATATTTGAATTGTCCCACAAGTCACCATACATAAGGAAAATGGGAAATTGTAGCTAAATGTACTTTATTTACAAACATTCATTACAAAATTTTAATAGGAGGTGGCCAACATATAGAAAATACTTTGTGAATATTTTATAAAATCTTGTAATGGATATTTTGTAAATGAAGTTACCTTTAGCTACAATTCCCCATTTTCCCTATGTACGACAACTTTAGAGGTGACTTTTGGGACACCCTGTATTTTGTTTAAGATATGCTACCTGGTATCATACCTTCCTTCTTCCTTTTCTTCCTTCCTTCTGTCCTTCTTTATTTTTTTCTTTCTTTTTCTTCTATCTACCTATCTGTCATTGTTCTTTATCAAGCTAAATATCATCATCTATATTCTGAAGATTTTCTATTCTCAATTTAGAGCAAGGTTGTTAGAATAAGAGTATTTTGTTTTCTTATATTCTTTCTCAAAAAAATGATTTCAAACATATACACCCTTTCATATATACTTTGAAAACACTCCTGAAAGATTTTTTTCTTTAGCAAAATATTGCAGTTTAAAAGATAAATGGATAAAATCTGAGTTTGCATGCCTGTACCTTTTATTTTTAGATGTCTCTTTTTTAAAAAAATTTTCATCCACCAGTTGACGTAAATTGTCTGAAATTAATTTACTATTTGAAACCTAGGCAAACTATATTTATTTAATTCCTAGCTTTTTTTATGGAACTCAAAATTCTCACAAAAAGACTTAGTCTTTATTTTTCTTGCATGATTTAACACAACATAATGGAAATTACTAGAGATAACTTTAACTTGAGATAGCCTGGCAATGTGGAGACAAACAAATATGAATTAGAATCTCTGGATTTCGACTTGTAGCCCCTCCTACTAGCCTAAGAGGAGAAAGTGTCTTTCTTACGGTAGACAACTGAGTCTACTTTCATGGATTATTAGAGTTAATGCAATTTAGATATTTTAATAGGTAATAGATATCGAGCAATACTGACTTTTTCATAGTTTTATTTTTAATAGAATTTAACATCTTTCCTTGTAATTTTCCACAAATTCTTAAAGAAAATTACTGTAAAAGGCAATGTCCATAGCCTACCCAACATAGAAGTCCTGATACTGCTTCACGTCCAAGGAAACCAGAAGCAACACAACAGTGTAGGTGGGATATAAAACCCACATAATCCTTAATATTGGACAGATAGTTCCCATTTATATTAGTTACCTTTTGCTGCATAACAAACTATTGCAAAAGTTATCCTAAAATTTAGTGACTTGAAACAATACCCATTTATTACTGCTCTCTACTCAACTACATGCATCTGCGGCACGCTGACTGGTCAGCTGGGTTTGATTGGTCTAGCAGGGGACCTCAAACATTTTAAACAAGGGACTAGTTCACTCTGTCTCTAAAATAGATGGGTGTTGTGGCAGGGACCTGTAGTTCCAGCTACTTGGGAGGCTGAAGTGAGAAAATCACTTGAGCCCAAGAGTCTGAGGTTGCTGTGAGCTATGACACCACTGCACCCTACCGAGGGCAACAAAGTGGGACTATGTCTCAACACCACCGCCCCCAAATTTTCCTAACAGGAAAATACAACAGGCAACTTTTCTTATCATTGCCTATTACTTATTTGGAAGAGGTATATTTTTCTGTTAGCCTCTTGAGACAGAGAAGTTCTAATTCCCAGAGGGGGATAAGTTGGGGTTAAGGATACTTCTATCACTGGACATGGTCAAGGTGCCACTAAACCTATGGATATGGCTGCTATCTTATTATTTTGGACTCCTCTTGTTTGTAGACTAGTAAGGAAACAAGAGTTACTGATAACTGTCACTATCATTAAGTAGATAGGGTACCTTTTCAGAGGAGAGAGGAGCAGTCTGCTACGCAGAGGATTCCCTAGAGTGATTCTCGTTCAGTTAGTGCACAGTGACAAGCAGAAATGAGCATTCCAGAAACAACGGCCAGAAGCTGCTCAGTGTGTTAGAGGAACATAATTTTCACACACATAACAGGATGCCTATTTAGTGCAGGTAGAGTTTCGGACCTCCAGATGCAATCCTCAACCCTGACAAACAAATTGTTGGAATTATAAGACCTATTCTGTGCTATCACCCAAAGGCTCAGTGGCAAGGTTGAGCCCCAGTAGTTACTTTCCTATGAGTTCATTCTTTAAAAGCTCTTTTTAAAATTATTCACTCTTCCACTGGTACTTCCTGGAATCACCTTTCAAATAAATTACTTTCCCTGAAGTCTTCATCTCAGTGAATCTCAAGTACAGTGGGATGACATTTTCTCATTCTTAATATTCCTGGAAAAATCATTAAAATGAAACAAATGTTTTTACTCATTCTAAAATTAATGTATTTCAAAGAAGTTTTGGTTACCTTACTCTGTAAAAGTTATTAACCTCCTCCGAAACAGAACAGTTTCCTTACCCCAAATAGTCATGGAGTCATTGACCTTAGGAGTCATTGTCTTCTATATTAAGCTTCCCAGTATTTCTGAAACTCCAGCAGATTGTGATTCTTGGAAGCAGCCAGAATTCTCTGAGCTGTTCTTCTACCGAATCACCTCTACTTACACAGACTCCTACTCCTGAGTTACCAAGGCTGTGATTTTTTTTTTTTGCTTTCTTTTGTCAGAAAATCCACAAACTACATAGAAATTGATGCTTTTTCAAAGTTTTTTATGGAAAAAAATATATGATGTACCTATACTGCTTGAGAATCTCTCCATTTCTTTTCTTTTTCTTTTTTTTTTTTTTGAGAATCTCTCTATTTCTATAGCAAATCAATGTAGTATAGGTTTTTCTGAAACCAGATCCAAAGAACCCAAAGTTAATAAAAAAGCAAAGTAAAAATTGTTGCATGCAGACTCAATAATATCACTTTTTTTTTTCCTTGCAGTTTTTTGCCAGGGCTGGGTTTGAACCCACCACCTTTGGCATATGGGGCTGGCGCCTTACTCCTTGGAGCCACAGGCACCACCCAATATCACATGTCTTCTATGGTAAAACCACTAAACACACACACACACACACACACACAAGAAGATATGATGTTTAATTTTATGGGTCAGCTTGGCAAGGCTGTATTACCTAAAGTTTATTCAAATACTAATATAGATGCTGGTGGAAAGATATTTTGACATGTGATTAATTTTTAAATTGATAGGATTTTTTTGTTTTGGGGGGGGCTTCTTTTGCAGGTTTTGGCTGAGGTTGAGTTTGAACTCGCCACCTCCCGTATGTGGGGCTGGTGCCCTGCTCCTTTGAACCACAGGTGCCACCCAAAATCCATAGGTTTTGAGTAAAGTAGATTCCCTCCATCAAATGGATAGACTTCATCCAATCAATTGAAGTCCTGAAGGGAAAACATTGAGTTCCTCTGAGGGTGAAGGAATATAAGAGCCAACTATTTAAAATATATCTCTTTTTCTTTGTTTATGTATATATACACATTGCCAAAAATGTATACACACTTTAAGAAGCACACACACTAATTATCTGAAGAACCTTGACTAATACAGCAAGATGTAATATTTTCTTATTGTATTGTTTGTAAGACTTATTCTAATTTTAGAATCAATGGAATGTGATGGTAATGATAATAATGAAGTGTTATATTCCTTGAGCAATTTCAATCCAACTGATTTTCTTGCATTATTTAATTCTTACAATAACCTCCTGCAGTATTTTATATTCTGGAGGTGATTTCCCATTCACGTTAGTTGCCTGATAGCTGATGCACTTTGAAAGAGACCATAAGATTTCTACTTGCTTACTTTCTGCAGTGGCCATTTAAACTCTTCCATGTCCCTGCAGCACACATTCGACTGCGTCCTCTTCCCTAATTACAGAATGTTCTGAGTCATTGGTCCAGACTTATTTTTGGCTTCACATTTATGAGACTCTGATAGTCTATGTCTGAATAGCAGTCACTGTGCCAGAGCAGAACATTAATGGACTTTGGAATCAAAAAGGAAAAAAGAAAAAAAAAAACCTAAATATGAATACAAAACCTAAAATTGGCTTCACAGATACTTTGAGTTCTTTAGGCGAGTTATTTGAGATCCTCAAGCAAAATATCTTCTTTTTAACAATGTCTAATTTTTAAGATTGTTGTAAGACTTACAGGAGATCAATATATAGGTACCTGACAGTATTTAAGGAAACAAAATAAATTTCTTTTGAGAAGGATTTGTGATTGCTTACATATATTAAACATCAAAGTTTTCTGACACATGTTAAATGTTCAAAAGTATTAATTATTTAAATTGTATGATCTATTTATATCCAATTTGTATTTTTTAGTTGTGTATTTCTTGAAAATGACATAACATTTTATTTTTTTTTAAATAACATTGAGTTTAAACATCTTAAACTCAATCTGAGAATATCTTTATCTGAATAGGTTAAACTATTTACATTTTTTCACACTATACACCATGTTTAAATTCCTTTTTCTTTCTGTCTTCAAAAGGATTGAGATTTTTTTATCCCCATTTTTCCCCTCCTTTAAAATTTAGACATTTAACAGGAATTCTTTTTATTTTTTTTGAGACATTTAACAGGCATTCTTAGTGGTAGCATTTAAAAATTGCAACATGCATCTTGAGATAATTGGATTAATGTTCTTTACTATCTCTATCCTTTTCCTGAACCATAGAAGAGCATGGGAACTCTATAATCATTCCCATAAGATTCATGTTATTTGGGAGGATATTTAATTTCTGTTTAATGTGTTTAATGCTTTAACAGTCATTATGATTTTTTTGTTAGTTGAAAGTAAAAAGGTCAGGCCAAGCTAAGCACTCTGCTTGTAGTTTAATTTTATAAAAGAGCCAATTGCAAATATATAGAAAAGTGAATAGAAAACACATATGAGATCTAACAAGTTTAAAAACTCATCCTGGAAAAAGTGCTACTGTACCTTAATATGAAATATCACTACCGTCATCATATGGCATAGAAAAACATGCAACAATAATAATGAGTGCCACTCAGCAAGACACCACCTTACCATGACACAAGCACAGCTGTGGTTGCCACTCAGCAAGACAACACCTTACTATGGCCCAGACACACATGATATCAAGGTAACAAAACCTTACTGAGTTGTTTGTATAGTACTGTCGACATAAGCACATAGTAGTGCATGGTGGGAAGTTCACAAACTTAAGTGTCAGGCATGACAACTCTGATGGTCATTCCAGAAAAAGAGTTTCAGAATTGCCTGGAAAGGTGGACTATGCACTGACATTTATGCATTGTTTCCCAAGTACTTCCAAGGTGACTGCCCAACTTGGCAGACCACATCTTCTAGTTCTTCATCCATAGAGTTTAATTTTCTTAGTCATTTTTTTCTTCTTCTTTGTAAGCTTGGCTTTTATTTCTCCCCAGTCTGAATATGAAACATTAGGTTCTCCCTAAATTCTCTTCTAGGATATGCTCAATTATCTACATATTTTAATTCTGAATATGAAAATGTCAGTGTAGCTATAAGATTATGAAATTTGAGAAAACAGAAAATAAACTTAGGTGTTTAATAGAACAGAATTTCTCATATTTGTGGAGATGTGTATTATAAATGAAAATGCTATTTTAAATCAAATATATACTTGAACTCTAAAGTAAATTTTTTTTCAGAAAACATTGCCTAAGAAGAAAAATATAAAACTTTCTTCCATATATTATATTACTCTTATAAATGTAACACAAAAATTTCCCAAGTAAATGATATATGTGAAGAAAAACAAAATTGATTTCAGTTTTACGGGGTATTATACTGATCTATTATCTATGCTCCACTTGATTTGCATATGTAATGCAAATATGCAAATATCTCTGTCAATAGATATAGCATTTTTTAATGTAAGAGAAAGTACACGAAGATTTATCTATTTTTCCTATTTAAGGATCCTTGCAGTCTATTTATTTTCCATTTTCTCAACAATTCATTTTCTTTAAAATATTCTATCATTCTTTTATACAAAAAGGAAAGAGATTTTGAATTTAATTTCATATTTTAAGAACTCAGACCATAAATAAATGTACAAAGGAAATGACAATGATCACAGATCTCAACACCTAGGGATCAGTGGAGATGCTTAGTATTCTAGCATTCTTAGTGTTCTAGAGAGACAGAAGGATAGGTATAGGCCAGCAGGTAGATTAATAGATTGATGTGCAGCCCCAAAGAATGTCATGTTTATAATAGGATTTTGCTACATATAACATTTGATGGCACATTTTTTATTTGCTCTTGCCAATATATTTGTTTTGTCTTCTACTGAGGTAGTAATTAAGGTTCGACTCAAATCGTCGGCTATATAACTGTGCACAAATTGTTTATTCTGTAAGCACTGATAATTCCTCCTGTGCAAAAGTCTGGTTAATGTCTACTTCATAAAATTAGCATGACAAAAACTAAATACAACATACACCCTAAGGGATTAGTCATTATTTTATCACAATTTCATTGAACCTCTGTACTTCAGTATTTTTAAAAAATACTGTCAAAACATACTTTTATATGTGCCTTTCAAATTCTTTTTTCTACATTTTTTTTAAATTGAATTTTTATTTCTTAAAGCATATGCATTTACATATTGGTATGGATTGCCAAATTGTCCTTTAGGAAATTGTTCTTCCTCCAATTGTGTGAAATAATATCACCTATCTCTTACAATTATAGTATAATTATTTAAATTATTTGCCAAAGCCTAAGAAAATATGCCTCTAATATGTACTGTTTAATTCGCATTACTTTGTAGTAAAGAGGAAGGCAAATAATATTTTTACTTTAGAGATGATTTATATTACTTTAGTACACGGCCTGTTTATTTCTCTCATTTCCTCTTACTGTACATTTTCAATATTTCATTCAAAATCTCTTTGAGAGGTTAAGATTATAAACTTTTGCCCTATAGCTTGCAAATAGATAATATTTTCCAGTTAGTAGTTTTCATTCCAACATAGTATGAGATATATTGCTAATATTTCAGTATTTGACAAAGTCATTTTATTCTAAAGTTAAAATATAATAATATTGGAACTAGAGTAAATACTCCCTTTTTATCTTTTATCTTTGTTAATTATCCTCAGACAATATGTATAATCTCAGTTTCACAGTGATAGAAGAACAGGATTATGATGAGAAATCTGGTTTTCAGTCTCCCCACTGTTCACGTGTTATCTGTGATTTTGGACAACTTATTTTACCTTCACTTCTAAAATTTAACAATTTTATGATTCATTTCTCCTGCTACACTTCATTTCATTAGGGTCAAAATAGCGCAAATAAATACTTCTCTAAATTTCAAGAAGTGTAAGAGATTTAAAGACTTTAAGTAAATGCATTCTCTGTATCTTATTTTTCTTATGTTTTTGCTATAAACCATGGCCTACATAATCTTATTTTTAATGTAACATTTACATAGTATTGCTAATGCAGCTCAAACATAATATTCATCAGGAAATTTTAGGAATAGTGAGTTTCAGCATAAAAAAATTTGATGCACATCAATAAGACCTTCATTTTTCCTTAAGGAAGGAGCTCTTAACAGAAACCTCTATTCCCCTAGGGTGATCTTTGTCCTTGCAGGAGAGAGCTGTCCTTTACCAATCTGTCTATAAAAGAATGGGTTAGTTGTATAACTTGTCAAGAAGGAAGAATTCTAACACAATACAGTAAAAGGCATACATATTTAACTTGAAGATTATTGTATATGCTTTCTAGGCATCTAATCAGTATAAGTTAGTACTAAATTTATTCTTGTGGGGATCATGAGTAAGCAAGACACTTTTTTTTTATGGCAGAAAAGTAGTTTCCAATTCTGAAAAAGTAGTTTTCAATTCTGAAAAAGTACTTTCCAATTCTGAAAATTGTTATTTTCAGTAGTAAATTAAGAGAAGGGTAATTCACTACTGAAAATAACAATTTTCAGAATGTTAGAATTCTGAAACCTAGTTATTCAGATATTCTACCAAAAAGGCGATTTTATTTTTAAATAAATTTGAGAAATGCATAGTACATCTCCCTATGCTGAATATATTCTTTAAATGTTTAATTAGGCCTTTCATCTTAGCTACTTATAGATTCATAGATGTGAAAAATAATATAGATAGAGAAGTATTTCATATACCTTTTCCCCTGGGGTAATTTCTCTTAAAACTGTAGCATAATATCAAAATTATAATAATAAAGGTTTGGCCGTGAAGACACAGGACATTTCCCTGACCACAAGATCCTTAATATTTTCCTCTTTTAGCCACACTCACTTCCCAATCTTACTCTCCTTAATTCCTTACAACCAATATTGTATTCTCAATTTTTATAATTTTGTCATTTCAGGACTGTTATAGAAATAGAATCACACAGTATAAACCATTTGAGATCAACTTTTTTTTCACCCAGAATAATTCTCTGGATATTCCTTCAAGTTGTTATGTGTATCTGTAGTCCATTCCTTTTTATTGCTCAACAATAATAGAGTATGTATGTACTATAGCTCAGAGTATGTATGTACTATAGCTTTTTTATCTTTCACCTCTGAAGACCATTGAGATTGGGTATTTTTTTCTATTACAAATAAAATTGCTACAAACATTTATGTACAGATTTTTTGTGAATATAAGTGTTAATTCCTCTGTAATAAAGGCCCCAAAGTGCATTCACTGGACCATATGGTAGCTACATGTTTATTTTGTAATAAACTGTTAAATGTTTTGAGGAGGGGCTGTATCATTCCACGTTTCCACCAACATGTACGAATGATCCAGTTTCTCCACATCCTGGCAAACATTCAGTGTTGCCACTATATTTTGCTTCAGCCATCTGATAGATACATAAAGATACCCCTTTGTGATTTTAGTTATCATGTCTCTAAGGGCTAATATTGTTAAAAATGTTATCATGTGTTTATTTTCCATCTATATATCCTCACTGTGAAATGTGTCTTCATGTCTTTTCCCCATTTTTCCTACAAGGCTGTTTTTGTTTTGTTGAGTATGGGAGTCTTCTTAAATTCTAGACAAAAATCTTTATGGGCTATTTTGTTGGCAAATATTTTCTCTCAATCTGTAGTCTGTCCTTTAGTCTTCATAACAGGGTCTTATGAAGAGCAGTATATTTTAATTTTGATAAAGTCCAGTATATAATCTTTCCTTTTTAGGAATTATGCTTAGGGGTTCAAGTCTAAGAACTCTATGCCAAACCACTGATTCCTGAAGTTTTTTTCTAATTTTTTTTCTAAAAGTTTATATTGAATGCCCTGTGGCTATTTTGGGTTAGTTTTGTTATAAGTCGTGAGACCAAGTTGAGGTTAATTCTTCAGCACAACTTCAGTAATTAATACTGTGTGCTATTAGCAGAGGAATAGACATACAAATTAATGGAATAAAAGGGATAGACTCATAAATATGACTCACTAATTTTTGACAATGGTGTAAAAACAATCAATAGAAGGAAAGTATAGTCTTTTCAATAAATGGTACTGCACCAATTGGACATCACATTGAAATTATGATAAAGATTAAACCTGCATATCAATTTGGGGAAAATTATAAGTCAAAATTATATTTTGTGTAAATTCTTCGAATCCATGAACATGGTATAATTTTTCATTTGCTTAAATTATCTTTGATTTTGTTTATTAGTATTGTACAGTTTTGTTTTTGTTTTTTTTTTGGCCGGGGCTGTGTTTGAACCTGCCACCTCCAGCATGTGGGGCCAGTGCCCTACTCCTTTGAGCCACAGGCACCACCCCATATTGTACAGTTTTTAGCAAGTGAATCCTGAAAATGTTTTATTAGCCTTACACCTAAATATTCCTTTGTATACAGCTTTTGATATATATTCTTTCTGTCCTGAATCCTTGTGTGTCTTTAATATTAAATATAAGACTTTAATTTCCCTCTGGTTTTTGAGGATATTTGTACCTGGAAAGTTTCTTTGGTATATTCTTTTCATTATCAGTTGTGTTTCTAACTATAAACCTATACAGGTCCATGATCCTCTTAGAAGGACAACTTCATTTACTATAACTAACTACTAACTATGCTGTCTTCCTCAGCTCCCTTTAAACACCTGACATCCAGTTCCTTTCATTTTAACTATTTCTAGCAACAGGTATATGTATTGTAGGTTGCTGTTTTTGAAATCACATTTTGTTTTTTTAACATAGTATCACTTTAAAAAATACCAACTGTTTTGTTAAATAAAGTATGAGGCCTTTGATAAAACATCACTCTCTGAGATACCCAACAAATTTCTAGCATGGGAAAGACATCAATAATTTTAAGGCTTAATTTTGTTTAATGCAGGGTATTTCAAACCAATGTTTTAAACACTACCTTTTTCACTTTATCCTACCTATTTGTAGGTCATGGAATTCTATCTTTTGGTAAAAAAGAATTTGATAGAAGTCAGAATATTCAAGTGCCAAAAATATGTAAGAGGAAATGGAGTAGCTTGATTTATTCTTAGTAAATAAATGATAAATTCAGGAGGTGTCCCATCCTATACATTGCTTCTACACCCCCACATTTGTTCCTTACATTTTTATTCACATAAGGATGTTTACCTTCTACTAATTAGAAACTTAAAATATGCTTGCGCCTATTTTAATATAATTTTTCACATTTTTACATCACTCTAGATGTTCTATTATCCTTCAGCTTTTCTAATTTGCTATTTTTATTGACATTTGAGAATAGAGAAAGTGAGAAAGTAAAAACATTATATTTACTAATGCATAGAATGGAGAATTTTCTGAAAATAATATTTTCATGGTGGCGCCTGTGGCTCAAAAGGGTAGGGCACTGGTCCCATATGTCGGAAGTGGTGGGTTATACATTTAAATAGCATGAAAAAATATATGAAGAGTGATGCAAAGTTGATATCATAAACATAACAATTTTCAAACAAGTATAAATTGTGAACAGAAAATCATATTATACAAAAAATCATTGGAGGCCTTTATCCAAGTGATCTTTTATCACATAAGCAGTTTAATGATCAATTTTTGCTTGGTTTAGAGGCCATTTCAGATGTACTTTGGTTTTTTTCCTCTTTCTTTTTTGAAAATAGAGCTCTATTTTATGTATGTATAAATTTTCTTCGTGATATTCTTTAAAAGAGGGCCACAACTTCTAGCATTGCTGAGCTCATCTTTCCAGTGGGGTGCACTGTTAAAGAAATGTTCTTTCTAGTCATTTTTCATAGTTCACAATTGAGTGTGTGGCATATACACTCTGGAGTTCACAGCTGTGTCTGAGATCAGCAATCTATACTTGTTGAAACACTAGACCTGCAGCAAAATCATTCTGAGCTTTGAGAGCCATCCAGCTGAGTGCTTACAAGCTGAAGAACCACCACATTATGATCGTCTCACAGTAGTGTTTGATATTTAACTTTTACTTTTTTGCCTCTTATATTTTTCTGGTTTTAGTCATTTTCCTACTTCATGCCATCAGCTTATATTATTCCCTTATTACGTAGCTGTTGTCAATTTTGATACTCCCTTGAAAGCTAAAAATCCTTAGTTTTCTTCTGGATTTTTACCTTAAAAATCCTTCTACAAAGGCCCAGCTCCATTCAGCTAAATCCAACACAATTCACATGATTTAGTAAACATCATTGAGTGTGCTTTTTTTATTCCAGACCGTGTGTTAAGCGTTAGAGATAGAAAAATATTTATCTTTTTTTTCTGTGATACTACTGAATTCAAGATCTAATATTTTTAAACTGGTCCATCATTTTAATATTAGCTTTTCTGAGGAGAGGGCCATATTATGTTAAATGTGCATTCTGATAACATATTATTTTCTGAAAATGGTAAATATGAATATGTGCCCAGTATATATAAACATAGTCTTGATTTCTGCAGAAGCTTGCAGTTCAGTATAAAGACAGACATGTAAAAATGTAGGTGTGATCTTACAAATATTTAGTTGGTTTTGTCAAAGTAAAATAGAGACTAATCTCTAAACATTTTATTTGGGAATCACAGAATTGCAATTCAAGGCATACACATAGATTGAAATGGTCTTCAGTATGTCCAAACAACAAAGAGGAGGTTGGGAGTTTTATTATAAATAGAATTGTTAGATAATGTTTTTAAGAGATTATTGGTTCTAAAGAAGTTTGAGAGCTGGTGAGTTGTGATGGTGACGATGGCAGGTAAATGTAGTTTTAGAGTCATGGCAGATCATTTCAGCAGCCACTATTTAAAACTGGTCTTAGGGTTATGGTAGGCCATTTCAGCAGCTGGCTTGCTGAAAATTCAATTGTTGGAGCTGGTGTTATGGGCATTTTCCTTCTAGCCCCTCAATTATGATTTGCTTAAATATGACAAAAATTACCCAATTTATTTAATCAGCTTTCAGGGCTTTGTTGTTTTCTTATTGTTTTGAGACAGAGTCTCACTCTGTTGCCCAGTTTATAGTGCTCTGGCTTCAGCCCACCTCATGGAAACCCCAAACTCTTAGGCTCAAGTTTTCCTCCCACCTCAGCCTCCCAAGTAACTGGGACTACAGACACCTGCCACTACAACTGGTTAACTTTTTCTTTTTTTAGAAGAATTGGGGTCTCACTCTTCTTCAGGCTGGTCTTGAATTCCTGAGCATAAGGAATCATCCTGTCTAGGGTTCCCAGAGTGCTAGGATTACAGGCACGCACTACTGCACTCAGCAACTTTTACAGTTTTAAGAAAAAAAAGGTGTGAAATTAAGTTTACCTTGGTAAATTTAATGATTCTAGTGTCAGTATATGATAATGTGAAAAATGTTGAGATTGATACAAGTAAGACCATCAAGAAGACTCTTTAAGAGTTCTCTCTCTGCTTTTGTCTACTTCCAGTAAAAGACAGCTGATACTTATAAATTAGTTGACACTTAAAAGCATGGTTGTAGGTGGTGTGGGCATTTGTTGCTGTTCACACTCAGCCTTTGTCTTAGGTAAGTCCAGTGCATTCAAGTCTTAGGGAATCTGCCCTGCCTCCGTTATATTTCTGGGCCGAGCATATATTTTTGACCCTGTCCAAGTTGTGGAATTTTTAAAAAATGTTCCATTATCCCAGCTGCAGTGAGTCTCAACATTGACTTATTAAAATGTTTATTATGCTTTTCTTAGCAGCTTGGGACTTTTGTCATAGGCCAGGAAAGAAAGAGAGCAGTATGTTGCAGGAAGACGAGGCCCAGTGGAGAGAATGAATACCCAAACACCATGTTTAAAGAAGGGCTTTATTTCAGCTGGTGGAGCCACAGAACAGAAGAATTCAAAATAATACTAGAGGAAAGTTCAGGGAAAGCACTGGAAGAAATAGTCCTGGGAGAATGTTTTATGAGGAAGACCCCCCCCCCCCGGCAATTGAAGCAACACCAAAAATACATTCCTAGGATCTGATCAAACCAAAAAGCTTCTGCACAGCCAAAAACACAGTAAATAAAGCAAGCAGATAGCCCTCAGAATGGGAGAAGATATTTGCAGGTTATGTCTCCAACAAAGGTTTAATAACCAAAATCCACAGAGAACTCAAATGTATTAGCAAGAAAAAAACAAGTGATCCCATCTGAGGGTGGGCAAGGGACTTGAAGAGAAACTTCTCTGAAGAAGATAGGCTCATGGCCTACAGATATATGAAAAAATACTCATCATCCTTAATCATCAGAGAAATACAAATCAAAACCACTTTGAGATATCATCTAACTCCAGTTAGATGTACCCACATCATAAAATCCCCAAACCAGAGATGTTGGCATGGATGTGGAGAAAAGGGAACACTTCTGCACTGCCGGTGGGAATGCAAACCAGTACGTTCCTTTTGGAAAGATGTTTGAAGATCACTTAAGGATCTAATAATAGACCTGCCATTCGATCCTTCAATTCGTCTTCTAGGTATATATCCAGAAGACAAAAAATTACATTATAACAAAGATATTTGTACCAAAACGTTTATTGCAGCCCAATTCATAATTGCTAAGTCATGGAAGAAGCCCAAGTGTCCATTGACCCATGAATGGATTAATAAATTGTGATATATGTCCACCATGGAATATTATGCAGCCTTAAAAAAGATGGAGACTTTACCTCTTTTATGTGTACATGGATGGAGCTGGAACATATTCTTCTTAGGAAAGTATCTCAAGAATGGAATAAAAAGTATCCAATGTACTCAGCCCCACTATGAAACTAACTTATAGCTTTCATAGGAAAGCTATAACCCAATTATAGCCCAAGAAGAAGAGGAAAGGTGGGGGGGGGAGGATGGATGAGGGAGGGTAATTGGTGGGACCACACCTACAGTGGATTTTACAAAGGTACATGTGAAATTTACTAAGTGTAGAGTATAAACGTCTAAACACTAAGAAAATGCCGTGAAGGCTATGTTAACCAGTTTGATTAAATTATTTCAAATGGTATATAAAACCAGCATATTGTACCCCATGATTGCATTAATGTACACAGCAATGATTTAATAAAAATAAATAAATAAAGTGAAGTTTGAGCTAAAAAAAAGAAAAGAAAGAAAGAAAAAAAATGTCCAAGTTCCCCAAATGGCTCAGTCTTTTCCTTTTTATGCCTAGTCAAAAAGTTCCAGCCAGGGGGTCGCCTGTGGCTCAAAGGAGTAGGGCGCCAGCTCCGTATACTGGAGGTGGTGGGTTCAAACCCAGCCCTGGCCAAAAACTACAAAAAAAAAAAAAAAAAAAAATTCTAGCCCAGGGGTACCTCTCTCATTGCTCAGTTTGAATCAAGCTGGAATAGCTGACTTCCACTTTTACTGATGTGCCTGCTTTTACAGAGCTGAGGAAGTAAGGGTTAGTTTCCAGGTCCCTGGAGGTTAACTTTGTACAAATTCCCAAGAGCTGAGTCACCTCGGGGAGGAGCTTGCAGGTGTCCCCTGAAAAGATCTCTGTTCTCTTAGAGTCTAAGAGATTAAGGTCTAACAGTTAGACCTTACTTTTTCTGGGTATTCTCTCTCAGATTCATGTGGCCCACAAGCCTTTCCAGCAAAGCCTGCTACTTCCTTTTCCATGCCTAAACCTTAAGAGAACTTCTCAGGATTGTCAGCTGGTTGAGTCTTTCCAGCATGTGGTATTTAGATGTAAAGAAGAGCCTTTAAATGAGTATAAAATCTCCTTTTGTCTAGAGATCACCTCAGCGGTTCTTTATTCTTTTGCCAATCCCAACTCAACCTTTAGAAATTCATTAACATTTTAGCTATTTTTTTCTTACCCATATCCCACAGGGCCTGCCCAGGTTAAACTATATTTCAGCTATTTTCAGAAGTATCCATTCTTCCCTACAGCTCAGGGTAACTGGTTGTTTGTGACAGCAGCTCTTCTATAGCTTCAAGAAAATTTATGAAGTTGAAATTGTAGTAGGCATTTTTAAGTGTAGTAGCTATGCTTTTTCAGCTACCTACATTGTAAGCGGACGCCAGAAGACATTGGATAACCATTTTAACAAGTACCAGAAAGATTTTTTTATGCCAAAGTTTGATAACTGTAAGTCTTACCAACAGTGTATAAGTATTCCTTTTTCTCTGCACACCTGCCAGCATCTATTGTTTTGGACTTTTAATAAAGGCCACTGTAACTAAAGTAAGGTAATATCTCATTTGCATTTTACGATGATTAGTCATGAACATTTTTTCATATGTTTTTGGCCATGTTATCTATTTTTTTTGTAAAAGCTCCTGTTCATATCTTTTGCCCACTTTTTTTTTTTAATTAAATCATAGCTGTGTACATTAATGCAGTCATGGGGTACAATGTGGTGATTTTATATATAGTCTACATTTAGTAAGTTTCACAAGTACCCTTGCAAGATGCACCATAGGTGTGGTCCCACCAATTACCCTCCCTCCACCCACCCTTTCCACTTCTCCCCTCCCTTTCCCTTTCCCCATATCCTTTTCCAACTGGATGGCAACCTGTGGAAGACTGAAACTGGACCCACACCTTTCGCCATTAACGAAGATAGACTCTCACTGGATTAAAGATTTAATCTTAAAACATGAAACTATAAAAATGCTAGCAGAAAGTGCAGGGAAACCTTTTGCCCAGTTTTTAATGGGGTTGTTTGCTTTTTCTTAAGGATTTGTTTGAGTTCTGTGTAGATTCTGGATATTAACCTTTTATCAGATGTATAGTTAACAAATATTTTTCCCCGTTCTATAAGTTGCCTGTTTGCTCTGTTGATTATTTCCTTTGCTTTCTTTTTCCTTTCTAATTTAATCAAGTCTCACTTATTTATTTTTGTTGTTACAATAATTGCCATAGGGGTTTTAGTCATAAATTCTTTGCCTAGGCTAATATCTATAAAAGTTTTTTCTATATTTTCTTCTAGAATTTGTATGGTTTCATGGCTTATGTTTAAATCTTTTATTCATTTTGAATTAATTTTTATGAGTGGTGAGATATAGGGGTCCTGTTTAATTCTTCTGGATATGGCTATCTAAGAATTTGACAAAATCCAGCACACTTTTATAATATAAACCACTAACAAACTAGGAATATAAGGAACACATCTCACAATTACAAAAGCCATATATGACAAGCCCACAGCCAACATCATATTGAGTGAGGAAATGTTAAAATCATTTCTCCCAAGAAGTGCCCACTGTCACCTCTTCTCTTCAACACAGTACTGGAAGTTTCAGCCAGAGCAATCAGACAAGAGAAAGAAACAAAGTGTATCCAAATTGATAAAGAGGAGGGCAAATTATCACTTTTTGCTGATGACATGATTTTGTATCTAGAAAATACCAACAAAGTCTCAGGTAATAAAATCAATGTAGCACAAATCAGTAGCACTTCTGTATACCTATAACTGTCAATCTGGGAGTCAAAGACTCAATATCATTCACAATAGCTCCAAAGAAAATAAAATACTTAGAAATATACTTAACCAAGGAAGTGAATGATCTTTGCAAAGGGAACTATGAAACACTGAGAAAAGAAATCAAGATAACACACACACACACCCTCAAATGGTAAAACATCTCATTCTTACCAACTGGCATAATTAACATTGCAAAAATGCCCATACTGCCCTAAGTGATTTACAGATTCATTACAACCTCCATCAGAACACCAATGACATATTTCACAGTTCTAGAAAAAATAATTCTTTGTTTCATTTTAAAACCAAAAAGAGCCTGAGTAGCTAAAGCAATCTTAACCAAGAGGAACAAATCTGGAGGCATTATATTACCAGACTTAAAATTATGCTTCGAGGCTATATTAACCAAAATAGCATAGTATTGGAACAAAAATAGAGACACAGAGCTGTGGAATAGAACCTAGAATCCAGATATAAAACTGTCTAGCTAAAACCAACTGATCTTCAACAAAGCAGGCAGGACAATAGCAGACACTGGGGAAAAGAAGCCCCAGTCCATAACTGGTGCTTAAAAAAAATGGTAGTTACAATCTTGATGTTTCTCTTTCCCTGACCACTCTTCCTTCAGACCAATGACTTTACCACCAGGGCCACAGCATTGAATTATGTTAGTGAACTAATCCCTAGAAATTTCTGACTTTGAGTAGACGTTAAAAAGTAACCATAGAAGAGTAGATGTCTTTTTACATTATCAACCATCACTTTCTAATGATAAGTAGGTGAGGTAATACACGTTTATAGCTCTATTTAGCTAGCCTACAATGCTTATATATTTCCAGATAACATGTGGTTGATGACAAAAATAATCCTTTATCAAATGAAAATATTAGTTCAATATTTTGAATGAAAATAGCAGAAAAAGTTGCTATTGTCAAGAGTGAAATAAGCACCAGCAAATATAGATTCTACTCATTTTAAGTTCCTAAACCCTCTGCTTATTGCTCGTTTTGATTAAGGCTAATGTGGAAGTTGTAGGGTATTGTTTAAAGACAAGCACAATGGTGCTAATCAATATGTAAAAGAATATCATTTAAATGATTTGTTATTATTAATATTAGTATTATTAATATGGGGGGGAATGTTTGCAGGAGGGAGGGTACGAGGTGGGATGTCACCTAGTGTGCACATTGTGAGGGTGTAACACGCCCCCTGGGTGAGGGGCTCTTCTACAAATGGAACTTTACCCTGGAAATGAGAACAAGTAACCTAAAAGTAGTACCCTCATATTAATTTGACTTAATTAAAAAATTTAATTATTGTTATGTTATGAAGGGTTTTTAATCTCATTTTCAATATTTAGTCAGTGAAGCCTTGAGCAGTACAATGATATATAAACACGGGTAGTGATTTTCCATTGCTGAAAATACTTTGCAAACTTCTGTACCAAGAAAGCCACTTTGTGGACCTTTACTGACTAATCTGTTATGTAGAAAGACAGAGCTGTGGGCAAGAATGACAGAAGTCAAGTTTTCGAGTTCGGATGCATATTGCTTAATTGGGAACTGTCACTACCTAAGAATGCTAATGACATTAAAACTTTAAAGCTTCTGTAAGAGGGTATAATATAAAGCTCTGTATAATTACCATCACTGTATAGTTTTTATTTTTAAGAGCACTGGGAGTGGCTTTAGAATGGAAGCTCAATTTCAGAATGTTGCCTTAATATGTATAATGTCTAGTTGTCTAAATGGATTTCCAGCTCTTTACTTGCTATCCTTATTGTAATTTCCGATAATGAGCGATGATTGCTCTAGGAGATGTGTTTATCTCAGGGGAATGAAAGGATTCTGCTTCTAAAAGTGCGTTGTTTCCAGAACTTATAAATGTGCTCACCAATGATGCAACTTCTCCAGCGCTCCAGTTCAGAGATGAGCCCTCACATCTTCACCTGCAGCTTTCCTGAGCTGCTCACATTTCTGAAACTGCCAGGTCTCTGATTTCACAAACTTCACTGGCAGAAACTTTTTAATTCTTGGTGCCATTCATTTGTTTTTATAGAATTTATAGTACTATATCTGTCATTTATTTATAGATTTGTCTTTTCCATCTTCAAATATAAATGCAACAAAAGCAGGAATAGTATCATGCTTAACATTTTCTATCCTTACTATTCATCACTCTGTCTTCACATCTAATAGCCATTCAATAAATGTTTTCTGAAATTTACTTTAGCAGTTAAGTAATCCTTTTTATTTTTTTAATTTGGTCAGGGCTGGTTTCGAACCTACCACCCTCAATATATGGGGCCGGTGCCCTACTCATTGAGCCACAGGCACTGCCAAGTTAAATAGTTCTTTAAAGTTTCTTTAATCCTAGACAACAGTTTATGTTCTGGTAAATCTGGGAAGTTCCATGGAAGGGCAATGGGAGCCACATTGACAACTATCAAATAGAATTACATGCCTACTCATCAAGGATAGATAATGTCAACAAATGTGAGAAGGATAATCAAGAATGGATTCACAGATTAAAAGTCTTAATAGAAAGATTAGGGAGAAATTGTACAAAGACAAACCACAACTGTTGTATAGAATACAACGTGGCCACAAATGTATTATGCATTTTCAGTAGCTGCATTTAAAAAAGAGAAAATTAATTTTTTTTTTTTTTTGAGACAGAGTCTCAAGCTGTCGCCCTGGGTAGAGTGCTGTGGTGTCAGAGCTCAAAGCAACCTCAAACCCTTGGGCTTAAGTGATTCCCTTGCCTCAGCCTCCCAAGTAGCGGGGACTACAGGCACCCGCCACAATGCCTGGCTATGTTTTGGTTGTAGTTGTCATTGTTGTTTGGCAGTCCTGGTTGGCTTTGAACCTGCCAGCTCCAGTGTATGTGGTTGGCACCCTAGCCGCTAAGCTACAAGTGCCAAGCCAAGAAAATTAAATTTAATAATATTTTATTCACACCAACAAATCTAGTATAATTTTTCATTTAATCAATATAAAACAATGTAATATTTTATCTATTTTAATATTTTTTAAAAATTTTGTGTGCATTTTATACGTACAGAGCACAAAATTTTTGATGCAAATATATGTGTGATATAGGATTGAGGAGGAGAATGAATGGGGAAGAACATCTATTTGCCAATTAAAGCATAATGTATGTTTTCTTATTACTTGGAAATTTTCTTCTTATATGTTTTTAAAGAGATCTTTTAGTCTTCTTTATATTTGTATTACATGTAACTCTTGATGTGGGATTTATTTGTAATTTCCTCTTATTTTGGATTTTATTAGAAGTAATTTAGAATTGCTTTTCACAAATCCCTATCATTCTTTGGAGAGGTTACTTATAACTCAGATATTTGGGAAATGTTCCTTAAAATTTGTGAAGGTAGAAAGCTCTCCCTAAAGCCCCAGTGCCAAATGATGATGCAACTCTTCTCCTAATTTCCCATTTTTAGGGTTATTTTGATTGGAATTAGGAAGGAAACAGCATAATTATTTTGGCTTTTGAAACCCACAGTTTTTCACAAAAGGCAAGAATACCAAATTGACATCTCCATGCACAATCATTATTTTTATAAATCCTTTTAAACTATAATAATCAAAGTACAAGCTAATTGAAGATATTTAAATGGATCTGAAGTTCAGATCAATAATATGCCTTTTTAGAACCATCAACCCCAATCACACCTTGTAGTAATAATTCCTCCACCTTATATGACCTTTGAATTTACCTTATCCTTAGCCAAAGTGGGGAATGAAATTTATTAGAATGTTAGTAAATATGTATCATATATATATATTGATTATTGATTAAGAGCTTGGCTCAGCATTCATAGCTCAGTGGTTAGGGAGCCAGCCATAGGCACCAGGTCTGGTAGGTTCAAACCCTGACTGGGCCTGCTAAACAACAATGCCAACTACAATAGCAAAAACAAACAAAAAAAAAAGCCGGGTATCATGGTGGGTGCCTGTAGTCTCAGCTACTCTGGAGGTTGAGGCAAGAAAATCTTGCTAAAGCCCGAGAGTTTGAGGTTGCTGTGAGCTATGACACCATGGCACTCTGCCAAGGGCAACATAATGAGACTCTGTTTCTAAAAAACTTCCCTCTTTTTGGTTTTTAAATATAAATTAATTTCTTTATAGTACAAAGTTCTTTAGATTGAAGATCAGGTTCATTGCATTAGGTATTCTCCAGCTATGTGAAATGGCATAATATTTGAGACTGAATGTCCACCAATGTTTTTGGTTTTGTTCCTTATATCTGTGGATGCAGTTATTCAGGTCATACCCTTATAACATAATGGCAATTGAAGATATGAAAATGATTTTAAAATATCGTTATTATTTTCAAAACATTTTTATTCCATAATAAATAAAATATTAGTTGTTTCTGACTTCCCAAAATATTTATTCTTCTATAGTCAAGAATGCTTAAGGACAGGCACGAAAGTATTCTTCTAATGACAGGGAAGAAGAAAATGAAAACACATAAAGGAATATGCTCCTTGAGACTCTATTTCTATATCCATTTGGGGAAAAGTGTCAGTAGCTTTAAAATGTTCATAGTAATTTCGAGATCATCAGTATCTTTACATATTCCAAAGTATGCCCATAGCTTTTCTCTATTCAAAAAAGAAGAAGAAAAAGTCGTATACTAGCTAACAGCTATGTAGTCTTTTTTAAAAAATGAATTCTTACCGTGATGGTTTGTTCTCTAATGTTTCAGTTTTATGACCCTTAGTAAAAGTCCTCAAGAGCACAGAAGGATGAAGCTGCATTTTACATCTCCCAGATTGCATGCCTCTTCCAGACCTAAGATGAGAATGAAAGTGCCTTTTGAAAAAGTGAACTTACAGCTCAAACATCCAGAAGTCTTAACTAATTCTCTAAGTTCGCAAAGTAGCAAAGTTTTTAGGACTGGCAGAGTTGTGTTTTACTTTAAAACATTCCATGATTTCCAGAAGTAATAAAATAACACATAGGCAGGAAAAAAATGCATCAACACCAATTTTTCGCCCCCTATACTAGTTATACACCAATTTAAAATATTTGTGTATATATGTGTAAACACATACACATATATAAAAATAATGAATTTCCATGGCTAAAAGAAAGGTGTAGGCATCATGTTTCTTTACTTAAAAACATTTTTTAAAAAATATTAAGTTGCTTTATCATGTTAGGAATGGCATTTGTAAGCAGACAGCAACAATATTACATTTATTAAGAATTACGGAGGGAATAAAGTGTTCTGTTAAAATAAATGTCTATAGTCTCAGACTTAATCAGTTCTTTTAATATTAAAAAGTTTCATGGAGGCTGGGCGCCTGTCGCACAATGGTTAGAACAACAGCCCGGTGAACTGGGGGTGATGGGTTTGACCCTGGCCAGGGCCTGCTATAAAAAAAAAACAAAATTTCATGGAATACTATAAAACCCAAACTTTCATAAGACAAATACATTTTCAACAAATTTATTTTTTTCATAGCTGCTTAAATCAAATTTGCCCTTGTGAAATGACATTTGACTTCTGAATTGTAAATTATTATGAGACAAAAATTTTATGCAAAAATTGGATCCATTATAGTCACCTAAGAACTTGAAATATAAGCCACAATAAGTCGTCTGCCTCTTAGCATCTCTTAAGCTAGTTTTGGGGAGTTTATTTTATTTTATCTTTTATTCAGATTGATACCAGAGTACAAATGTTTAGGTTACATTGTTTTCTTTCTTTCTTTCTTTCTTTCTTTCTTTCTTTCTTTCTTTCTTTCTTTCTTTCCTACTTTCTTTCTTTCTTTTTTTTTTTTGGCCGGGGCTGGGTTTGAGCCCTACTCCTTTGAGCCACAGGTGCCACCCTGTTTTCTAAGGTAAAATTTAAGCTGTAGTTGAGCCCTTCACCTAAGGGGTAGGTGGAACACCTCACATTATGCAAATTAGGTGATATCCCACCAATCACCTTTCCTTCTTCCCCCTTCTCTCCCCTCTTTCTTACTAGTCTATATTTGTGTTTTTCTTTGAGTGGGCCTGTTGTTGTTTATATATTGGTTCCATATTAGTATTGAGTTTATTGGATACTTTTTTTCCCTATTCTTATGCTACTTTACTAAAAGGAATATGTTTCAATTCCAACCAGGTAAACACAAAAGATGTTAAATCTCCAAGTCTCTGTCTTTTCTTACGACTAAATAGTACTCCATGGTATCCATAGGTCACAGTTTGCTAATCCATTTATGGATTGATTGACACTTGGGTTGCTTCCATGTCTTTCAATTGTGAATTGAGTTTCAATAAACTTTCTGGTGCAAATGTCTTTGTGGTAAAATGATTTTTGTTCTTCTATGTAGATACCTGGTAATGAGATTGCAGGATCAAATGGAAGGTCCACTTTTAGTTCTTTAAGAATTCTCCACATTTCTTTCCATAGAGGTTGTATTAGTTTGCAATCCTACCCATAGTGCAATAGTATTCCCTTCTCTCCACATCCTCACAGCATCTGTGGATTTGGGACTTCATGATGTGGGCTAATCTCACTGGAGTTAGGTGATTTCTCAGAGTGGTTCTGATTTTCATTTCTCTGTTACTTAGGGATGATGAGCATTTTTTCATGTGCTTGTTAGAGATTTATATGCCATCTTCAGAGAAGTTTTGTTGAAGTCTCTTGTCTACTTATAAATGGGATTGTTTGCTCTTTTCTTGTTGATTAATTTTAGTTCTCTGTAGATTCTAGTTGTCAACCCTTTGTCAGACTTACAGCATGCAGATACATTCGCCCATTCTGAATGCTGTCTATTGGCTTTAAATGTGATACCTTTAGCTGTGATGAAGCTTTTTCGCTTGATCACATCCCATTCATTTATTTTTGGTGTTGCTACAATTGCTCAGAATTTCTTTCTTCAGAAAGACCCTTTCTCAGGCCAATTTTGTCAAGGGTTTTACCCACACTTTCTTCTAGAAATTTTTTTGTTGTTGTTGTTTCATGTCTTAAATTTAAATACTGTATCTGCTGAGAGTCAATTTATTTCAGTGGTGAGAGGTCCAGGTCCAATTTCATTCTTCCACATGTGGCTAAAGCTAGTTTTCAATATCTTTAAAAGAGAGTAAAAATTTTATATAGTCTATGAATTATTGGAGATGATAATACAATAACAGAGATAAAAATTTTAGAAAGGTGAAAGCACAGTACAAATATATGACACTTCTGCTAACAAGATCATAAAATAATCGGAGCTCCCTATATCTAAGACATTTATCATGATGGACCTATCAGTCACATGTTTGCTTGGAGTCCTCTAAGGATTTAAGATTAATGATGTCTAAGTAAAAGATGAGATGACAGGGTTGTCAGAGGTAAGAGTATCTGGGCAAGTTAAAAAAGCCTGATCTTCCTTCATGTGCCTTTTAAAAATCACCTCTCTCTGCCAGTTTGCCAGAATTTGTCCACTATCCTTCTTTTTGATTGTTTGACCTTGGACTGGTTTTATCATCAGGTTTCCTTTCTTTCAGGATGCACATAATGCATTGCTATCAAATCCACTCAGACAGAAATGGATATTACCTTTAAATTACTAAAACTCAACATACACTCCTAACTTCACACCAGTAGAAAAAATATGTCTTAAAGTTATACTTCAAAACCTTCAATCATCTCATTTTTCTTAGAGAGATAAATTTGAGTACAACCTTTTGAATTAAACAAAAGAGTGTTCTAATGGTTTGGCTCAAGGACCCCAGCCCTAGGGATTACACATAAGAGTAACAGTTACCATTAGAAGTATAATATGCACCGCCCCAAGGTAAAAATTATTTTTGCTAATACCTCTCCCTCTAAAAGACATTATGTAATGGTAATCCCATTTATTCAATAATTCCTGACAATCACAAAAAATATTTTCTTGAGAAACATTGGAATTGATTAAGCAAAGAACAAATTACTTTATGGCACATTAATCTTAGAATAGCATTTATTGTGGGCAATTCATGGAGCCAAGAACAGATGCTTGTTTATCCCATTGTTTCTGATTTTCTGGGATAGTGGATCAAGATCTAACAGTACTGAAAATTGGATTCCAGAAGATGGACTCTGGGCTTAGAATTTTATGATCAGAGAAGCAGGAGCCCTTTCCCGGCCTATAACATCCTGGGAGTTCAGCGGTTCCATGACCCAGATATAATTCTATTTAGTGTTTATGTTGGAGAAGTAGTCTGCTCCTTCCCCAGTATGAGTGGGCAAGGGGCAAAGCCTGGCTGTTTCCATTCTATCAACCAGCAATGAGCCTATCTATCTTGGCCCTCCTACCATCTAAGGGTGTCCAACCCTTTTTCTTTTCCACTGCTGGTTGGAAGAGTAATAGTTGCTTTGGGTGACACATTAAATACACAAATGAGAGTGAAAACTGATGAGCAAAACAAAACAAAAAAGTCCTTGCCTAATTTTACTGAAGTCTGAAACCACAGATAAGCAAAGCAGTCCTCAAATAATCAGATAATCAGCATGCAACCCACAGGCACAGGCTGGACATCCCTAACAGCCAGAGCTAATTTCCATAAAGACTTGTAAGCCAATTCTCACTCTGGGGGTCCAGCCTGCAGGGTCTCAGTTTGGGGCAGCTAACTCTAACCTCTCATGGTACCACGGCTTGGTATATTAAATATTAAACTGTTAAATTAAATCAATTATAGAATTACATGTAAATTATTTAAATATATACATATGAATAAAAATGTGTATAAACAAATGTGCAAAGTAATTCAGAGTGGTCTCTGATAGCAGCTTCTTTATGGACTTCATTATTGTCATGAATCTCATGTCTGGACTCTTTCTGGTATAGCCCCTGTTCTACAGAGACTCTGCTAAAGTTTCCAACTGTTGGATATTTATTTCTCATCCTTTTTTATGGAAAGTTTACTTTAATATAGTGGTTTGTTTTAATTTTTGGAGGAGTGCAGCTTTTCACTCTAACTGTATGTAACTTTCTCAGTAAGTCTCCAGCGTGATGTTCAAGGATAATGTTATTTTTTAATGCAACTCATATGAAAGTGCTTCCTAATTCGTGGTATTGGTTTGAATATCAATGACTACTTGAAACTCTTAAATAAAGAGTCACACTGGGTTGTGCCATTTTGAGATATGAAATCACAGCCTTCTAGGAAAATCTAATTAGTTCGTACATGTAAAAGGAAATGCCCATTCAAACTCAGGGCACAGGTAAGACTAAAAAAAGAGAGAGAGAGAGACAGAAATAAATAAATAGAAATAAAATAGACTAAGTCATCATGTTTAAAATTTTTTTTATGATCACATACTAGCACTTACCAGATATTAACTACACAGGAAAATTTTAAGATAGTGAGATTTTACAATTCAAAGGTATTCTAATACTGTGTTTATTAAAAATGTTCTGTGTCCCTTCTCATCAAATTAAAAATGAAAGGAATGTATCATGTTTGTTCAACCTCCATCAGAATGCCAAAGTGAAAAGTCACAAGGTTCTAAAACTTTAATTAGTAAAGCAGCCGTGTCAGTGAGAGTTTTTTTGCACGGGGTTGAAAGTTCCCAAACAAGGCATTATGCAACCTCCACCAGGACACCCACCCCACCACCAGTGCATTGCTTAGAATGGCTGTTGTGAGCATTTTTAGAGAATACTCAATATCTAATGCACCAGACAGTAAGAAAAACATTAATGTGAGTTTTCAGTAATTAGCTGCATCTTTTGGATCCTGGTGAGGTTGGTTGCTGGGTCGGCAAGCTTTTCTCTCTCTACTAAAATTTCTTAGAAGTACACCTGGGAATGCGTCAGGTAGACTCCCAGGAAGAATTTAGTTCTTTATCAGATCAGAGAGTTCTATTCAATATTCTTACTTTGTTAAAAAGAGAACAGCCCAAAGCATTATGTCAAGTAGGTAAGTAGAATTAGGAGAAAGGAAACGGCAGAAGAGATTATGTTCAAACTGACAGAGTTAGAAAGTGCACAGGCACACACATGTGTAGCTGTATTTTTGGTCTTTTTTTTTTCTCTAAGAGACTATTTATAAGGAACTTATTTATAAGAAACTCTCCTCCCTCTTTAAAATATCCAGGGGAGAACTATCCCAGGATTTTAAAACTACCAAGAGTGGATTCAAAACAGAGATGCCTATTTTCAAAAAAAAGGAAGAGTAGACTAATCTCTACCTGAAACAAGTGTCAGTTTAAAACTTTGATTGGAAGGATAAAATATGTATTGATTTCCAAGAATATTCTAGGTATTTTATATGTATTCTCTCATTTGCTTGTCACAGAATAAGCCTGTATTATCCCAAACTCATATAAGGGAAAACAAACCAACCAATGTGAGTCTGAAGGAGATTGAGTAATAGCAAGTAAAAATTCTAGATTTGAACCAGTCTGTACAATCTATTTAACCCTCAGAATAGAGTTAAAACTGGGTTTTCAGCAGTAAATGTTGTTTTTATCAAAAGCACAATGTCATGTGCCTTGCAGTCACACAACTATCACTGTTCTTGGCTTTACATAAGAATTTGCAGATTTGAATTTAATTTTCTTCCTTCGCTGCTGCTTCTTCCTCTTCTTTTAACCATTTCCCTTTTCTTTTTCCTTCTTCATTTTATCTTTCCTGGGTCCACACCCCACAGTGGTGCTTTTTCCCGGTAAGATGACTGTCCTGTATTCACAGCCATCTGAACTCTGAAGAGGTTCAGAAACTAACACATGATCAGTCACTATTTGGCTACAGGTGGGCATTTAAATAACCTTTGAACTCAGTCTAATAACCACCAACCATGTGCACTTCAAACTATGCCAAATGTTTTTAATATTTAATAACTCACCATTATTTTTGGAATGTATACATAGTGTGGAAGGCATGAGTAAAAAAGATTAAGAAAGAATTGTACTGATTCATGGTCTCTGTCCTGGTCCTGTGGATTAATTCAGAAAGCATTACCATGCATTGTCCTATATCACACATAATTTATAATTTCCAAAATAGGAAGTTATAAGTACACAGAGGATTATTTTTATTTATTTTCTTTTTTTGCTTTTTATTTCTTTTCCTTTTTCATTCAAATCTGGCATAATGACTAAAGAACATTTTTGAGCAAAGTTTTTAATAAGGTATAATAGAAAATGCATTTCTGGTCATGAAAGGACTGGCACGGCTCTGTGTCAGCAAGGCATTCTGCATAAAGAAAAATGATTTGACACAGAAAATAGTGAAAAGCAAATTAATCATGTCACCTTTCATGACCCGCTTCACAGAATGCGTACTTTAGAATTGTGACCTTGAGCAATTTACTTACACAAAAATGTATCTTTCTCATTTATCAGATAGGGATAAAGAAGATGTGCAAGTCGGTTGTGAAGAATAAAATAAACTAAGACTTTTAAAGTGTTTTAAACGACTTCTAAGGAATAGTGGGTATTTATTGCATTTTAGTCCCTTTTCTTATCACTCTTATTTTAGGTAATCGTTCCAGATAGCCAGGACCTAGTTATTCCAGTTAGAATAATCATATATTTGCCTCAAATAATAAGCTTTAATATTGATCAATTAAAGACCTAATTAATTGATCTAGAAACTTAGTCCAAGTTTTAAACCATGGTATAATGCTTCTACCATTCTGAAATATCAGAAAATGCTTAGTAGTTTTCTATATAGACATGGTTTAAAATGGCTATTTATAAATAATATATAGTCAAAAAATAAAAAGTGTAATGTATCATGAAAAGGCTTATTCTAGGAAAACACAAATGAAAAATTAAACATTATTACTCCCCATATTTACAGAGTAAAGGGGAAAAGATACGTGATTATAATAGCTTTAGACAAAAATATATATTTTATGTGTAATAATAATTATTTAAAGTATATTATGTGGCGTGACTGTTTATATAGAAAATCCCAAGATATCTTTAAAATATTGCCACTAATAAGTGAGTTTAGCCATGGCACTGTTGAGAACTTTGAAGGGTCTTGGATTTCATTCTACTTACAAGCTGGCCAGTTAGCCTGCCATATACACATTTTGGCAGAAGATACAAGATATAGACTCCTAGGTTAGAGGCAAAGGATTTTATTGCTGATAACAAAAGCAGTAGCCAGAGTATTACCATTTTCGTTTTTCTTTATGTTTTTTCCTTTTCTTTGAGACACAGTCCCCCTGGGTAGAGTGCCATGAGATCATAGTTCATAGCAACCTCAAACTCCTGGACTCCAGCCATCCTCTCACCTCAGTCTGTTGTTTCCACAAGTACCCCAGGATGATGGAAGAATAACTCGGAATCACCTGTGTACATAGCGCAGTGAGTGACAGGGGAAAACTACTGAGTTTGGGGCTCACATGTCAGATCAAGCTTGATCTTTGTGTAAGAATAGAATTTCTCATGTTTGCTTGCTGTAAACATAATGTTGAGAATTGGTTGAGGAAGAGAATGGTCAAGGCCTGGTATTTGTGGTACACTCATCAAAAATGTGCAAGGTTGCTCGGAGCCCACAGAAGATTGTATCTCTTAACAGTCACAGGATAGAAAGCTAATATACTAACTTACTAAATAAATAAATAGATACATAAATATGTAACTTATAATTTTATACTCCAGCAATAAAAATAACAAAAAAAATCAATATACAATTAAAAAAAATAAAACAAAATGTGTAAGAATGCTACATTGAAAACTGCAAAACACGCTGAGAAAAGCAAATAAAACACAAATATATGGAAAAAATATGCCATATTCCAACCTACAAGACTTATTATTTTCGAAGTGATAAGTTTCTTCAAAATATATCTATAGATTCAATGGAATATCAATTATCGTAGAAAGAGATTTTAATAGAAACTGACAAGTTATTTCTAAAATTTATACAACATGCAAAGAAACCAGAATATCTAAAGCAATCTTGCAAAGGAAGAAAGTTGGGTGATTTACGCTAATATCTATTCTAATATCAAAACTTCCTATAAACTTTTTGTGTCAAGACGGCTTGTCACTGGTTTAGAGACTGGCAAGTAGGTCATGGAACAGAATGCAATGTTTAAAAATAGACTCACACTTGTACAGTTGTTTGATATTTTACAAAGAAGACAAAGAAATCCACTGCAGAAAGGAGAGTCTCTTCCATAGATTGCTTTGGGCTAACTGCATCATCGTGATAAAAAATAAGCTTTAACTCCCCCCTCATTTAGTATACAAATATCACTGTGAGAGGTATCAGGGATCTAAACATCAAAGCCAAAACTGGAAAGCTTTTGGAGGAAAATTCAAGAATATATTCACAACTAGGGGATAGGCAAACATTTCGTAAAGAATGTGCAAGACACAGAAAATAAAAGAGAGACTGATTTTGCTAATTATACTTCATCAATATTAAAACCTTATGCTCTTCAAAAGATACCATTAAGGAAAAGAATAGGCAAGCCACAAACTTATATAAAATATTTAGAAAATATATATCTGACAGGGGAATGGTATCCAGGATACATAAAGAGCTCACACAATTATATTACAATAGAAAAACAACGAAAATGGGAAATAATGAACACTTTACAAGAGAATATATAACAATAATGAATAAGCCCATGAAAATGTGTTTACCATCATTAACCATCGAGGAAATGCAAACTACATTAAGTTAAAGAAGCCACCTACAAAAAAAGGGCATATGTATTAAGCAATTATATGACATTATAGGCTGGAGAAACTAACCTGTGGAAAAAATCAGGAAAGCTGTGCTATTACCTCTTTGATGGGAGGAGGATGAACAAGAATTGGCTTAGAAGGGCCTTGAAATTTCCAGGGCGCTGCCTACTTTCTACCTATTTATAGAGGTTTGGGTTACGTGTGTGTGTGTGTGTGTGTGTGTGTGTGTTTATATATATACAGACACATTCTCATTTTGTGTTGTGTATATTTTACACTTAAGGAAAACAAAGCTGTAAACTAATAGTGAGATTTAATGTTCTGCAGCCTGCTATTAGCTTTAAAATGTATCAGAAAAGAGGTGGATAGAAATATGATTTGATAGGCGATAAATCAAGTGTTATAAAATCTGAATGACAAATCCAGGTGATAGGTATTTGTAGTCATTGTAAAATTACTTCTAATGAGCTGTATGTTTAAACCTTTATAATAAAATGTTGGGGGGAAATGTTGCCAATGCTCTCTTAAAAACGTACCCTTCCCCCAATCAAACACACACCTTAACACCAAGCTAGGGCACTTGCAGCAATGAAGATACCAAACTCTTTCCTTTTACTTCACAGTCATCCTTATTTTTGGCTACCTGTCCCACAGTCCCAGGATAGCTTCAGAACCTTCAGTTGTGATGTCTGCGTTATAAGCAATAAAATGGTCAGAATTAAAGTGCTGAATGGAGACATTGGCTGAGAAAAAAATTCCCAAAAGCCTCATCCAGAAAATTCAGAATAAAATAAAATCATGTAGCTTCAGTAGCAAGGGATACAGGGAAGCTTAGCTTTACATAAATGGAAGGAAAATAAAACTTGAATGGATTTTGGAAGTTCAACCTCGGTGTATAATTTGGCTCTTTATTATAGGCCATTTTAATGAATTTACCTCATTGTCTTTTCTAGAAAGATGAAACATGGAGAGACATTATTCTTTTTTAAACCTAGTTAACTAATAGATTTGACATAAATACTAGGAACATGATTTGCATTGTCCATTTTCTTTTCTATTTCAGCTTCTCTTTGTAACATTACACTCTCAGTTGGGAAGAAGAAATACACCTTTTAAATGAATGATGTGTGCATGCATAGCTTCAGGAACAAGAGAGGGTGATCTGCTTC
Organism: Otolemur garnettii; assembly: GCF_000181295.1. NCBI lineage: Eukaryota > Metazoa > Chordata > Mammalia > Primates > Galagidae > Otolemur > Otolemur garnettii. The sequence continues at coordinate 30,310,820 of NW_003852403.1, forward strand.
TGGCCCTTCACAATCCGCTTCTATGAAAAGCACAGCAGGGCTTCTAGTGATGATGAGGGCTTCCTCGTCAGCACCTTCATAAGTTAAATAGGTACAGGCACAGACATTCTTAAAAGGAAACATGGAGACTGGCCCTGCTGGCTCCCAGTCCCGTGGTCAAGGATGAGCTACTTTATTCCTCCAGGCTCAAGTTTCTGAGAATCAGTGAGCTTTTAAAGCTTTTGAGTCTCTGACAACTGTGTTTTTCTTTTTCTTTTTTTTTTTTTACCCCATTATGTTAGTATTTGTCCCTTACAAAATCAGCACCACTTATTGAGACTACAATAAGGAATGCATTTTAAAATGGTGGAACTAGCATAAGACTCTAGCCATGGAGAATAAATTTCTACCTAAAAATTTGCCCTCCAGCAAAGCAGCTCCAAATAGACCAGTGGTTCTCAACCTTCCTAACGCCGCCACCCTTTAATACAGTTCCTCATGTTGTGGTGACCCTCAACCATAAAATTATTTTCATTGCTACATCATAACTGTAATTTTGCTACTGTTATGAATTGTAATGTAAATATCTGACAGACAGGATGTATTTAGGTGACCCTTGTGAAAGGGTCATTAGACCCCCAAAGAGGTTACAACCCACAGGTTGAGAACTGCTGAAATAGACTTTTCAGACTTTTAACTTTTATTTCCCTTTGAAAACAAGTTTGTTCTGAATACTTGATTGTTATTAAATCACTGCAAAGTTCAGGGTGGAAAAGCTCAGTGCTCGGTATTTCAGTTAGGAGTAATCATCAGTTATCTAAACAGAATAATGTCATCACATAAAGAAGCATGGATGGTTACCTAGGGGAATTCTTAAGCAATTGCAGACATTTTCAAGACTTAAAATCTAGATGCAGTGTTCCATGTTTGCAATCTCTGCTTGCTTTCTATCTAGTGAACCACCTATCGTCTTCTTTCCTTCCTGGAAGAATGGCTAGAGGCTGAAGGACAGAGAAGCTTTCCTGTTCCAATTTTGCTGCTGATACCTTTTATTTATTTATTTGAGCTCTTACCTTGCATGTAATTAATAATTGATGCCAGTAGTTACCTCTTATGGGTAGATCACAAAGATTAATGAGTGTTGTTTTCAAAGTTATTTCTTCATTATTATCTTTCTGCATGGTGGGAGGTTAGCCCTGTCTCTAAACAGGAGCACCTATAAGCTTTGGAAATGTTACATTTAAGGATGGGAGGATGGTCATGCAGTTGTGACATGTTCTATTAGTAGATGACTCATTATGCCCCCAAGATTCTAGGAACACTCTGTCCTTATCTCTTGTGATAAAAATAGAAGTACAATCTTTGAAATGATGTTATTAATGTAAGTTGTGTAATGTATACATATATATAGGCATATAGATATGGTTTATGCATATAAAATTGTACAAAGTCTCCAAAAGTATAATGCATCAATATAAATAGTTGCTATAGTAACTCCCTCATAATATTGTCTGATTTTGAACTGTTCTCAAAATAAACGAAAAAGATGAATGTTCATTTATTCTCCCAAGTATTTATTCATTCACTCAATGAACGTTATTTGGTGTCTCTGTTATGTTTTCTCAGGTTCTATCCAGGTTGTATTTTTACTAATTCCTTAAACTTCTTATCATGTTGTCTATTCTTCCTGTTTTTTGGTTGTATCCTGAATTACGGTCAATACATTTGAATTTCCTGTAATAGTGGGAGTTGCAGGTTTTTTCTGCTTTAATTTCTCTCTACTACATCGTGTATAAAAGAAACTGCTTTATTTATTCTCTCAGAATCTTTCTGCATAGACACGCCCCCTGATTTTTATCTGGATGCATCGTCTCTATGTTAAAATTGTTCTTAGTATCTTTTGCAGTGAGTTGTGACTATATGATTGATGGCAAGACAATTATGAACAAATGATAGACACTCCTAGGAAAATGCCTCAAAAGGAAGGAGGGATTTTTAAAAGCCTTCTCCATTTCTGTTTAGAATATTATTATATATCTGCAACCATAGTGTCCATGTTGGGCTATTTGGAGATCTTGTAAATAGAGCAACAAAATAGAAGTAGCCTGTTTCTCTGACAGCAGTCACTGGCTGTCCATCTCTTCATTTCTTCTTCATGAAAGAGAAGTAAATTTTACTGTTTAAGGATCTGTTTTTAGAGTTCTCCTTAGGTCATAACTAAGTGTAATTTTAACTAACATAGCTTAGAAAATTACTAAGCATATATTATGACCTAAATGAAAACATCCTAATTATTTGAAATCAATTTTTAAGCCTATGAACATAGGGATTCATCCAAGTGCTACATCCTAACATATAGCAGATGCTATTCATCTAATAAAAAGTGTCAAAGCTAATATTTTATGACTTTTAGAACTGTGTTTTGATTTCAAATCGGCAGAAATTCATACTTGGAAACTACAGAGAAATATTAAGAATACAATAAATAAGATAATATGTAATAAAATATATACAAAAATCCTAACAAAATTATCTGGAGGTGAGTTCTATTGCTTTATATTATTTGACAGTAAAGAGAGTAGATCACCATCCAGTCTATTTATTGTTCTAATTTTTCTTACTTTGCATGATTATGTTATTAATGTATTTGTACTTCCCATTCTTTGAAGATGATTTATGTATTCATTCAATAAATATTTATTCAGCACCTATTAGGTACCACGCACAATGTTAAGAACTGTGTAAGCAGGTAATTACAATGTATATATCCTACAATAGTATATAGTTTCAATCCTAGTCCTTAGGAAATAAGCAGATTGATTCGAATACATTTATTTTCCTTCCTTATAAACATATGGTTAAGCACTCATAAGGTTGTCAAACTCACCATCTCTGTCTTTGCCCATAGAATCTGAGGTTACCTAGAAATGAGGGCAGATTGGCACCAAGGTAGGGTTGCATGTTTAGCAAATAAAAATACATATAGCCCAGCTAAATTTAAACTTGAGACTAGCCCTGAATAATTGTGTTGTATATATATGCCCTAAACATTACATGCCTATACTTCCACTAAAAATAATTTTCATCAGAAATTACAATTAACTGGGTATCCTATATTTTATCTAATGACCCTATATCACTCTTTCTGGGCAGTAGACCACCTTCTGAGTAGAAAGATTTTCTATCATAAAACTCAGGTTGTGCTATATACAAATACTGATACAGCATATTATTTATAGCACTTGAATGATACACATTTGCTTTCTAAATGCATGACTTTATGGTTTCTGTAACAACAAACTTATCAGGACCTCATTTGGCATGATACTAGGATGCCAGAAGGTGAGCATAAGATTCAACATGCAATACAGGGTTAGGTAAAGCCAAGGATTGGAGACCTTAGTTCCTTTCTTCTTGACCATATCTCTTGTCATTTCTCTAGAATGAATGTGAATTTGAGCAACAGCAGGAATCTAGGAAAATGACAAGTGTAGGACACCTCATCGATCATCTCATTACTGTCAATAAATTTCCCATTTCCAGAATATATTTCTTTCTTACTAAAAGCAAACAAACACACAAGAAAAGGCAGGTGAGATGAAGTTTAATTCATATCAAATAGTTTAAAATGCACTTGAATCTGTGCAAGAGAACTACAGAAACAGAAACTAGAGAAGTTACTTCTTTCCCCTGAACAAGAACTAATAGACAAAAAAATAAAATCAGCATGGTAAAATATATTTTATCTTTGATATTGTTTGTGTATGCTGATGAGTACATATCTGTGTGTACTCGTGTGTGTGTATGTGCATGGTGGATTAGCTTCAACGATCAATGCTTAAGAAAAATCTGTATTTATCAAACATGTTTATGTTTCCAGTGGATACATTATGGGTTGAAAGCCTTTGTGTGAAAGTCTTTGCGTGAAGAGTTGTTAAGGCTGGATAACTTGACATGTTTAACAGTTTCAGAAGTTCAACATATGAGGCTTAACAATTAAATTTGCGAACTTATCCTAGAAAATGTGCTACATACCTCATTGCTGAATATCACTATGGTCACTTTTGAAGTACTTCTCCAGGGAAGCTATGCCTAGTCCACCCTTCAAAGCATTTTTTCTAGGATGAGTTTGCAAACTGAATTGTTAGACCTTGTAGGAGGATAGCTCTGATGGTCATTCCAGAACAAGTTTCAAATTGCTTTGAAGCATGGACTAGGCACTGGCATCAGTGCATAGCTTCCCAAAGGGAGTATTTCGAAGGTGACTGTAGTAATTTTTAGCAAGGAAGACATGTAGCACTTTTTCTAGGATGAGTTCGCCGAATTAATTTTCTGACCTCATACTCCCAGCTATAAATGATCTATATTCTTTGTTAGCAGAGTGTTGTTAGCTACATGATGGTTATAAATTAGTTGAAATTTAACATGTTCTTATACTTTTAATAAAGAATGAAGTGTAGACTGTAACTGAACATGTATGACTATTTAGCATAGTTACATACAACAAAAAATAATTATTTGTATTTGAAGACTTTTTAGGTACAATAATCCTGTGGGTGAAATTCAAAGAATGAGAAAAAGAACAGAAGGAAAATAAGGAAGGAGGGAATGTAAGAAGAAAAACAAGATGTGAGAAATATACAAATTGAATGTAATCCTTCTCAACCTGTGGGTCGCAACTACTTTTTAACAGTGAAAATATATTATGGCATTAGGAAGGTTGAGAACCACTGTTCTATGTGAAAATAGCAAAAATAATTCTAAAACTTTTATGGGACTCCAAAAGAGCCTGAATAGCCAAGGTAATCCTGAGAAAGAGAAACAAAAATGGAGGCATCACACTATCAGATTTTAAAACTATATGATAAAACTATAGCAATCAAAACAGTATGATACTGGGATAAAAACAAACTGATAGATAAATAGAACAAAGTAAAAACAGCAGAAATAAACCCAAGCATGTGCATGTAACTAATTCTTGACAAGAGCATCAAGAAAACACAACGGAGGGGAATCTCTTCAATATATGGTGTTGGAGAAACTGAATGTCCACATGTTAATAATAAAACTGGAGCTTATCTTAAACCAAACACAAATATCCACTTGAAATGGATTAGAGATCTAAATAGAAGATCTCATTTCCTGGAAACTGTAAAACTCCTAGAAGAAAACAGCGGAAAAGCTCCTTGACATTGGCCTTAGCAATGATTATTTTTTTCCTTTTGGCTAAACATGAAAACTGTAAGTAGCAAAAGCAAAAATAAACAAATGTGTTTATATCAAAATAAAAAGCTTATGCACAGCTTCTGCATGCAAGCCAATAAAATGACAAGGTACCCTATGAATTAGGAAAAAATATTGGTGGACCAGGGATCTAATATGGAGTTAAATATGCAAAATTTACAATGAACTTGCATCTCTCAATAGCAGTAATAATAGTGGGGATAATAATTCAATTGAAGAATAAGCAAACGAACTGAATAGATATTTTTCCAAAGAATATCTTCTTTGGACTATTAATATTTGTAAAGGTACTCAACATCATTAATTATCAGAAAAATGAAGATCAAAATCACAGCAAAATAGCACCTTACACTGTTAGCACAGCTATCATCAAACAGACAAGAGATACGTTTTGGTGAGAGGGTAGAGAAAGGGAAACCCTTGTATGCTGTTGGTGGGAATATAAATTGGTACAGTCATTATGGAAAACAGTATGCATGTTCCTTAAAAATTAAAAATAGAACTACCATATGACCCAGTAACCCCTCTTCTAGATAGATAGATATAGATTGATAGATTAAATCACCATACCAAAAGATTTATACACTGCCATGTTCACTGCAGAATTATTCACAATAGTCAAGATATGTAAACAACCTACATGTCTTGATGGAAGAATGGTTAAAGAATTTATGTGTGTGTATATGTATGTATATATATAGGTACACACATATATATCCATGACTGAACAGTATTGATTGAAAAGGAAGATGTTATCTTATGTGATGTAAGCCAGAGACCGATGGAAAAGTACTGTACATCCTCATATGTAAAATCTAAGAAAAAAATCAAATACAGAGTAACAGAATGCTTACACACACACAAAAAGGTATAATGATATCTCTGATGCCTGTGTGAAATGATGGGTGTGTTAATTGGCTTGGATATAATCAGGAATTTTTTTCACTATGTATATGTACAAAAAACATGTTGTATACCTTAAATATAAATATACAATACATTTTAAATTTTTTAAAATGTGAACTTCAAAGAGAAACAGTAAGAGACAGAGACTGACAATATTTTAAAAAATTGATTTCAGGCGGCGCCTGTGGCTCAAAAGGGTAGGGCGCCAGCCCCATATGCCGGAGGTGGCGGGTTCAAACCCAGCCCCGGCCAAAAAAACTGCAACAAAAAAAATTGATTCCTTGTTATTTTCTCCATAGAGCACTTGCCACACAAATACTTCCTAGAAGCTTCTAAAAATAAACATTAACAAAATCATTTCAAAGAATTTTTCTTCTTATGAAGAAAAGGATATGATAAAATCTAAACCGAAAGTACTTTTTTGGTTTTATTTGAAGTGAAATATCAGAGACCTTTATTTCTAATGAGATACAAAGGGATGTTTATTACAGGGAGTTGAACTATCTGTTTCCCCATCTGTAGAAATGATAAAAATAAATCGAAACAAATATAAATGTAATCCTACTAATAGCATATGTTAGATAACAGAGCCATGAAGAATATGACTGAATCTTTTTTTAATTTCAGCTTTCCATCATGCTTATTATTACTATTATTATTTTTGGTCATAGTTGTCATTGTTGTTTGGCAGGCCCAGGCTGGGTTGAACCCGCCAGCTCCTGTGTACGTGGCTGGTGCCCTAGCCGCTGAGCTACAGGGACCGAGCCCACCATGCTAATTATAATAAGCTCTTCAGATATCTTATTTAAAGAAAAACAGAAAGGGTAAGGGTAGCTATATCTATTCTGTGAATTTTTCATTTACAAATTCCATAATTATACATTACATGTTTGAGGTATAAAGATACCTCTTTTATTTGAGTCAGTATGTTCTCAAGGGAAACATTGAGTTGATTCACTATATTCTCCAATGAAATTATGTTTGACTACTGTATGCTAAGCTGTCATATCACTATTTAAGACAAAATTAATTCCCAGAATATTTGTTGTGTATTCAGGTAGGTCTTCAAAAGTCTTATTTGGTGTCACAGAAAATATATTTCAGTTAAATTTTAACCATTAATTATTGATATGCCAATTTTGAGTTAAAATATCTGGACGAAACAAAAATAAATAAATTGCAATCACATTGGCAACCATGCATTAGGGACGTATATGGAGCAAAACTCATTATAAGAGAAATAGAAATATTATTTTTGACCACCTTTTTCTCAAAATACACTTCTCTAAAAGATTTAATTAGATTCATTATAAAACATTCATTGCAGAGAATAAGCCGTTTCAGCCAGTGAATTTTTGCAGCTGCATATTGAAGTTAAGCATATACGTACATGAAGTGCCTGGAACAAAGTAGGCAACAGATAAACGTGAGCTATAAATTTCATTTATGTGAATGTTCTTGATTCTAAGGAAAAAATGAATTGTCTGCTTCCGCTTTTAAAATATTTCTCAATTCCTAGATTGCTGCAAATATATTCTCTGATGTATAGCCACATAGTAAGATAAATCATTTCAAATTAAATTGAAAGTTGATAAGTTGACTCACAAAGTAAATATATTCACAGAAAAACATAAACGAATATGCAAATAAGAAATCACTAGCTAAAAATGAATATAAAACTTCTTCAGCTCTTTCCTTGTAAGTACAAATAACCAAATCATCTGAAGGTCAAAGGACACTTATAAAAACTGCAATACCAAGAAAAATGTTGGATAATTTAAAGTTAGTCCATGCACAATGCATAGCATAACCGACTTTGATCTCTGATATTTTAGTTGTTAAGTGGGATACAATTCATTTTTACCATTTCTAATACAGATCATATTTGATCTGCAACTTACATTGAGAAGATGCAGAATGAACTTGAGGCCACAGCTTTTTGTCTTTTATCACAATACACAATTTTCACAGATGTCTGACTGTGGGGTTTTAATATGATAGTGGTGTCTCTTCTCAGTAAAGATTGTCATAAAATTGTTATCCTTTAAAACGAGAACATAATTCCAAATGGAACACAAAAAGACACTATGATTTTTTCTCAAAAATATTTTTACACCAATCAAATAGAGTTGTCCCTGGAGGTATTTCAGAATTGGAAGGTAAATATATACCTGGCTGAATATTGTTGCATGATGATTCCCACTTTTAAAAAATATATAACTGATTAGGAAAAAAAAAATGATCCTAATCTGGAAATTGGAAGCTGTCACCTTCTGAAACGGATACAAAGATAGGCAACCACAGAAAAAGCTGAAGTCAAAAAATAATACGTGCTATTTGATTTGGATATTTAATAGTCTTGGGCCTACATAACTTATTACGGCCTGGTAGAATGGAGGAATCATAAACTCAGCAAGTCAGGCAAGGAAATAAAATTCTGGCAAGGGAAAGCTTAGATACTTCTTGCAAGGGATGGAACTGATGCTATAATGTAAATGTGACCCAGTGAGGTACAAGTCATTTCTGCTGGATAAGACTCAAGAAGACTTCAGGATTGTTAACAATAACTAAATAAAAGGAGGATCCCAACACTGCTGCTCGGTTCTGACAGGCTGATTTAATGCTCATCTTTTGCAAAAAACTTCTGTGGAATAATGTCTAAGCCAATTGAAAACATACACTCCTTAAGCCATGAAATCTGTGACTATTCTGCCTTATCTGGCAAAAAGTTCCTTATGGATATGATTAATTAAAGATCTTCCCATGGGGCAAGTATCCTAGATTTTTAAGGTGGACTCATGTAATCACAAGTTTCCTAATGCAAGATGGCAAGAGGCTCAGAGTTCAGGAAGGAGATAAAACAACAGAAGCAGAGGTTGCAAGATACAGCCAAGACAGAAGCTGCACAAGGCAAGGAACGGAGTCTCACCACCAGAATGCAACTCTGTCCACAAATGATTTTAGCCCACGAAAAGCCATTTTGGCCCTCTGACTGCCACCATTACATAATAGTTCTCATTAATTACTAAGTTTATGGTAATTTGTTACCACAAGCATAGGAATATAATAAAACAATGTTATTTTTTTCTCAGTGGTGAGTCAAGACATCCTGCCACTTATTTAAATGGGCCCAGGAGAATGCATCTTTGCAGTCTATTTGCAGTGTGTGGAAAAGTAACAATTTGTGTTCATCCACCAAGTGTTCTGAGTTATTCTTGGCTTGGTAGTAAAAAGTTTTTTCCAATTATGAACGATTTAAAAAGCTGTGCTTCTTAAGATGTTATTGAAGTACAATGTAGCAATCTCTATAATATTATAACAACTGTATTATATCAGTTTAGTTGCTTATGTTATACTGTCTTTCTAAAATTTTTCTCACCCTCTCCTGGATCACACCCTGAAGACAAGGGTACACCTTTATGGATTGCAAAACACAACTCTTCCTTTGGTTTTCGCTTCAGTCTAGGCAGATCATCATCTTACATCTACTTTGGGCAGAAAGACAATGGTATTTATTACTGCCAGTGTTTGTTTTTTGGTTTGATTCCATCCTTATCTCCCATACTTGGTGGTAAGCTTATTCAGTCCCTGTCTGTTTCATCTCTGAATTGTTGCTCTCACACATCTAGTCTTTCATCTAGGCAGTCTCCTTAAACGTTTTATAAATGTACTATTTTTAAGCTCTCTCTGGGCCTGTTGTATGATTTTGTATGCTTTCAGAAATTATTTTTCTGTTAGGATGTAGAGCTATTATAAGTCTTTTAAATTACCCTTTACAAGAACAAAAATAAAAATAAGTGAAGCTTTGTTTGGTTATATTTGTTTGGAAATTCTAGAAATAAAAACACAGTTATCATTCACTGCTCAAAGATAGATTTTTTTCCCCCTAACAGAGAATCAAAATATTATGTGATCTTGGGATAATCCCCGGATCATATACTATCAGATATGAGAAAATGGAAAATATTTTCAAATTTTATATATATAAGAAAATAATAGTATTTGACAAATAATAATAAAGACAGAGTAAAAATCAGTTGATGGTAATTATGCTTATGAATTCCACATAGACATAAAGCCTTTACCAAAAAAACAGCAGTAAATTAACCAAACAGAAAGATGTAATATTAATCTAAAATGTTATTTGGCTTCTATTTTCTATGATTGTATATCAGGCAGCAGATAACTCAAGCAATTTTTTTAGATTTCTCATACACTGATTCCCTAATATTTTGTCAGCTAGTTTTTAGAAGTTATGCAGACTGCTGAGAGATGAGGAATGTATATCAAGGCTGCAGATAAAAGTATAATTATAGGTAAGAAGCAAGATTTCCTTTCCAAGAGATTTTAAATTAAGAAAATGAGTCCTTAAGTGTAAGATTATTAACCTCTAGATCAAATAGTGCTTTTGATTTAATTTTGTATTCTTTAATTTTTTTTAATTTTAGAAAAATATTGATATTTATTCTATTGCCCAGTCTGGAGTGCAGTGGCAGTTATAGCTCACTATAACCTCGAACCCCTAGGCTCAACAATCCTCCCAAGTATCTGGGACTACAGGTATACCACAATGCGCAGTTAGTTTCTTTCTTTTTTTTTTTTTTTTTGTTAAAGGGTTGTGCTCCAGATGGTTCTCCCACCTCAGCCTCTCAAAGTGCCAGTACTACAAGAGAGTCACCACACACAGTCTCTTGTTTTTAAATTCTTTTTTTTCTTTTTTCAGATAGAGTCTCATTATGTCACCATCAGTAGAGTGTGGTGGCATCACAGCTCACAGCAACCTCAAACTCCTGGGCTTAAGCAATTCTCTTGCCCCAGCCTCCCAAGTAGCTGGGACTACAGGCGCCTGCCACAACTGACTATTATTTTGTTGTAGTTGTCATTGTTGTTTTAGCAGGCTTAGGCTGGGTTCAAATCCACCAGCCAAAGTGTATGTGGCCATCACCCTAACCACTGAGCTATGGGTGCTGAGACTATTTTCAAATTCTTATCAGAGTATTTTTATGGTATTTTTGTTTAACTTAAAGTATATTGATGAGTTTCTAACATAGGTAAGACTGTCTGCCTGCAATCTAGATAAAAAAGTTTTTATCAGATGTTTTTTACTTTGTTTTATTCTAAAGCCTGGTTAACTTTTATAAGTTTGTAATTGTACCCCCTAGTCGGAAAAATACCATACCTGGTTATATATTCGCAGTGGTGGCGAGTTACAAAGTAGGCTCATTACCTGGTTTTCAAAAAGAGTGATTTCTACTTAATAAAAATTCTGATTCTATGCAATGATTTTTCAACACAAAGAACCCAAATTCTGTAAAATAATTTGAAAAGCTTTATTCTGAGCTGAGTACAACCATATCCTAGAGAGCCACACCCAAGAAGCCTTGAACAAGTGATCTTGATGTGGTTGGGTGACAGTTGATTTTATACATTTTACAAAGAGAGACATTACATGTAAAGTTGAGAATCAATTCATTAAAGGTGTACATTGGTTTGGACCAAAAAGCCAGGACATGTAGAAGCAGGAGGTTACAGTTTATAGGTGGGTTTAAAAGTTATTTTATTTGTATTGGTTAAAGAAATGAAGCTTTCTCTAGAGGCATAGAATCTTTTCAGTGAAGATAAGTGTGCTAATCAGGGACAAGCCACAAGACATACCAGGCACATGCTGCGAATCAAGTGATCTGTTAAGTAAATTGATGACCTGAGGTGTGGTTTCATCTTTGCCCTGTGTGGCATTAAGCTTGTTGATGATTTAGACTTACATATAAGCATAACTCCAAAATGATAGGGCATAACTAGATATGTCTGATCTGTCTTCTCCTCGTGGATAACAATTCAATTTGGCTTTAAGATTTGCCTTTCATTTTATTTTTTTGCATACCTCTTTCCAAAAGAGGATTCATTCAGTTGGCCCGGAGCTCTTAAGACTTAATTTTAGTAAAAATAAGAAAGCAGGGGTATGGAGCAAGATAGCAGACTAGAGATATCTCCTTACCAGGCACTTGTGGTAAGACGGGGGAGACAGGAATTCAGCCAACTCTAAACGGGGGATCCTACTCCAATACATCACTCCCGGGCACAGTGAAGCAGTAGGGGACTCCAGGTGCCAATGAAGAGGTCTGGAACTGAGGAAGACCAGCATAAAAGATTAGTACCAGGATATAGTCAGAGGTCAGCAGGCCCTCCCACAGAGGCCTAGAGACAAGAACAGGGTTCCTGCAGTTTTTTTGTTTTTGGACTCAGCTGCTTTCTGGAGCTGTTTTGCAATGGCTTAAGCAAGCAGGTAAGCTTCAATAGTGTCTGACACCTGGAATTGAATAGTGGGCAGGGTGGAACTCCCATTGGTTTGGCTATTGGCAGGGTAAGACCCTTATGGGAAGGCTGCCCAGGTGGAACAGTCCACACAGTCCTAGTGCCCAGCCAGCTCTGGCAAGCCTGCTGAGCTGAGGCACTCATTCTTAGGGTGAGTTGAATGGTTCCTGCACCCCTGTGAAGGCCACTTTGTTGTCAGAGGGAACCTTTTGGAATGTCAACGCGTGCATCCTAAGAAATCTGGCAAGAGCTTCAGGATCCTAATCCCCTGGGGACTGAAACAACCAGGCAAAGCAACCAGGCCTTAATTGAGGGCAAATAAGTCAGGAGACAGGACCAGGTCTCCTATGCAACTAGAGAGTGGCATTCAGCCTCCCATCTTATCCAGCAAAACCACTCTGTGTTCTCCATCCTGTGACACCATAGCACCACCTGGTGTCCAGGCTATACATATGCACACACATACACACACATATACACACAAATATATATTTTTGTTTTTTTTTTTTTCATTTTTTATCCTTAGGTTTCATTTTTTCTTTTTTTGTTTTCCATTTATATTTATTTGGTAATTTTTTTTAATTTTTAATTTCTTCAATATCAAGGGCTCCTCTATTTTGTTGTGGTTTTCCAGCCCCTTTTACTCTTTATTTTTTATTTCTCTCCTTTTCTCTCTCTTTTGGTAGAGATTTTTCTACTTTTCTCATCTTCCCCACATAAATTTCTCATACAACATATGTCACATTTTCTCTTCATATTATATAATCGTATTTTTAATTTTCTTTATCTAATTTTTTCCCTTACTCTGAGGGGTAAAGGGTCATGGCATTAGTCTGACTAGGGTTCACAGTATTGGTCTAGCTCTACAAGTACATCATAAGCTCAGATAATGTCCTTCTAGCTTTGGTCTTTGGTAAGACAATATTGGTAGATCCCGTTGAAACATACTTTTGCTTTTTTTCTATATTTGCCAGAGGTAGGGGTCTTGCTTTTGCTCAGGGGGGTAAGTAGCTCCTGAATTCAAGGGACCCATACATCCCAGCCCTTACAAAGTCCTGGAGTTGTGGTTATGGGTCAAAGCATCCTGCCAAACACCACCATTTCTTCTTTATCTCTCTTTTTGTCCTCCTTCTCTCTTTTTATTCAATTCTTTCCTTCCACATCCCCATTTTTCTCTTCTTTATCTTTTCCTTTCCTTTCTCCCTCCTAACTATCTACTCCTCTCTTCCTTTTGGACTTATGCCAAAAAAACTACTTTAATGCTATGCTCAGAGATAAGGTGATTGAGGTGAAGGAGACGGTGAGAGGAAAAGCAGAGGAAGGAAGTGAACAAAAAGGAAACACACATGAGGAAGAAACAATAGAAAAATTCTGAAAACATGAAAAATCAGAAGACAGCATCCACCCAAAGGGATCATGAAATAGTGACCTACTGCCGAGGATTCCACATATAAGAAAATAATGGAAATGACAGGAAGGAAATTTAAAATACAGATGGCAAAAAACAATAAAGAGAATTGATAAGAAAGTAGAAAATAATGAAAAGAAATTCCAAAAACAGAACCAAAAATTGAATGAAATATCTGGAGAATTTAGAAAGGATATAGCAGAGCATAAGGAATTAAAGGAGTTAATCAGGGAACTTAAAGATGCACTGGAAAGTATCAGTAACAGATTAGACCAGGGAGAAAAAATAATCTCAGAGAGGATAAAGCTAACCAAGCCATAAAAGAGGCAGAACAAAAGAAAGAGAAAGGGTTGGGAGCGGTGAATCATGCCTGTAATCCTACCAGTCTGGGAGGCTGAGGCAGGTGCATTGCCTGAGCTCAGGAGTTCGAGACCAGCCTCAGCCAGAGTAAGACCTTGTCTCTAAAGAAAAAAATCCAGGCATTGTGGCAGGCACCTATAGTCCCAGCTATGTGGGATGCTGAGGCAAGAGAATTGCTTAAACCTAGGAGTTTGAAGTTGCTGTGAGCTGTGATACCAGGCACTCTACCAAGGATGACAAAGTGAGACTCTGTCTAAGAAAAAAGGAGAGAGAATGCAGAACATTTACACAGAAAATTATGGGGACTTCAAAAAATGCTCAAATGCACAAATTATAGATATTCCTGAGGGAAAAGAAGAACATCACAAAGGAATGGAAGCCCTATTGGAAGATGTCATAAATGAAAATTTTCCAAGTATCACTAAAAATTCTAAAACATCCTATTTAGAGGAATATCAAAACCTGAGTTAACTCAAGAAAAACATAGCATCTCCAAGATATACTGTAGTGAATCTATCCCAAGTCAAAATGAAAAAGAAAATTCTGTAAACAGCCAGAAATAAGCACCAGTCAATATACAGGGGCATATCCATCAGTGTGATAGCAGACTTTTCAGCTGAAATTTCCCAAGCCAGAGAGAATGATAATCTACCTTTAAAGAAAACAATATTTAGCCCAGAATTCTGTATCCTGTAAAACTAAGCTTCAAAATTGATAAAGATATCAAATATTTTATTGATATGAAAACATTGAGGAATTTTGCCAGAACAATTCCAGCTCTACAGGAAATACTTAGACTTACTGTCCACATTGAACATCACAATGGACCACCAGCAACTAAATACCTATAAACTAAAAGACAAAATTTTGCTTCTGTAATGGCACAAAGAATAAAACTAAGCAATGGACATCCACAAAATAAGATGAATAGAGCTCCATCATACTTATCAGTTCTCTCAATTAATATAAAAGGCTTGAATTCTCAACTGAAGAGGCACAAACTGGCTGACTGGAGAAAAAAGCACAAGCCATCTATAGAAACACACCTATCCTTGAAGAACAAAACAAGATTCAGGGTAAAGGTCATACATTTATTTTCAGATACAAGTGGATTTAAAGTAAAGCAACTAAAGAAAGACTAAGATAATCACTTCATACTAATCAAGGGGACAGTACAACAAGAAGATACTTGAATTCTAAATATTTATGCACCCAACTTAAAGGCTTTCAGATTTATGAAATAGACCTTAATTGGTCTGAGCAATATGATATCCTATAACACCATAATATTTTGGGACTTTAACACCCTTCTGACCAAACTGGACAGACACTCTACACAGAAACTAAACAAAGATACCAGGACATTAAATGTGACTCTAGAATAAATGGGCTTACTAGGCATATACAGAACATACAATCCCAAAGCTTAGGAATATACATTCTTCTTGTCAGTCCATAAATCATACTCCAAAATAGATCATATCCTCAGATATAAATCAAACCTCAACTATGAAATTAAAAGAATTAGAATTTTACCTTATACCTTCTCAGATTACAAAGCGATATAGGTAGAACACAATTCCAACAAAACTGTCATCCCTACACAAAGGCATGGAAATTAAACAACCTTATGCCAAATGACAGTTGTGTGAAAAAAGAGAAAAGGAGGAAATTATTAAATTCCTCAAACACAACAACAATGAATCTATAAGCTACCAATACCTGTGGGATACTGCAAAAGCAGTCTTGAAAGGGAAATGTATTACATTAGATGTCTATGTCCAAAGAAATAGAAAGAAAGCATATCAAGAACCTAATGAATCATCTTAAGAAAGTGTAAAAAGAGCAATGCATTCCCAAGCCTAGTAGAAGAAAAGAAACAACCAAAATTAAATCAGAAATAAATGAAATTGAAAACAAAGGAAACCAAAAATTAATGAAAAAAAGTTGTTTTTTCCCAAAGATAAATAAAATCAATAATAAACCTTCAGCTAGATTAACTAGAAACAGAAAAGCAAAATCTCTAATAACTACAATCAGAAACAAAAAATGGGAAATAACAACAGATACCACAACTATACAAGAGATTATCTCTGACTACTACAAGAAACTCTATGCCCCAAAATTTGACAATATGGAGGAAATGGACTGATATCTGGAATCACACCATATCCGTATACTTAACCAGGAAGAAATAGAACTATTGAACAGACCAATATCAAACATTGAGATAAACAATAAAAAATTGCAACAAACAAAAGCCCTGGACCAGATGGCTTTCACACCAGAGTTCTATGACACCTTCAAAGCTGAGCTTGTACCTATACTACAGAATGAATCCCAAAACATTGAGAAGGAACTTTCCCCAATATGTTCTGTGAAGCAAACATCACCCTGATACTAAAGCCAGGAAAGGACCCAACTAAAAAGGAGAACTACAGACCAATTTCACTAAAGAATACTGATGCAAAAATACTCAATAAAATCTTAGCCATTATATCACAGCTACACATAAAAAAAATTTATACGTCATGATCAAGTAGGCTTCATCCAAGGGTTGTTTTAACATACACAAATCCATAAATATCCCCATCAATACAAGAAAAAACAGAGATCATATTATCCTCTCAATAGATACAGAAAACACACATCATGAAAGCATTCTTTTCTAACAATTTTCTTTAAGAAAATAGGCATCTGTGGCACATTTTAAAAATTCATTGAAGCCATCTTTGACAAACCCATAGCTAATATCATACTGGATGGAGTAAAACTGAAAGTTTTTCCACATAGAATTTGAACAAGACAAGGATGTCCTCTATTGCCACTACTATTCAACATGTATCTGGAATTTCTAGCCAATCAGTCAATTGGGGGCATCCAAATGGGGGCATAGGAAGGCAAACTCTCACTCATTGCCGATGAAATGATCTTATACTTAGAAAAACCCAGAGATCAAACACAAGCATCCTGGAAATGATAAAGAAATATAGTAGTGTCTCAGGATATAAAATCAATGTCCACAAATCAGTACCCTTTGTATACACAATTAAAATTAACAGCCAAGTTGAGATGCTATTCAAGGACACAATTCCCTTCACTATAGCTTCAAAGAAAATGAAATACCCAGGAATGTGCCTAACACAAGAGATGAAGGGTCTCTACAAAGAGAATTGTGAAACTCTAAGAAAAGAAAAAGAGGAACATACCATGGTCTTGGCTGGGAAGAATCAACATTGTCAAATGTCTATACTACCCAACGCAATCTATAAATGCAATGCAATACCCATTAAAATACCAATATCATAATTTGAAGACCTGGAAAAAATATTTCTTCATTTTGTATGGAACCAGAAAAACTTCATATAGCCAAGATAAGTTTTAATAAGAACAAAACAAGAGGCATCACTCTACCAGACTTTATGTTATATTACAAGTCCACAGTGATCAAAACAGCATGGTAGTGGCACAGAAGTAGAAACATAGACATCAGTTTCCTATAACTATCTGATCTTTGATAACCCAAACAAAAGCACACAGTGGGGAAAAGAATCCTTGTTCAATAAATGGTGCCTGGAGAACTGAACAACCACATGTAAAAGACTGAAACTCTACCCATTCTTTCCACCACTTATAAAAATTAACTCAAGATTGGGGTGGCACCTGTAGCTCAAAGGAGTAAGTCACCAGCCCCATACACTGGAGGTGGCAGGTTCACACCTAGCCCCGGCCAAAAAAAAAAAAAAAACTGCAAAAATTAACTCAATTAATTAAAGATTTAATCTGAGACTTGAAATGATAAAGATCTTAGAGGAAAGTGTGGAGAAAAATTGGACTGGGGAAAGAGTTTATGAAGAAGACTTCAGTGGCAACCACGACACCAAAAATAAACAAATGAGACTTAATTAATTGAAAAGCTTCTGAACAGATAAAGACACAACAATTAAAGGAAATAGACAACCTTCAGAATGGGAAAAGATATTTGCATGTTTATGACTGTGACAAGGGATTGATAACTAGTATTTACAGAAAACTCAAATTTAATCAATAAAAAATAGCCAAAAATCCCATTTATCACTGGGCAAGAGACATGAAAAGAACCTTCTCTGAGGAAGACAGATGAATGGCTAACAAATGAAAAAATGCTTATTGTCACTATTCATCAGAGAAAGGGAAATCAAAACCACCCTGAGATAACACATAACCCCAAGGAGGATAGCCCTTATCACAAAGTCCCAAAGTTGCAGATGCTGGCGTGGATGTGGAGAGAGGGGGACACTTTTACATTGTTGGTGGGATGCAAACTAATACAGCCTCTTTGGAAAAAAGTATGGAGAATGCTCAAAGAACTCAAATTAGACCTCCCATTTGATCCTGCAATCCCATTAGTAAGATCTATCCAGAAGAAAAAAAAAAAAACACCTCACTTTATCATAAGGACATTTGCACTAGATTGTATATTGCAGCTCAATTTACAATTGCCAAGATGTAAAAACAACCTAAATGCTCATCAATTCATGAATGGATTAATAAACTCTGGTATATCTATACCATGGAATACTATTCAGCCATAAAAAGATAGAGACTTTAAATCTTTTCCATTAACATGGATGAAGTTGAAACACATTCTCAGTAAAGTATCACAAAAATGGAAAAAAAAACTCTAATGTACTCAATACTAATATGAAACCAGCAGACAACCTAATCCACTCCTACATAAGAGAAAAACTCAATTCAAATCAAGTTGGGGGAAAATCATTTTATCATAAAGACATTTGCACTAGACTGTTTATCACAGCTCAATTTACAATTACCAAGATATGGAAACAAGTGTCCATTAACCCAGGAGTGGATTAACAAACTGTTAACTGATAAACTAAGTTTCCAGATCTTTTAATATTCCTGATTTAGTGTGAATGTTCTTGGAATTATGAAAGCAGAGCTCAATATAATTTTGGAAATGTTCTATTAATGAACTATTAATGTAATATTCATAAAATCATGTCCTATGACTAGCCACGTTTGGTACAACTACTTGGCATGCAGATACTATTATTAAATGACAATCATAAGAGTATCAGTAGTTCATGGATATGTAAATGATGAATCTGTAGAGGTACTTGTCAAATACTGTTTAAAAGTAAATATTATAAAATAAATTGTAATGTTACTAGGAACATGTCATGAAAATTTAATTCTTTACATTACTGGTACACACACTATTCTATATAACGTGCTTTTCTCTGGTTATACTTCTGGAGCTAAGCAATTATTGCTTACAAAATTTCCCAAATATCTGGGGCTGCATACTCTTAATATCTTACTTTCTTATGACATTTTCTATGTACCAAATGTTTTTATGTGCATTCATTTCTAGTATATATTGTGTTTTATGAAATACGGCACATACATGTACACCAGTGGTCAGACATGAGATGATCTTGCTATTGTAGTACATGGAATTTTTAATGTTAATAGCTATATTTTCATATAGTAAAACATATAATTATATGACCTATATGTAGCAAAATATATAATACATGTCATAATAAATTAAATTTCTATATTGATAGATTATTTCCTTTTAAAAATAAACTACCTAAGTAAAGAAAAAAAATGACTTTATTCAAATGCTATGTAAATTAAATAACAGAATTATATGGTGTGTGGTAAGGCAAAATCATCATGATAGTTACATGAATGACTGGAATTTAGGGTATATTGGTTACAGTGGCAGCGTGCTCTAAGGACTAACATAAATTAATCTTATGGTTTTAGCAAGAATATAATATCTGGAAAGCCATATTTTCTCTTGAGTTTTTGAACCACATTAATGTAGTCTTCATCTTATAAAATAATCCACACAGTTTCCAGAGAGTTCAACTTAAAACCATCCCTTGCTTAAATCTCTAAGAAAGTGGTTCAGTGTTATTTTATACTACAAAAGTGTTTTAATGTTTATGAAGTCATTATTTGTAGCATGTCACGTGTATTCTGAGCTCCAGATTAATGACATGCCTACAGTTTGCATAAGGTTGACACTTTCAGAGAAAATTTAAAAATCTTAAACAGGTTTCAGATTTATTTGATAGTTTTCCCCATCTCTCTACTGTAAAAGCACAATAGTTTTTACTTATATTTTTATTTTCACTATCTATGAAATGGAAAGTAGGATAATGTTCATTTAATTATTTACAAATTCAGATGGAGTGATTAGTCTTGTTTTTCTCTCCTCTCCTCTGGGACAACCAGACACAGAAAAGTTCCACAATCATTAGTTAACAAATAGAAAATGTCACCTAGGAAATAAGGCCAGGAGCAATTCCTTTTAAGCTGCATTTAACTGTACAATTAGAGTTACAAAAATTTACAATAATAAATAAACATCCCATTTTATTATCTGATTTGAGCCTGTAGTTTTATGTAAAGACTGTTTCTGATAAGCTTTAGGAAACCAGATGACAGAAAAAGTTTAATCTCCTGGTATTACTCTGTTAGAAAAAAAAGAAAGTATGCATTCCACTCTACATACACAGAAGTGTTCTTCTCATTTGCTTCAACTCTTAGATATAACTGGTAGAAAAAAATGTCTTGAAAATGTTTAATGAAGTGGAAATCTGTTATGAGTACTTTAATGTCCTAAAGAATCCAGGGAAATAAGATTTGACATCAGGAAAATGCTAAATCAGAGAAACAAGCATTGTTAGAAAACTTTCCGTCTTTCATGGACACGATTACACATCAACTTTGAGATAGTACTGGAGATAGTGCCTACCATATGTTTCAGCTATTTCACTGCTAGGTATTTACCCTAAAGAAATGAAAACATGTGCACAAAGACTTTCACACAAATATTAATACTAGATTTTCTTTTAATAATCAAAATCTGAACTCAAAACGTCCTTCAAAGAATGAATAAACAAGACATCTGGCATATTTATGGTGTAGAACATTACGCTGAAGTGAAAAAGGGATGGACTCTTGCCACAGGTAATAACTTTGGTAGATATTCAGGGAATTATACTATGTATGAAGAGGAAATCTAAAAGGTTACATGCTTTATGATTCCGTCTATAAATATTTATAGAAAATGCCAGGTTATCAAAAGTGACAGAGAGCAGATCAATGGTTGAGTGGAATGAAGAGAGCAGAGGAGCAGGAAGGCAAGAAAGGATTACCAAGATGAGGACTGGTAGATATGTTTATTTTCTGGATTTTAGCAATGACTTTATGAACATACTGATATAACAAAAGTTACCAGTTTATAGGCTTTAAGTATGTGCAGATTGTTTATATCTGTTATACCTCAAAATATCTGTTACTCATTCCAAGAGCTGTTTTTAAAAGTCATTGTTTAGTCAGATTTAATGTGGATATTTAATATGATACACAAGTTTTTACTTTTTTCACAATTTCTTCTTATATCTTGTTCCTCATCTTGGCTTACTCCAGTCTAGTTTATTTTGTAAAACGTCACATGGACTCTGAGCTCCAGATTAATGACATGCCTACAGTTTGGATAAGGTTGACACTGTGAAGGACATTTTGAGAAAAAATTTAAAAATCTTAAACAGCTTTCAGATTTATTTGGTAGTTTCCCCCAATTATTAATAATACATTTTAAAAGAAATTTTCTAACAAAAGCACATTGAAGATATGTTCTTTTTTACTATTAAACTATTGGCCAGGCTTGGTGGCTGACACATATAATTCTAGCATTCTGGGAGGCCAATTGGGCAGATGGCTTGAGTTGGAGACCAGCCTGAGATAGGTGAAACTCCCCACCTCTGCCAAAAATAGAAAAACTAGCTAGGCATTGTGGATATCTGTAGTCTCAGCTACCTGGGATTCCAAGGCAGGAGATCTCTTGAGCCCAAGCATTTGAGGCTGCTGTGAGCTGTGATGATGCCAAGGCACTCAACCCTAGGGAGACAGAGTGAGACTCTATCTAAAAAAAAAAAAAAAAAAAAAAAATGAAAAAATAAAAAAATATTGCTGGAATAAAATGTGTATTTCTAAAAACTTCTGTGGTTTCCAGAAGCAAATTACTTTCTGAGAATAGAAATCTATGTGGATTCTGAAAATAGTTACCACCTCTCTTTATAGAGAATATAATTATTCAATAGGTCCCACATCTCTTGTGTTGTCTTCCTCTCTTGGCCTATCCTTCCTTCCTTCCTTCCTTCCTTCCTTCCTTCCTTCCTTCCTTCCTTCCTTCCTTCCTTCCTTCCTATCTTTCTTTCTTTTAATAAAAAGTTGTGCATCAGGCTTCCTACTAGATGAATAACATTCTGTTTATTCTCTTTACATTCTCAGAGTTGAATCTTAAAGGAAAGTTGAGTATTTTCTCTGAATTTTTCATCAAATTACTGTTCCTTCTGTTCTCTACAATGTCCAGCAAAGTCGTGGGAGCTACCAAGATTGCTCTTTACATTGAATCCATGCTAAGAGGCTCTTACATTGCTCTTTACATTGAATCCATGCTGGGCGAGTTGAGTAGTTTGGGCATTTTATTATCCCCTAGTCAACCCCTAAACTTGTTAGGGCACTGGTCAGAGACATATTTATAGATAAAATTTCCTGATATATTCTCATAAAACTTTGGCACCTTTAAATATTTTTTTCTCTTCTTGAATTTTTCTCTCATTATAAGGGTATTAAATTAGGGTTTTGTTTTGTTTTGTTTTGTTTTTTGCTAGGCATAGTATACTAAGGGAGATCCCTCACTTCATTTTTTCCATATTTCCCCAGGGAAATCCCAGCTATTCTTCTATTGTCCCCAAAGAATCATCATCACCACCACCTTTCCCTTTTAGAAATGTGATCATTTCGATGACAAATTTGAGGGCTGCTTCTAGGGTGAAGTGAATGAAGCACTTGGCATACATTTAAAGAGCAAACCCAAACATCCATTAATGAAAATAAATAATATCAAAACAATATTTTCTGAAAATAAACGCCACACGTTTATGAACAAAGTAGCACAATTTCAATTAACTACAGGATTATTTGGCATTCTAATTATATTCTACAACCTACATATCTTAGATATCTACAATATACATGGCTTAGATAGCGTCTGCTTGGTGACTCTTTCTGGCACCAGAAGGACAGTATTGGTATTGCTTATTTAAAGTTGAAGTCAGATGCCATTGCACTCACTACCTAGGACCAGTTGAATTCTGCCCAGTTTCCGGGCAGAGGTTTTTCCTTTTTTACTCCCACTTCATAGACAGTACAGGGCAGGCAGAAATCTGCAGGATGAATTCAGTTTTTGTTTATTATCGTCAAATAGTTGAAAGTAAAAAAGCCCAATCTGGGAGTGAAGAAAGATAATCTATAACTTCCCTTATCTGGTTCTATACAGGGAAAAGGAGAGTGCCCTGTTGGAAAGTTTCCCTCATCATGAGTGTTTCTTGAGACTTTTTAGTAGGGTAAATGTTCTAAAATCTGTTCCTTCATGATCTAGCTAATAAAATTACTTTTGGGGGCGGCACCTGTGGCTCAGTGGGCAGGGTACTGGCCCCATATAATGAGGGTGGTGGGTTCAAACCTGGCCCTGGCCAAACTGTAACAACAACAAGAACAAAAATGAAATGACAGGATTGTAATTAAAATATTCAGAGGCTATAACATTTAAAAAAATAAAATAAAATTGCTTTTTGTATTTTATGTTTTTGAATTATCTTATTTTTTCACATTTCATTTTTATAAATGCAAATTAAAATTTGGAATATGATTGGTTCTTGTTTACAGAAGTGTTGGGAATTTTTAATCTACTTCTATGTATTCAGGAAGTACATGACAGAATAATGGTTAAGAACATGAACTTTGGAATCATACAGAATTAAGTTAATATCCCAACTCTGCCAGATTCCAGGTATGTGTCTTCAGGCAATTCAATCTCCCTGAGTTTCAATTTAATCAAACCAAAGGACTGCTATAAAGAATAAGTAATGTAGGCTAAGAATACATCACAATGCCAGGTGCATGGTATCTAAGAATTGGTAGCTGTTACTGATATTAATGTGTATTTTAATGAAAATACAGACAAAAAGATTCCTGGAATGTTCCCTTATAACAGAGATTTCCCAGAAGTCCTCAATAAATACTGCTTTTTGGAAATGCAGAAATGGCTCTGGTTTTACTAAAGAATAATGATGGAATTTTTACGTATTCCCAGGTGATGAGCAAGCAGAGTAAAATTTGTAATGCTCCTGCTAGTTTTAATTTCCTTGCTCAGGCAAGGAACTCTACAAATGACGAAAGGGAAATTTGAGTTTATGCAGTCATTTAATTGCAATAGGAAGATACCCAGGGAAAGGTTGAGCTACAAGTAAGAAGAGAGTGATTAAAGAGTTGTTGCTTACACTGTTACCCTAGGGAGCATATTGCAAGGGTACAAGTCAAATCTGTCAAGTGTAGAACATAAATGTCTTAATACAATAATCAAGTTAATGAGGCAAAAGCTATGTTGATTGGTTTGATGTAAGCACGGCAGATTGTATTAAAAAATCAACACATTGTACCCCACATATGCATAAATGTATTCATGATCTATGTGTATATGACTTAATATAAATAAATGAATAAATAAAATTTTAAAAAAGCAAAATGGTATTCTCACTACCATATTGACAAACAAGATTCTTCCAGATCAAGGAAAGTAAGGAAATTACCCTCATGACTTGGGATGGAGTGAGGAGAGGATGTTCTCAGTTTTCAGAATTTAATGAATGAGATAATAATTAATGATTCTAGTTCATCATTGATTAGCAATGAATTTAATTTAGTTAAGCATAAAAGGTATTTAATTTTTCTAGACCCACTTCCTCTGCTGTCCTGCTAGCATGGCGTGGAATGTTACTTTTGTTGAACATTATTACTAGGCTAATTAGATGAGCATTTGCGTGGAATAAAAATTTTGATTTGGTTCCTCAAATGTTTTATCTGACTGTAAAAATTAATCTACTTGCAACTTTTTTTCTTATCATAATCTTTTTAAGTATAAGACCTGTCAACTCAATTGATTTTTGACATAATTTATATTTTTATATGTAATATAATCTCTAAAATCTATGTTAATATATTTTTAATTATTTTAATTTATTTCAAAAAGGAGAGTAACTTTATTCATCATATTTTTTAAATGTCAATTGTTAGTAGACATAAATTATGAAAATCAGATGTATAGCATAACAGTAATACATGTTATTGTCTGAAAAGATTTACCTTGATAGAATTTACTTTTTACATCATACTTGTCATTGGTAGAGGTGCCAAAGTAAATTTCTTGTAAATATTTAAATAATTCTTTAGCACAAACTGAATACGAGATTCCAGCACTGATAATGTTGCTTGAGATAAGGTTTTAATTTAGAAAAAGATATGTAGTTTTCAAAAATATGTACATAAAAGCAAAAGTAAATTTCAACAATTATGAGAGCCAAAAGGATGGTTAGACTAACTTTTGTAAGAACTTAACTTTTAACTTACTTGTTAAAACAATCAAAGCCGTAATGATATGGATAGAACTACCACGAATGAGTTGACAGGAGTTTGTGATAAATAATTAGCACTTATTTTATTTTTAACACTTCATGGAGTTCCAAATGCATACGTTTACAGGAGTTTTCTAATTACCCTCTGGTAAAAATAAAGACATATTTCTTTTTTATACCTCCCTTGGTGGCATCATAGTTTATTCAGTAAACAAGGTCAGATTTTCACCTCACTTGTGGGGGAGGAAGGAATGATAAAAGCAATTCCTACCTTAGGATTTGAAATGAGAGAAAAAACATTTTTATAAAAAGCCTGTCTAATGTACATACAAGGATTAGCCCCGTACCATACACACACGGACACAGAGGACCACCTCGTAAATATTAGTCATTAAAAGTAAAGATAAATAGTAACTATTACTGATATTTGTTTATATACTAGGCACCTCATTTAGACTGTTGGTTCGCTGAGGGTAAGGTGCTTGATCAACTGGTAATTTTATCCTTAGCTTTTTAAACAGTAACCAATACATGTCAATATTTTTTTGATTTATGTATAAATATTCACAATCATAAGATTTCTTTTAATTTTATTTTATACAAAAATTACTGTTGAATTGGAATAGATTAATCTATATAATAGCTGCAGGAGCTCAGAGACATGTGCAAAATGTAGTCTGGACCTCACCCCAGACCTACTCAATAGGAATCTCTTGAGTGAGGGTCTGTAAATTTATACTTAAACAAGATCTGCAAATGAAATCTAATGCAAAGTTACATTTGATAAACCATGCTCAAAAGGCCTTTCTAATCCCCAAACGGTCTCCATTTTTATCCACTTCCAGCACAATTTCTCCAAAATACTTCTAATTCCTCATTTATAAACCTTAAATATTATTTACCCAATTACCTATGAGACAAAATAAAATTATTTACCTGAACAATCACGATTAACCTCAGGAAGTCTGGTTCCGGCATAACTTTACAATAAAAATCATCGTCTTTCTAATCCAGGGATCCATTGTTTCCGATGACTCTACTCACTCTGTCTTACACTTTCCCATCCTTTATGCCTTGGGATACCAGCCTCCCATGTCCATGTGCCCTAAATGCCCTGCTTATCTCTCCCTCCCACCTTACCATCTCCTTTTCCCTCTCTCCCTTTTTTTCTCTTTCTCTCGCTTAATGATTCTGAAGTTCAACAGATTATTCAAATTACCTAGGTATCTTTTAAAAGATACCAATGCTCTGGCCCCTGCTCTGTTGAATGGAGTCTAGAACCACTAATAGTAGTAAAACACCAGGTGTAACTTATATCCCACTTTAGCTCAGTGAGTTCCTTGGCCACCTCAGCTGGAAAGAATCAATCCTTCTCCTTTGAAGACCATGGAAGCACCAATTATTCCTACTACCACCCACACATGGCCTTGTATCATCCCTTAGCTCTTATCGATTAGCCTTAATTCCACTAGAAGACAAATTATTCCTACCCTGCTAATTTGCAAAGCATAAGTTCTTGATAAATATATACTTTGGGAACAAACATAGAAATGGTTATACTTTTAGGAGTAGGACAAGATGCTAATACGGGACTTTCTAGGTAAGCATTACTTTTAATATTCATACCTTAAAAATTAACTGCTATTTCAATTTTCTTTTGTAAAGGGAAGAGTTATCTAACATTTTAAGCAAAGAAAAAAATTAATTATGAAAAGACATAATCTTTTAAAAAGTGGACCATTCTGAGTTTTGCCTCCTTTCTCCTCTGCTTCCCTTCTGTAAGAATAATTGATCAGGTATTTCAGAACCACCTTCAGCATAAAACATAAGCAAAAGAATTTTTATATGGCACGAAAATTTTCAGAAATTTAAGTTATGCCACTCTCATAATATAAAATAAAAATTGAAATGAAAGTGAAAAGTAAAACAAGCAGCTCTGAAGATTTTAAAACAATTCTATTTCTGATCATTTGAAATATCTGGAGGTTTCTTTTCATGTAGGAAAAGCGTATAGGTCTCTGTCTTTTTCTATGTTCATAAAAGTTATAGCACTTTGTATTGATAGCCATACGCAGCTACTAAGGGTTGCCTCTGTTATAGACTCTGTATTAGCAGCTGTGTTTGATGTCTGTGGATCTTATGGTATTCTATATGCGAACAGAATTCTGCTAACACATTTAAAATATAATAATGACTATTAGGAGTAGAGTATTAATGTCTTAATACAACAAATAAGTAAGTGAGGTGATATATAATTATGTTAGCAAGTTTGATGTAAGCTTTCCACATTGTATATCAAATCAGCACATTGTACCCCATAAACACGTTAATGTACACAGTTATGCTTTAATAAAAAAAGTCAAAAAAATTAAAAAATATTATAATGAGTTAGAGCCAATTACAATTCATATCCATAACATGAGAATAAGTTAGATAAGTATTGTTATATAATTCTGATATCTCAGATGGATAAAATTAGTTTCATCACATTCAAAAACTTGTTTAAATTTAGGAACTTGTACATTTCACCAAGAGTTTGGTTTGCAGAATAGATAGTTAGTTAACACAAGTTACTATGTCTGCAGAGCCTTAGCCTTGACCCTCAGCATTCCCAGCACAGGCACCATAATTGAGTCTAGAAGTCACCTTTTGAATATGAAAACAAAGCGTGTACATGTAAGGAGGTGTGTGCTGAGTAAAGTGCTAGAGATCTTTTTGTTAAACTCCATTTTTTTCTTTGCAGTGAAGTGTCTTAATGATATAATCTTGAATTTCTATGCTTAATGTTCAGTTCAGAAAAATAATCCCAAATGAACATAATCAGTACTAAACCCAAATGAACTTTCCCAGTGCCAGGCCACGTTAATAGTGGCCATTTACGAAGTATACTCTTATTTTAAGTTCAATTTTGTTCCTATTATGTCATAGACATTAGAGATACAGGTTCCAATTCAATTATAGACAAGAAATATTAGAAAACAAAGTGATCAGAGGCTGAGACAAATGATCAAGACAAGTAGAGTCTGTGTCTTCTGTCCCTCTCTTGATACATTTCCCCTTATTTTGCAAAAACAAATCTTTTTTCCTGTTGCAATTTTCTCATTCTATTAAGATTTTTCAAGTTAAAAAATTAAAAAAAAATATGTTAAATTACAACTATTTTGTGGACTTCTAATGTAGGACTCTTTCTGCCGGAGCAAATCTAAGAGGCTTGGCTCCAGGAGTTGTTCCTCTTTTGGAGTTAGCGCCCAAGGCTAGGAGACTCTGAGTGGAAGGATTCTGCTAGCCTATTGTGTGCAGATAAAGTGGGTCTCTAAATTCAACCATTTCTGTCATGTTGATGCGAGGGAGAGAGTGAAGAGATTTCTCTTCAACTCTAGGAAGGAAGGCAACCAAGGCTTTGGCTGTTACTCCAGCTGTGGACTGATTTGAAAGTCCTTAGGCACAGAAAAAACAGGAACCTGAGCTTCAGTATTCTGCAGTGCAGGAAGAACAAGCCAGAACTGTTCTTTACTTCTAGATGACCACTTCATCTTTTTCAACCTCATTTTTAGGATTTATTGAAGGATGCATAAAATTTTCAATTGAATTAAATAAGAAACGAATGTAACATAAAAACTGGCAGAAAGAGATTTGGTTCAGAAGATCAGAAATTCAGTGATCTGTTTCACCCTAGGAAACTTGTGTAATCATCTCTTTTATTTCTTGTGACTGCTCTGTGAAGTTGAAATGTCTTTACATCTGTGAGGGTACTGAGGGCCATACTAGTTAGATAATTTGCATGTAATTTTAGAGCTAATGTTAGTCGATCCAAGATTGCATTAGCGATCTGTTGAATTTTAAATCTAGATTATTTTTAGATTTCATTGTCTTTAGTCCTTTTTTTCTTACATATTATTTAAACTGTAGCATATCATGTTGATCAGTTTTATCATTTATATCTCAGATAATTTATAAAAGGGAGAATAGTATTAAAATAAGGTTCATTTTAATAACATGTAGATAAGCAGTTGAAAGAAAATTTCTTAATTACTATTACAACAAAACTAGGTGCTTAAGACCTATGACAGAGTAGGATGCAAACAATTTGGATCCTCCAATTTGGGGATGCCTAAAATTATGATTCTAGGGTCTGAAGACAACACTCAGCCCAGTCCTTTTTGAAAATGGTTTCTACTGAGCCATTAAGTTTAAAGGTAAAGAAAAAAAACAGTAATGCACAGAACTATTAGTTGAAAAGTAATTGTATCTTTTTTTTTTTTTTTTTTTGAGACAGAGCCTCAAGCC
>NW_003852403.1:30340899-30342613 GCF_000181295.1 Otolemur garnettii
AGCCTCCCAAGTAGCTGGGACTATAGGCGCCCGCCACAATGCCTGGCCATTTTTTGGTTGCAGCCATCATTGTTGTTTGGTGGGCCAGGCTGGGGATTCGAACCTGCCACCTTAGGTGTATGTGGCTGGCGCCTTAGCCACTTGAGCCACAGGCGCCGAGCCTGTATCTTTTTTTAAGTAAATGCTATTGCATGTCATTAGAGTATGTTTATCACCCAGATTGGAAACCCCTTTGGAAAGAAATACAGAAAGGGTACGCTCAGTGAGTCTGCTGAATAATATTGCTAACCCAGGACAGTAGGGAACAAAACAGAGTGTATCACCACCCTGTACCAAGTCTACTGTCTTCTCTTTGTATATTTATTTGACTGTTCTGTCTCTTTTAGAATGCTAAGAATAGTTCTGGGTGACATCTCATTCTTAAATCCCTTTGTATTTTAGCAATTTATCTTCTCATCATTATCTTTGTTTTTCTTCCTAGGGGGCTATTTCCTAAAATTATAACAGCCATTCAAGATGGCAAAAGACAGTTCTTTCTCTCTCTGTCCCTACACCCCTCTCTGTCTCATCAGAAAACAGATGCATTTTGTATCAGAATAAGGTTGTTGGCTTTCACTTCCTGGAAACCCACTGGAAATAGAACTCTAAGGATATTGCAGACATACCTTTTTTATAGGAAGAACTATCAGTGAAGCATTTTGGGATGTCTGTTATGTTATCAAATAAAAAATGTTTACATTTTCAAAAGTATAACAGAAGATTAATCTAAGAATGACTAACTTTTTTCTCCTTATAGTTAATAATATGGAGATCTTTGTCTCAGCTTCTTTGGAAAAAAAGACGAGAAAGAGCTCATTGACAATTCACATTGATCTCTCACCAAAGTATATCCTAAAAGAGAAAATAAATTCTTTAATCCTAGTATATGTGTTTTTTAGTAAAAAGAAATGTCTTCTCATGTTAATAACCCAGTCTTTAGTCTGCTTGAATACTTTTGTTCTTAAATTGGTTTGCTGAGAAATATAAACAGCTGTGCTTACTTCCCTATATCTTCTGGTTGTGATCTATGGAGGCAATAAAAGAGTCTTCACTAACTCTATGGGGAGAGAAGAGGAATTGTAGTTTTGCCTACGGTCACCAAGTTCAGATTTTACTCATTGATTTTTTTTATTATTAAATGATAACTAATGTGCATTAATGCAATTCTGGGGTACAGTGTGGTGTTTTCACATACAATTTGAAATATTTTTATCAAACTGGTTAACATAGCCTTCATGTCATTTTCTTAGTTATTGTGTTAAGATGTTCATATTCTGCTCTTAGAAAGATTTACTTGTACTTTTGTAAGATAAACCGTAGAAGTGATCCCCCCAATCACCCTCCCTCCACCCATTCCCCCATCCCTCTTCCTCCCCCCTCCTCATATTCTTAGGCTGTTATTAGGTTATAGATTTCATAAGAAAGCTATAAGCTAATTTCATAATAGGTCTGTGTACATTGGATACTTTTTCTTCCATTCCTGTGATACTTTGCTAAGAAGAACATTTTCCATCTCCATCCATGTGAACATGAAGGTTGTAAAGTCTCCATCTTTCTTTATGGCTGCATAGTATTCCATGGTGTACATATACCACAGTTTGTTGATCCATTCGTGGATCAATGGGCACTTGGGCTTCTTCCATGACCTGGCAATTATGAATTGGGCTGCAATAAA
>NW_003852403.1:30344207-30362284 GCF_000181295.1 Otolemur garnettii
CTGGTTTGGGGATCAAGGTGATGTTTGCTTCATAGAATGTGTTGGGTAGTATTCCATCTTTTTCTATATTTTGGAAAAGGTTGAGTAGTATAGGTACTAGTTTCTCTTTAAAGGTTTGGTAGAATTCTGATGTGAAGCCATCTGGTCCCAGGCTTTTCTTTTTAAGATTTTGTATAGTTGATGCTATTTCAGTACTTGATATTGATCTTGCTGTTAAAAGAAATTTATCACTTATTTCTGCCTCTTCTTCTATATCCACCCTGCAATTTAAGCGTCAAAATATTTGGAAAACTGAGAAACTTTATAATTGCATGAATCTAATTGCTAGTTGTGAGCACTTGTAAGTGGAATGTATAACTGAAACATGAAATTATCATGTAGAATTTTGTTCTAAATACAATCATCTCATTTGAAATTGACAGCTAAATTAAAAGGATCTTGTAACAAACTAATTTGTTGGCGAATTGCATATGACCTGAATCGGTGGTTAGAATTTAAAAACAACTCAGCGAGAAGAAACCTTAAATAGTAAGGGAGGAACTGTGGCCAAAGCCCTCAAGAGGAAGAAGAAAAGGAAGAGGAAGAAGAGGAGAAGGAAGAAAAGGAAAATAAATAAGATTCCAAATTTTACCCTGCTTCAAAATGAGAAGGATATTTCTGGGAGCCAAAGGGACACAGCACTACATGTACCTGTGTATTGGAGAGGAAAAGAAATCTGAAGAGTTCAGGTACCTGCTTCAGGGTTGATGAAGCAGAATCGCCTTTAGTGTAAGGCAGTACAAGCTCACGGCCTGTCAGGAGCATGTCAGGAGCATTTCAGGACAGGGAAATCTCAATGTACATATTAACATAAAGTGTCCTTGACTTACTTATAACAAATGCATAGTTGGCACTTTGTTCATTAATCTCACAGAGTCTCCTGAGTACTCAGCCCTGTATTTCAGGTAGGAAAAGCTAGGGCATTATTTTGGTGGTTCAGGTACACTTCAGAGCCAACAGCGGCATATGGATTTTCCAGTGGGACAGGTACTTACTGTGTGGAGTGAGCCAAGGACAGTAACAAGACTTCAGACTCCATAGAGGGTGGACAATGTCAGTGGTAGCTCATGGAATACAATGGAAATTTTAGTGTTCAATATTTTTGACTGAACTGTTGAAAACATAATAATTTGGAGCATGGCTGGAGGAAAGGCCATCAGAAGTTTTACAACAACCTAGGGAATGTGACAAGTCACTTTGACTCAGAAGAAACATCCAGAGGGATTGGAAACCTAAAAGTGCATTAGATCTTAAATAGCCCAGCATGTTTGGTCACAAATGTCTTACTTTTGTTGCCTAAGGGTCTCCCAAGTTTTAGTTTTATTTACATACTCCTTCCACCAGCTCTATATATTTATCCAACTAGAATTGTTCTCCTACAATTTTCTATTGTAATCATTTTGTGGCATCTACTCACCTACATAATTCAAATTCCAATAACTAGCTTCTACCCTATGTATCATGCCAACTCTATAGTTCCCTACATTCTCAGACTTTTATTATTACTGATTTTGTTGGATTCCTGCTAAACATTCTCAGTAAATATGCAGAATTGCCTCTTCACTAATTCACCTACTCATAGAATACTTACATTGAACCCACAAAGGCCGAGAGCTTGCTGCACATGCTACAAGCCAGGAACAATGCCCAGCCAGACACTGCTCTCAAGCAACTTAAAGTGTTCCATTACAAGTTTACTTCCTCACACAGAAAGTAACTTGAACACTCTTCTGTGTTGTTACAGTATCCAGGATGTGGCGGGTAGACTAATGGCACCCTACAGTTGGTCACCTCCTAATTTCTGGAATATGTTATTTTCCAAGGCAAAAGGGACTCTGCAGATTTGATTCAGGTTATGGACTTGAGATGGGGAGTTTATTATCTAGTAGAGCGAATGTTAAAGACCTTAAAAATGGAGAAGTCATTCTTGGTGCACTCAGAGCAGGTGCAGAGAGAGGGAGTTATATAATAATTATAGCATGTTATACAAACATATATAAATATATAATAAAATATTAATATTATATAAACTAAGATTAACATATGATATTATATGTTAATTTATAATAAATGGCAACAAAACAAAATGAATATAATACACATCTCTGTATTTTAACTCATAAAGATAGGCTAAAATTTGTTTCATTACAATAATCCTGTACTAGCTACTTGAACACAAAGCCTATAACTAATCTCTGCATCCCCAGCACCAGAAAATTTCCTAGGACATGGCAGGTGTGCTATAAAATTACAATAAATATAGAATTATCTATATTTTTTCTAGATAGACAATGATAAATGGTATGATCTAAGTTTTTATGTATAATATTAAGTATTAGACAGAAACCAATGTCCATAAAATCAGAATTGAAATTAATTAGAAAAAATGAAATCTTAAGGAAGAAGAAAAGTATGAGAAATAGGAAAATTGTATTAAATGAATCAGTTGAAACAGTTCAAATAAGATCAGAAATAAAACAAGGTAAGTGTTGAACACGGATAACATTCTAGAACTGGAAAAAGAAATAATTATAATATAAACCACAGTAGACTGTAGTTACTAAGTAAAATAATTCAAAGAATGAGAGGGAAAATTAACTGGACAAATGCCTGCTGTTGACTACATAGTGTCAGTAATGGAATGGTGATAAGTTGATGGAGACCTTCTGGAGTGAGACATCCTAACAAAAACAGAAAACTGCACTTTAATGAAGTATGTACACAAAATGATGTTTACATAGTAGTGGATTTTGCATATAAATTTTTAAACTCTATATTAAATGAAGCCAATCAAAACTGTGTTTAATAATCCACAGAGTGGGGAGAATTCTAACTTAAAAGTCTGATGGAATAGACAGTTATTGAGAGTCAGGTTGATGTAGAACAACAGATAAGTCCCACTATCCAGATTTAGGTTTTATGCCAGGGGAGATGTCAGTATATTGTGAGACAAAGCCATGTAGGTAGTTCAGGAACATGACTACATAGCATCGACATGTCAATGTTAGTTAGAGTGAGAAGACAGAAAACAAAAGGAAGTCAGTGCAAGAACACAGAGGGATTCAGCACAGTCATGGCACAGGCACCCTGGAGAGCCAAGGTGGGGACTGGCCTCTAGGAGGAGTCAACCAGTCACTTCTGACTATGAGGATAATGTCCAGGTGGACCATTTGGTAGTTGGCTTTTGGATTTTATCTTTGGGTAGTGGATAAGAATGAAAAGAAGTGGCATCTATGGATGAGAAAAGGCTGTTTAATTCTAAGACAAATCATGATTAACAAATGAGAAATACCTCAACAGCAGTAGTGGAAACCGTCACTCAAATAACTGTAAGCTCCTTATAGTCGGGACAGGCATTCAACTTATGGTGTTTAAATAGTGGCAGGACCGGTACCAATATTTACATTAAAAATATGATTATATAAGAGAAAAATAAAATAGTGAATCACTTTTCAAAAAGAACAGTCATATACTGGGTGATTTATATGAAAGGTCCAGAGAGGCAACTCATAAACAGAAAGCAGGTTAATGGTTGCCAGGGGTGCGAGAAGGGGTGTAGGGGAATGACTATTGATGAGTACATGGCTGTTCTTTGTTTGTTTGTTTGTTTGGGTGACATAAATGTTCTGTAATTAGATAGCAGTGAGGGCAACACTATTCTGTGAATATACTATAAACCACTGAACTGTACACCTTAAAGGAATAAAAGTTATTGTACATGAACTATAGGTCAATGAAGTTGTTATGAAAAGAGAAATCCCTGAATTATTTCTAATGTATCATAATCCATAATAAAACATTGCTTAAGGTATTAATATGCCTTCTGGTCACACAGGTAAAAACACAGCATTTACAATTCATTCAGTAAAATAATAGAACATAGAATTTCTCGTCTTTGTCATTTTCATTGATTTGGAAATCTTTAAGACAGATACTATGAAAGAAAGCGGCAAAGATGAGCGACCTGTAGCGGAGTCTCAGAGGACGTGGGAAAGAATAAGAACTATACAATAGTCCTCCTCTATCTGCAGTTTCACTCTCTGTGTCTTCAGTGACCTGCAGTCAACTGTGGTCCAAAAATATTAAATGAAAAGTCCCAGAAATAAAATTTATTATACCAAGTATATTATACTTATACCAAACAGTATAATGAAATCTTATGGCATTCTATTTGCTTGGGATGTGAGTCATCTTTTGTAAACATCTGTGCTGTTTATTCTACTGGCCTCTTAGTCATCACATTGCCTATTCCTGACATCCAACCATCAGCATCGTCACGGCTCCTTGACCCGGGACTCCACAAACCAGAAGTTCCTCCTTCTGACAATAAGTCAGAATTCTCACTAGCCTAATGCTGTGTCACAACGCCAGTGCCATTCACTTCACTTCATCTCATCACATGGGCTTTATATCATCTCACATCATCACTAGAAGGGTGAGTACAGTATAATAAAATATTTTGAGAGAGAGAGACCACGAAGACTTAATTTTTGTTAAAGTATATTGCTATGATTGTTCTCTTTAGTTATTAGTCATTAATTTCTGACTGTGTCTAATTTATAAATTAAACTTTATCAGTTGTATGTATGCATAGAAAAAACATAGTATACATTGACTTTGGTTCATACTATCTGCAAGTTTCAGGATTCCACTGGGGGTCTTGGAAATGTATTCCCAGGAATAAAGGGGAACTACCCTTTTACATACCTAAATTCCCAGATTCCTCACTTGTAGCTGAATTATAGTACCAAGCTCAAGGACTTCTGAGTTACAGGCTGTACCGGGTCATCGCTGCCCTGCTCTCAACCTATTATGCCATTCCTGGGTAACCAGAGACTTGGAATAGCTGACTTTATCTGCCACTATATCTACCTAAAAATATATGGATAGTCTTAAAGATATTTATGCTAAGAAAGTCTATAGACAATTTGACACTTAGTTTTCTATGTTTCCACATTAATTTTAATGGGCTCATGTAAAAAAACCTAGCTAATTGTATATGCTCGGTTTTGGATTTTTGTGCCTGTGCTTAATTATGAAATTTCATAGTTCTGTTTAATAAAAAAATTTAAACTACATTATAAATGCTGCAGATGACCATCTGCTTGATCTTATTACTCACAAACTCAAGAAATTGACTATGCTGAATACATATGCACTGATATAAATGTGTGTGTGCATGTATAAAATTTATACCTTTTCAGCTCCAAAATAGATAAAGTATTTATGGACCAAACAAGGAGAAAATAGCCCTAAGACAGATGTGTGTGTTCCCCATAATACTCTATAAGCTTTCTGGAAACAAAACAAAACAAAACATAAACAACCTTCCATTGACATTGATTTTTGGTTTTTGACTACTGACAAATAACATGATGTTATTTGCAGTTTGGCTATTTGTGTAGAAGATAATTTTGTTTTTGTTGAATACAGGATTTCAATGAAATCTAAGCTGTAAAATGATATATGATATGTATTTTAAGTCAAAATAAGAGACAAATATGTATGCATTATGTTCAAATGTTAAATTTTTCCCCATACACATGTACACATACTGTCAAATTTAATAAGATTTAAAAATTACCATTACTATGTTAGCATCATGTTATGTACAAGTTCTAGTTGCTAGTTTAAATATTTCATGACAAATTCAAAGCAAAGATCATACTTGGTCAGAAGATCTCACTCATGGCAAGTGGCAGAGTCAGTTAAGAATAGAGCATTTTATGGTAGATTAATATCATTATGATACAGGATTCTTCTACTCAGGGCTGGACAGGGTGGGTGAGCTCAGAAATCATTATCCTCACAGACTCATCTCTAGGCACAAACAGACCTTTACAGGATACATTCTCTGGACACAAGCAAAACTCATATAAAGCAACCTGACCAGTATCTTATCTGGGTTCCCCTGTCCCCCAAGGCAGGGAACACATCCTACTGATTCTTCTGGAACAGAGAAGAGCTTCCTGAAGCAAAGACTACAAGGATCTCATTCCTTTGCACTATTACAATTTTGAAATTAACTTTTGCCCAATCCCTTGGTGCCAAATGGTTGTGACATATTCCAGACATACATTCAATCTCCCCCAAACACCCTACTAACAGCAGTATAAAAACCCTAGACAAGGTGGTGCCTATAGCTCAAGGAGTAGAGCACCAGCCCCATATACTGGAGGTGGTAGGTTCAAACCTGGCCCCTGCCAAAAACTCCAAAAAAACCCCAAAAAAACCCTAGGCAGAAAGCCCACATAGGTTTCCCACTCAGTTCCCCCTTCACTGCATGGAGGCTTCCTCATCCATTTTTTATCTTTAAATAAATTCTGTCCTGTCGCTGACTTGCATAGTCCATGAGTTCATTCTTTGACTCTGAAACCAAGGACCTGGCAGAGAGAAATTCTGGCTATAATCATAAGACAATTTACAACTTCACTGCAAATCAATATGCCTGAGCAAGAGAGAGTCACATTGGAAAACGGGAAATATATCAAGATTTTCTTGGGCAAATATTTCCATGCCACAGAAATCTTGAAAAGTCAAAATTCAATTAAAACCATAAATTTTATTCAACTATCAGCTGAATTTGTCCTTCGTGGCAAGAAATGTAGGTTTTTTTCCCCATCCCTGATTTTAAGTCATGTTCAAGTCATATCTCCATTAGAAATATATATTCCAATTCGTTTTTAATCTTTAAATATGCTAATCTTCGCCTCACCTCAATTCTTTGAACTTCCTCTTCTCTGACTTACATGCCCTCAGAAGGTCTTCAGACGGTTGCCTCTCTTCCGTCCTTTATACCCTCCTCCTCAGTGGCTGTCCATCATTCCCTGTTTCCTACCCATCATGCTCTTTTCTCTATCACTCTAAATTAAAGCGTGACCTGGTGTGACCCCAATGCCTTGACTTATTTTCTAGTTAGCATTTAGACTTCTTTCCTGCCCCATCAAAGGGAATGCTGACATAACAAGAAGAGCACATTGCCAATCTTTGTGTGTTTTCTAGTACATAAACAAGTCATTTTCAAGAGTTATTGTTAGTTAATTGAATGAATCATTCTAGAGACTCTAGAAGGTTGATGAGGTTATTATTCACCTTCTGCTTGCAGGTGCTTATTTAAAAAAAAAGTAATTATAAATCTACTTTAGTAACCTCTTTTACTGTTTGGGATCAAGTGCAACACTCTTGTCTCTGTCATAATGGTTATCATATATGCAGGCTAACATAGCCGCACAGGGTATTTTGGAGAAAGTTAAGTAGTCTGTGAGAAAGACGGTTTATTAGAAACTAATTTATTATTATTATTGTTATTATTATTTGGCGACAGAGTCTCACTACATTGCCCTTGGTAGAGTGCCGTAGCATCACAGCTCACAGCAACCTCTAACTCTTAGGTTTATGTCATTCTCTTCCCTCAGCCTCCCAAGTAGCTGGGACTACAGGCACCCACCACAATGCCCAGTTATTTTTCTGTAGTAGTTGCCTTTATTGTTTAGCAGGCTCAGGCCGGGTTTGAACCTGCCAGCCCCAGCGTATGTGGCTGGTGCCCTAACCACTGAAGTACGGGTGCAGAGCCTAGAGACTAAATTGTTTGGACCCACCCCCAAACACTGCCTCATTTTATAAACTATAGACAAATAGGTCTACAGAGAAGAATAAGGATAACCTGGACCCACAGTTAGCCATTCTCTTTCTAAGCAGAGAAGTAGA
The DNA here is from genome assembly GCF_000181295.1 of Otolemur garnettii. Taxonomy (NCBI): domain Eukaryota; kingdom Metazoa; phylum Chordata; class Mammalia; order Primates; family Galagidae; genus Otolemur; species Otolemur garnettii. The sequence continues at coordinate 30,351,954 of NW_003852403.1, forward strand.
ATTTGCTGTAATGGTTAATGGAACTCAAAGGCAGTTGAAAAGGATTTTCTCATTTTAATACCTTGTTGTATTTCACATACTACTTTTTCCTTTGTTTTTTTTACTCAGTATGACATGTGATCCATAAACAACATTTTGAAGTGGACAAAATTGCTCTATTTTTCCTTCTTGCAATGTAAAGATGTGCTGAAATCAGAAAGAGAAACTGTTGAAGTGACAGAACAAATTTAATGAATTCTAGAGGAAGATAATGAAGCAGGTCTTTTGGAAACTAGAAATTTAGGGGCTGAGGATACTTTATTATTTGCGGCATTCTTTCATTTTTAATTTCTCTTCTTTCTTTTGTTCTTTTTCGTGGCTTATCATCAAACATGTTTTGTATTGTTCTACTTCTCTCCAAGTGATGTTGTTTTTTTTGTTTTTATCTTCTATGTCTCCAAAATGGTTTCAGTTAATTCAAACTTAGCCAAATTATCTATGTTTATATAAGTGCTTATTTGCAAATTATTTGTAGTGAATGTAGCTCATGAAACTGTCAAAGACTTTATTTTGTGTTATCTCTTGTATGCCTCCATATCTTACTTTGAGATAATGCATACCTACTTAAAAGTTTTTCTGGAAATTTCTATGAGTCCTTTATACCGGTCTATTATGAAAGCATACTGGTTTTGTCTCCTTAACATTTTGCTTAAACATTAATTTTACTTGGTATACTCCTTCTTACATGGATCCAACAAACTTGCAGAGCAAAAAAGTCTAATTAAATATACTACAGTGATGCAAATGAAATAATAATGAACTCTTACTGCTTTCTAATTAAGGTAGAACATTTAAATTAGTTACTACATCTCCTGCCAAAGACCGGATCAATCATGATTCATATCAAAGGTCTAATTTTTCTTAAAGGACTCTTCCATAATCCTGCTAAACTTTGCCTCAAACTCTGTTGCCTGAGAATAGCAAATTATAAAACATCTAAAGTTATTATAGCTATCAAAAGACCATTTATATTTTTATCAAAGTATTGGAAGAGAAAAAAAACACCGAAAATGTCAGATGTAAAGAACCAGACATAAAAGTGTTCTGTTTTTTCTTCTTGCAATGTAAAGGCTTCCTGCCAAAAGCTTACAAGATTCTCTGGCTCATGAATGGCAAAGCCAATGCTATAATCTGAGTCTCTTTGCTCCCCATTAGAGATTACAGAAGGAAGTTTATTGTGAAAGAGTATTATACAAGGAGATATCGTAATTCATATGTTTTATCATTCAGCTAAAAAGAATAGATAGGAGAACTCCCTGCAATTTTAATCTTTTTATGGCATGTGTTAGATGAACGTAAGCAGACCTCTGTTTGATGCAAAGAAATGAACTCACCCCGCTCATTGCTGCTGCCGCAGGGTAGTAGTAGAAAAAGATAGAAGGAAGAGGTAGGACAGAGGCTCATGTCCTGGACTGACTGGGCATTCACATTCAGATAGAAGGAGAGAGCAGTAAATGACTCTAAGAGCTTTGAAGAAACAAACAAAAATGAAGACACATCCTAGGAACACTACAATGTGTTTAGGAAGATGAATAGGAATTTTAGTTTCCTTCCCTGCTTCAAAATTTAGTGAAACATTCACTTTTTCAAGAAAGATGCATTATTGCCGTGATGTACTACAGACTCTTCTCGCAGCAGTAGAACACAGCAGAAACACTGAAGCGTTGCTTGCATTTATGATTTGCTCATCTTCTAGGTGGTTTTCAGGATGTTAATAGCAAGGCATAAAGAAATGATTGGAATGCAGATTCTCACAATCCATCAAAACAGTTGCTAAAAATGTCCTAAAGCAACCTTTACTGTGGAAATGATTAACATTTTGAAAATTTATTCAGGGAAAAACATAGCCTAACAATGTCTATGCTTCTATATTCTTGTCAGAGTGGGTACTATCCATGATGGATTGACCAACTTTCATGAAAACCTTTATTCTTAAGACAGCAAATATTTCCTGACACAGCCTGTAGGAGTTTCTTACTCCTGCACAGCAAAGTATCACAAACTTCATCACTTAACACAACCCAAGTTTATCTCTTGGATTCCGTAAGGCAGAAGGCTGACGTGTCAGGACTAAGTTCCCTGTGCAGGAATTCACAAAGCTGAAATCAAGGCTGAATTCTTTCCCGGAGGCTCTGTAAAGAATTCTGCTTTAAATTTTAGTCAACCTTTTGGCAAAAGGCAGTTTCTTTTGCTCAAGAGTGATGTCTCCATTTTCTTCTGGCTGTGGGTTGAGTGTTTCTTGCAGTCATCACAGGTCCATTCACAGGTCCTTTCCACACGGACCTGCTCAGATTCAAGTCACTCAGCAAAGCTCATCTCATCCTTCTCACGCTGCAGATGCTGAACATCTCTGACTTCTAACACAAGCCAGAGGAAATTCTTTTTAAGGACTTGCGTGATTAGGTTAACCTCATTGAGATGTCCTTCCTTTCTTAAATCAGCTATGTTATAATAAGTAACCTAACGCAGGAGTAACATCAATTAGTTTCACTGTCTTGGAGATTATGCAGGGTGCGTGCACTGGGGGGCAGGGAGGAGGACCAGAAAACCTTATGGGTCATTTTAGAATTCTGCCTGCCACACAGTCCATAGATCTTTGTGCTCATGTCTGTATTAAATTTTTAGGAGGAACCAATAACTCCTAAGCAGATATCACAATGACATCAAAAATGCAAATGATGGTAATAGCAGGTCTTTTTAAATAACTAAACTAAAATAAATCCCTAACTGTTTTAGCCATTCATCTTTAGCTTTTTACAAACAGAATGTGTTTGTTGTATAACAACCAATTTATACGGCATACCTAAGGCTCTTTTTCATTTTTATAGGGCTTGTCATACTTGGAGATATGGGCCAGAAAGATATTCCCACTGCTGCAGTGAGGAGAGGAAAACACATTCATCCTTTCTTGTGTAACCTTGGGAAGGCTTTCCTCGGTTGGCTTAGGGAACAGCAAATCATGCCAACTAGCCTTTTCTGTTATTTTCGAACATAATCCTATTCCAAGATGACTACTACGTTCCATAACTCCTAGAGAGCCAGCTCAATTTATATATTATGTTTGATTTAGAAAATCAAGCTATTCATCATAGTTGATATCAAGTCTGTATTTTATTTTACATGTACCAATGGCCATCCTGGGTATAGTAATAATTAAATTATCATATTTATATTTCTTATATACCAAAAGCATTAATGTGATTCACATGAGCAATATAGGACCCTTATTTGTTTGCTACCTTTACAGAGACTATTGGTGCAATCATTCTTTATAATATTTTGTTTGATAAAAGCATCCGTTTCACCAGTCTGTTATACCTCAACTTTGTATAACCCTTAAAACAAAGAGTGTTCATCAGATTAGCATCAACTTGGAACAAGATGATAGAAAATGATAATTAATGTATTAAATAATACATCCATTCAGCAACTATTTATTGAGGGCCATTTGTGTCTCTGCTAGACTCAGGGGTTGTGATGGTGAACAAGATGTGATCTTACCCTCAAGTCATTTTTCATCTTTTTAAAGAAATTAATTTCATTACTTACAATGAAAAGAAAATTACTAAGGTGTATTATGGGCTGCTCTGGAAACATAAAATGGACAACTAATAACATATAAAATGGACAACTAATTTTATCCTAGGGACATTGAGAGCGTTGATGAGCTGAGAGTGAAGGCACGATATTCTGTCAAGAACCCTAGGGTTTAACATGTCTTTAGTTAAGACCATGCCTGCCAAATTATGAGCAATTCAAAATGGGGAACCATCACTTCTGTTAAAAATATTTATTTATAACTCAAAATAATTAACTGATTTGGCAGAAATACAGCCTCAATTACTGACAAAAATGAGACAGGATAGTAAAACAGGAAAGAATAATATTTATGTTTCAGAAGAATAATTAATACATAATAGTGTATATTCAGTTAGATGAGTAAGACAAAGAGAAGGAGGGATTGTTTAAAACAAGTAACTAATAGCTACAATTCATTCAACACCTGCCTTATGGCTACTTCCCCTCGTGGTAAACTGATTTCTCCATGTTTATATTTGTAATCCAGATCTTATCACTAAGCAGCCTGGATGGGTAATACTGGTTAAGAGATATTCAATGTGTTGAAATAGACAATAAAGTATAAAAATATATAATGTAATTAATACATATTTAGAGATGAAGAGCATGGAGTTTATGGGATATTTTTTGTGAATTGTACAGTTAATGCGAACATTTTAGGGCACATCCAGAAAGTATATGTTTCAGTACACGGAAATGGAGGAAAAACAGGCCGAATTTGGAGGACCAGGCTGCAAACCATAGCCAGAAGAATGTGGGGAGCTGACAGCACAGCTGAGAGTTCCATCCTACAAAGAGGTGTTCCAGCTAAAACTAAATCCATTCAAAGATGAAGATGTGAAAACTTCTTTTCAGACTAACGATATGATGGGGGAAACCTAAAATATAAATAAGTGTAAAGTATTCTCATTCTGAGTAAGGTCTGCCATGATAATAACAATAAAAAATCAATAGGGAAAAATATAGTTTGTCTATCAAAGACTTCACAGCACCTGCAATATTGAATATTTCTTAAGTAGTTCAAGGACATTTCAACTTGTAAGATTGGTGTCAATAATCTTTCACATTCCTCACTGAATGAGGTTGCTACATGGGAGAAGCTCTGCCCCAGGAAATAGTAAAGCTCATTTTCATGATGCCTTTATGTGAAATGGCTTGTTTTGCGATCAATATGGCACCTTCCAGGCTTGATTGTCCACCCCTCCCCCAGTCCCTATCCTTTGCTGAGACGAAAGATATAGTTGACTGAGGGGGAATAGGCCCTTTAAATGTGTAACTGCCCTCTCTGAAATCACAACTGTGCGTTCTGAACAAAACCAATGGGTGAAAGTCACAAAAAGAATAATATTGCAGATAAATGTTGGCTTTGATTTTTGCTACTTTTGTTTTTCAATAAGACTACTTTGCCCTCTTCTGTTCTCTCCATCACTAAAGTAATTAAGCAGAAATAAAATAGTCCTTTGTCAGAGCCCTGTGCAGGGAATTTCTCCTTTGGATAGAGGGTAGTTTCAATCTATGTTAAAGCCCCTTTCAACTCCAAACAATGCCATTGTAAGTGTATTTTTCTCATAATGAAAAAACAAATTACGCAAGTTAATGAATAAATAATTAGAGAATATAACAATGGGGAATAAAAGTAAAATTACAGGTCCTGTAAATAAAAACTGTAATAAAATCTACTTGCTTTATATAAATATATCACCAAGGGCCCCAGGTTCATTTCTTTGGAATTTAAAAAAAAATTGCCTTTTCTCTGTTTAAATATCTCTCATTAGACAATTATTAGGTAGAGGAATGGAAAAGTGTGTAATGCGTTGGTGCCACAGGAGTAACTAGGAAAATAAAAGACAGATGTTGTAAAATAATCAAGTTACCAATGTAATTGCTTCAGGAAAAAATTGAGCTCAGACAAAAGAAAACACGTTTATATGAATCATTGCATTTAACTCATTTTTAAAAAGTCTCTTTCTAATTATATTAACGAAATCAAAGGCTTACATCTCATGGAAAGGCTTTAGCATTCTATTAGTAAGATATTTAATTGTCATTAAAGCTGTCTCCTGGTGAAAACCCTTCAAATACATTTTGAAACTTGAGAGAAAGATGAGAGTGAGCAAACTGCAGCTACAGAATGAACTAAAAGAGGCCATGTTTTCTTTTAGAGTGAATACTGATATAAAACTGGCATATTGTAAAATTATAAATTATAAACATTTATTTAAATGAAAATTCAAATAATATGCTATGACTTTTCTAAAACAGCTATTCAAATAACTGTAATATTCCTCTAACAACAAATTTATTTAAACTATTCTTATTTTAGTTTTTAATTAAAAATTAGCAAGTAGTTCAAATTGAAATACATATCAACATGTGCCTATACATATCACATATACACGTGTACAAACACACTCGCACACATATTTATACACATACACAAATAGGGCTTTATTTTACTTATTTTCTGTATATTCTAAAATGTTAATATGAATTCCCAATTTGTTTCTCAAGATTGCTTTTCAGTGAGTGCACCCCTACATTTAATTTCTTTTTAATTTTAAAAATTTTTAATTTTTATAGATTTATAATAGTTGTACAGATTTATTTAAACGTGTAATATTTTAGTAAAAGCAAATAATGTGTAATAATCAAATCAGGGTAATTGGGGTGTTCATTACCTCAAGCTTTTATCATTTCATGTAACAAAGATTCCAATTCCACTTTTGTAATTATTTTGACATATGCAATAAATAATAGTTCTCTCTAGTCACCCTATTGTGCGACCGAATTTTCGGTTTTATTCCTTTTAAACAAATACAATTTTTTGTATTTATTAACCATCCCCTTGTGTTTTCTTCTCCCTTTCCCTAGAATTAGCCATTTTGTGAAGAATTCCTGCTTTGTTTTTGTAACGAATTACATTTAGAAAACAATATGTGGGTGCCATTTGTGCACTTTCTTATTGGGATATCCTGATTGGTAAGTCTTTTCCCTGGACAGATTTAGTAAATGCACATATTTGTCCATGCACACACACCCTCTGTCTGTGTATCCAATACATATGAATTTCAGGGAGGCTTGGACATTTAGTCTACAGCAGTACTCATGTGACTCTAAAAATACATTATGTCTTCCTCAGAGTCATTATTTCACCCCTGTGAGTTACTATCACTACTTGTATAATTATTTCCTCTCTCTCTTAATTGATTGAGTGTCAAGAGGGTCTGATATGTCTCTAATTTATCATTCCTTCTTTTTCCATAGTGAGCAAAAATTCGCCCATAATAGCTCCTCAGTAAAATACCTAGTAAATTATGTAAAATAAAATTGTAAACATTTTATGGACATGCTAGAATTGTGCTAGTCCCACCTTCTTAATGCTTCTCTTCTAATTCCGGTTTTCATACTCAAATGTGGCACTTCACTTAATGTTAATAATAGGATAAGCTGGGTAGCTATGGAAGAGGAGCTTATTGGGACTGGAGGGAGACGGTAAATAGGAGAGAACTGTCACTGCACTGACTCAATTGCTTTTCCCTTTAAGGACAACTGGACTCTACTTCTTGCTTGAATGAAAACACAAGTGAACAACGTGATTATTGAAGAAATACCAGTATAACTATGGCCGCTACATGATTCCTGTCTTAGTTTGGGACAGTACAGCAAAATACCATAGATTGGGTGGTTTAAATAACCAATTTATTTCTAACATTCTTGGAGGCTAGAAAGTTAAAGATCAAGCTGCTGGCTAATGTAGTTCCTGGCTCCTGGCTTGCCAAAAGCTTTTTCTCATTGTATTCTTTTTTTGTTTGTTTGTTTCTTATAACATAACTATGTACCTAATTCTCATTACATTCTTACATGGAGAAGAGAGAGGTAGCTCTGGTATCTCCTCTGCTTCTTAGAAGGGTGCTAAACCATTATGAGGTTCTGCTCTCATTACTTAATCTAAAGTTACCTATCAAAGGCCTTACCTTCTAATGTCATCCTATTGGGGTTAGGGCTTCGATGTATGAATTTAGGGAGTAAGGACCCACACGGTCCATAGCAATTCTCTTCAACATCTTCTTATGCTCTGTGGTTTAGTAGAAAGGATAAAAATAAGGACAAAAATATGTTATTTAAAATTAAATAAGATTTTGAGGTTGGTGATGGTTAAAAACATGCAGCTATCTGGATTCTATGTAGACCTGTGACTTTGAGGCAGGATCCTTCTGGATCCTCGAGTGTGGCTTTTTGACTGAATCTAAATTTTACAGAGCAAATCCTTTTAATAAAGATATTTTTTTCCTGTGGAGTTTGCATTCAGTCAAGGGGCTACATTGGGGCTCTGGAAGGTCGCATGTAGCCTGAGGACTCAGGTTCCCTACCCTTGATCTAGAGCCACTAAATCTTCTATGTAACACAGACTCCTATTGAAATATGATGGGCATTATTACATTAGTCTTGTAGAAATGTATTTGTTGAGAAGGATCTCATAATACAATATATATATTTCTTCATTAGTCCATCTTAGTGTCACATTGTAATACTTGGATATAAAGTAGAAAAAATAAGGTCATCTAGACATTTTAGTCATAGATTATGTAACTATAGCTACTTCAAAATTTGACTAGGTTTCTGATGAATCCACTCTCCCACATAATCATCAAAATGCATTTAGTTATTGTAAGAATGGTTGATCACATATTCATTACTCATGAACTTTTGTTTCTATATAAAGTCACAGCTCTTTTCTGGGACTTTTGTAAGTACTGGCTTCAAAAGTTGGCATTGAGTCTGTTTTCCTGACTGACAGAGATTATGATTGGTGCCTTGATGGTAGGAAAAAAACCATAAGGTTTAGTTATTCTGATGTTAGCTCCTACAATGAAAGCTCTAGAACCACTCAATCTGAAAATCTGTGTATAAAACAAAACACTCCTTACAATTTCTGGTGGTTCACTGGCCCCATAAAACCCAAGAATTTTCCAAGTCATTTCAAAGCCAAACAAAACAAACACACAAACAAGAGGTTTTGAGAGAACATAAACTGAAAGATGCTGTATTTGGCTAAACTCAAGCAATCATTTGGGGAACGAAAAGCAGAAGAACTTTTGCTTTTCTAGCAGTGATTAAAGAAGGACACAGAATGAATGTCTCATAATAGCAAACTTAACAAAGGCAGCCTTCTCTGAGTACTAAGGGAATGCTTCAAAAGATAAAGCCATGGTAACTAAAAGCAATAGATAAAGCCAGTCTACATATTCTTCAAAGGAAGTATTTTTGGATACACTTTCCTCAAAAGATCGCCACTCTGTTCACTCTAACAGTCATATCACTCAAAACAGTATTCTCCACAGAGCTCATATTATGCTGAAACACATTATATTTTAGTACTAGTTTTGACATATTGGCAGTATCTGCCATTTGATATCAATCAAGATAGGATAATCTATGTTGTAGGAGCAATTTAAACTAGATTGTATTTAGTGTTTATTTAATAGATCCACAAAGGTCAATGGGAAGAGGAAGTGGGAATTTATTCCTGATAGCCATTTAGTGAACAAAATTGACATTTTCCCCATCTTGTAGTTCCTTCATTATCTATACATAACTAAGACTGGTGAAGAGGAAGAAGAAAAATTGAAGTGTTCTATAGGATATTTTAAGAGATAAGCTTGGGTATCACTCCTGGTCACATTCCACTGGCTGGATCCCAGTTATTTGGCTTCAGCATAACTGCAAGGGAAGCTAGGAAATATTATATTTATGTGTGTCAAGGAAGAAGCAATTCCAACAGAGTTGCAGACACATATTGTTGACTCTGAAACAATATCTCTGCGCAATGTTAAATTTAATCCCTTGTATCTTTTCCATGCTTTGGGATACTGTACCTTGGGGTAGCTGCTTTTTCTCCTTCCTAAACTCATGTTCCTCTTGATTCCTCTTGGTCTCACATTCGTGATATAGAGGCACTGTTGAGCCTGTGCTGGGAATGATTAATGATCAAATCTAAGGATAGTGGTAAGGTTAGAAAAGTCAGGAAATATTGCCAATGTCAGACAAACTAATTTTATGCAAAAATTAAGTTGTGTTTTAAGTATGAATATTTCCCAAATCCTATTAGCCAGCACCCAGTTACATGGCCTCAGTATAACTACAAGAGAGGCTAGGACATGTTGTCTTTCTGTGTTCAGACAAGACCACTTAAAGGAAAGCAAAGAAGAATTTATTGTTCAAGATAAGGATGTAGCTTTGGGTACAGATAAATAAAGCAATCACTGCAAAAGTGGCTTAGTATGACTAATGCTCCACAAGTGTCCTGTTACAGATCTACATAATTCAAATGTTTTAAAGCCTTCTCACTTTGGATAAGAGAAATAACACAATAACTATGCTTCTGTGGGAACAAATTTTTAATTATTTTTAGTAGCATCAGTAACATAGTCGTCACTTCTTGGTCTAGATGTAGCATGTAAAGAAGCAAAGCCTTTGGAAGAATGATATCCTCGTTTCTTCTAGAGTAATCTGAGCAAAGGCTAAGAAATACTTTCCGGGCTCAGTGCCTGTGGCTCAAGTGGCTAAGGCGTCAGCCACGTACACCCAAGATGGTGGGTTCGAATCCAGCCCGGGCCCGCCAAAACAACCATGACGGCTGCGATCAAAAAATTGCCGGGCGTTGTGGCGGGCGCCTGTGGTCCCAGCTACTTGGGAGGCGGAGGCAGGAGACT
>NW_003852403.1:30362375-30406002 GCF_000181295.1 Otolemur garnettii
AAAGAAAGAAAGAAAGAAATACTTTCCGAACTTTTTTCTAAAACTATTTTTTTATCACGTTTGAGATAAATCTAGATTTTCATTCATACCAAAACACATGGTCCAACATGTAAAAACTCAGCCACTGCAAACTTTCTTTGTAATTAATGCACTTAGCAAGATCTTAATTAATTTGAGAATATAAACATAATGAGAAGTCATCAACCTTCCCGAAAAAATAAAAAGACTAGATTCTATATATGATTTTCCATTGAGCTGACTCTTTGATGCACTAAAGGATGTGGTTAGGATACCAGAGGAGAGGACAGACTATATTTACAGTTCTGCAAAATACTAATTGTGCTCAACTGTCTGTTTTACGGACATGGAAATGCTTCTTGGAGTTAGAATAAGTAGGGTCTATGTACAATTCATTACAATGATCGTTTAAGAAATCACTGATCTGTGATAAAAACAGAGCCTCCAAGCCGTGATAAGAGCATTGGTGACTAAATCTCTCCCACTCTGAAGCTTCCAGGAACATTTATGTTCCTCAAACACTTTTTGTACTCTTGACAAGAGAAATGGGATACAGTGGTATGTTAACTTGCCTGCTTTACAAGAATTACTTGGTGAGTCTCCAATTTTGTTAGTCTTTCTTTTCCCCTGGGGGTTAAATGGCAATATCTGTCAATTATGTCATGAGACACAACCATAGTCACAATTTTTTTCCTAACTAAATGAAGGCTATTCGCTCTCATGGAAACATATAGATTAAACCAAACCAAACCAAACAAAAACTAACAACCAACAACAGCTTCAAATTTCAGCTGCATAAAAAAGTATGCAGCCTGAATTTTTCTCCTCTGTTAAGAACTAGAATTCCAGCAGGAAAAATTCTTGTGGAATGGAACAATTTCTTCTGAAAGTAGCTGGAGGTCATCATCCTAAAAGAGGATGTGTTACATTTTCTCTCTATATTTACACTTACTTAAAGGCACAAACTAAATTTTCAGAATAGCAGGAATTGCTTCATTAAAAAAAAAATTATCCTATGCTACTTTACTTCTAGGACAACATCTAGAGATAGCAAAGGAAGCCTATTTATTCTCATAGTAGGAGGAACATGGCTAGTCCCCAACATATGCTAGTGGAATTACCTTCATAAAACTAAAACTGTTCCTCTCTATTTTCTTCCTTTTGATACATACAACAACATTAGCTCAGATTACCTTCCTTGAATGCCTTCTCGGAGTTATCCCCTTTGAGGAAACTTTCATATTATAGTCTACAAGTCTGTATCCCGTATTTCATCCACATATTATGACATAAGTTAACTGTTAGCAGAATTGGTATCTCAGGTTTATGCTGGAAGATTTGCAGCTCTGCTCCATCACCATCAGCACAATCTCTTCTGATTTAGGAAGCCCCAGGGACTAGCAACCCTTGCTTTCCTTCAGGTTTGTGCCCTAGCTGGATATGCAAAGACAGTCGTTAGCATCAAAGGTGCTTCAGGGAAGAGAGATATACATCCTGATCTAGACAGAGGGATGCACACTTCTCTTACTCAGCCTGTATTCTCTTAATTATATCAGGAAATATTTAACCAACACAGCTGTTGGCCATGTGGCTTAAATGTGCTAAATCATTTCTTATCTCAGAGCTTATTCTCATCACATTCTATGCAATTGCAATGCCAAACTCTGCTACAGATCAAAAATCAGTTTTGCCCTTATGAAAGTCTGCAGGGAACAGAAACAAATGATTTTACTTTCACAGTGAGGCAATTCACATTCCAGTACATTAAGGTTGTCATACTCATATACATTTAGATTCTTGATAAAAAGAGGACTTTTCCTATGGTCTATGTATATTTGCTAGAAATTAAATATAAGAATAAAAGGTGACATATCTTTTCTTCCCACATCTTCTCCAATCACTTGTAATAAAAAGGCTAGCAAGGAGGTAGTCAAAAACATTTTGCACTTTTTACTCTTCACCCTAACTTAGCATTTATTTTAAAGTTATCGGGACTTTCTGGAAGAAAGAGTTTTAGCAGGAACATTGTTTGCTTCCTAGTGAGTATACATTTCCCTGACCCTCTCATCTCCTAGAGACGGGCCCTTAAGGGAGGTGGATGACAACTTATCCTTGGCTAGACAGTTGTAGGGACACAAAATTCATTAGCTAGGCCAAGTTCATGTCTAAAGATGCTGAGCAGGGCAGCACCTGGGGCTCAGTGGGTAGGGCGCCGGCCCCATATAACAAGGGTGGAGGGTTCGAACCCAGCCCTGGCCAAACTGCAATAAAAAATAGCGAGGCATTGTGGTAGGTTCCTGTAATCCCAGTACTCAGAAGGCTGAGGCAGGAGAATCCCCTAAGCCCAGGAGTTGGAGGTTGCTGTAAGCTGTGTGATGCCATGGCACTCTATTGGGTGTGACAGAGTGAGACTCTGTCTCAAGAAAAAAAAAATGCTGAGCAAAAGAAGTCCTATGGAGTGCCCAGCACTTGGAAAATTGCCCCTAGAAGGATGCATACAATTTCAAATAAATCATAATGAACACAGATGGTCATCTGTTTCAGGTGTTTGAAATGTCCCCACCTAGGAAATACTGTGTGGGGAACTGAAGTGAATCCCACTTAAATCAGCTAAGAAGCTCTGAGATTTTACTGGGAAGTTGTAGTAGTCACCCTGCATTATTGAATTTCAATAATTTAAAATTATCTAAAACTTAATTACAATGAGTGATTTAAATCATGGCAATGATTATGGAAAATCCAGTAATCTTCCTCAATGTTCCAAGTAACCAGACAGATGAAAATGTTGACTGAAATTACCCCCATTCTCCTTTTGCTATTTTCATGGTATATGCACTAGCAGGATATAAAATTATTTAGGGCCGAGTGTTACGTCCAAACATATTAACACCTTACAACACTTAATATAATATTATATGTTGTTGACATCCTTATCCAACACCTTTGGACTTGATACTACGTAATGATCTATTATGCATTACAGAAAGGTTTGTTTCTGTTATCAACGTTTTTTGTAGTTGCTAAATGGTATACAATATACAAGGCAAGATAATGATGTGATTTAGTTTACATACTGCCTCATATTTGTGCTACTATGTGTATTTTCACGATTGCATGCACGCACGTACACATCTTGTGTTAACGCATTTCATAATCTACTAATCCTGAAAACTTCCAGTTTCTTTATATCCAGATACACTGATCTACATGGGGTATTACAGAGTATTAAAACTCTATTTTTAAACTTTAATAATCAGATACGAGCCTCAAAATTTCAATATATAAAAGATGCATAATGCTTTTAATTCATGGACTTATTGCAGTGATAGCATAAGAGGAGCTGTTACCTATATATGCAAATTGTTGGCACAGAATGTTTGTTATAACTAGGAGAAAAAGAGAAGGCTCATCATGATGCATTGCCAAAGGTTACAGATAACCTCGGTCAATCACCAGTTTTATTCCGGCTCAGTAATCAGAGGTAGCAGATACACCCATAAAACATAACTGATTCTCATTATTCCTGGTAGTTGTGGTCTATACTTTTGCTGAACTAGTGAATGTTCAATCATTTCTCCCAGGGGAAATATAGAACTAGCTTCCTGAAAGCCTATGGTCATAACATGTTCATCAGCCTATCCATAAGTAACCTTGTTTTATACTTACTAATTTTTAAAAAGACATTTCATTTAACATATATTGTTGATTCATTATTGTTGAAGTCACCACCAATGGTATTATAGCTCATGCCCACAGTAATGCATTTTTTTCCTACAAAGCACATCATAGCCTTCTTGCACATAGAATACTACATGCCAGATAGGACTGTGATTGAGGACAAATTTTAAATATCACAATCTCTAACAAGAATCACAAAATAAGAAAACAGTAGCACTCCATAAATCATGAAAAGAGCACTTATTTACAGGAACAGAGCTAAACCATGAAGGTGGAATTTTGCCTTGTACACAAATCAGCAGGTGACTCAAATTTTTCTCCACTCCTCACATTATAGTGGCATGTATATCGATTTTGAAGTTACAAACACATTTAGTAAGTAGGCAAATATTCCATGTGAATTCTCAAATAATGAGGATTGACTATAGTTTTTAAGCATGCAGATAATTGACTTTGGACAAATCTAGCGTACCAGAGTGCATGCCTTCCTTCAGTGTACTGATCGGCAGAATGTTCGGTCATGTACATAATATTGAAAATATTTTATGAAAAGATACATCTTTGTGGTTATGGAAATAACTATGTAATTTTAAGAAACAATAATGTTACAGAAATTTAGGCTTAAATTACAGTTTGATTTAACCAAGATAATAATGTATTACTTTTTAAAATGCACAAAAAAACTTTGTCTGATACTGGAGATTTAAGTCTGTGAAACACAAGAAGACATCAAATAAGACATTTAATAATGCCATAGGTTAGTTGTTTTTCTTTCAAAAATGAGTAGAACACAATTTTTGATGTCTATGTTTTACTCATTCACTCCTATGGTATTCAACCACAAGGCGGAAAGTGACAAAGTGCTTTTTGACCACTGTTAAGCCTCCTTATGCTTGCTAGTCGAAAGGCTCATTTAACCTACAGAGGGCCCCATGGGGTTATTCCTGGCTTACTAGTTGCTGATATGTTTTTTAAAAAACATAACAGTTGAACCTATTATACAGGTAATTTGAATCTGGATCTTCTCCTAATACAATAGTCAAAATTATAAAAATGATGTTTCTATGTACCAGATTGGCCTCCTCATAGCTGCACTTGTAATATATCTTATGGAAAATAAGAAAAAAATGAAAGTCATCTCCTCTCCATTACTATCAGTGAACATTTATTTGACTATATACATAAGATACCAAAAGGAATTTCAGCACAGTTACCCACAGTGAAATGCAATGATGACCATTTAAAAATACAGCTGAACCCACAACTTGAAAATTAGTTTAATTATCTCACCACCTGTCCAACTGTTAGAAAAAATAAATGGGCCTTAATAAGAAGTGAGAAAAACTCAACTGCAGGAATTTCATGCTGCTATGTGACCTGTATTACATCCTCCACAAGGACTGATACCAGACTTTCAGGTTCTTGGTCTTGGTGATTTGAAGAATAAATCTGCGGACCACAGATCATTGGCAAGACAGAATTTATTTACAGAAAAAGAATATAAAAACACTAAAGTTTCTGATAGGGAGAGAAAACCCAAGTAAGGAGAGAAAGGCTCTCTCTGTTTCTCTCCATTTAGGGGTATATATAGTGCATTGGTTCCTTCTATATGAAGCCAGGAAATGAATGGACACAGTCCCTTCTGCTGGAGGAGGTGAATGAATGTACTAATGAATGGACGCAGTCCTGTCTGTTGGGGCAAGGTGAATGAATATATTAATGAATGGACACAGTCCCTTTCCTTGGGGCAAAGTGAATGAATGTATTAATGAATGGACACAGTCTATTCATGGAATTGAGGCCTAGGAAACTTACATGAAATTGACCTATGCATACGAAGTGGGGGTTTCCATATTCAGTCATAAGTGCAAAGGGAAGGAGACACCAAGGTGCCAGTGTCTCCCCAGCAGTTGTCCAGTCCTTTTGGCTATTGGAGCCTCTGGTGGGGGTGGGAAGCTCCCCCCACTTGCCTACACTCTAGCCTACTGGCTCCTCTGCCTGCTGCCACTGCACCAACACCACCAAGGTGGAGAAGGCAGGTCCTCCAGCCCAGCTCTGCTGAGCTAACTGGGGTGCCACCTGTCCCATATCAGGATGAGCCAACTAAGATTTGCAACTCAATTTGACCACATGTATTATATGCCTACAGTTTGCCGTACACTGTGATGGGCCCTAAATAGCATTCAAAGCTAAGTAAGCAAAGGAAAACACTAGCTATCAGGGCATCCTAATTACCACAGAAGTACATACAAATTGTTGCAGGGATTAAGAGAGGAAAGAACATGCGATTGTAAGAACTATGAAACATTTTGTGTGGCAAGAGTTTGTGCCCTGGACCTTAAGTAGCTGGAAAAATCTGGGAAGGCCACAAAGGGGAGCTCAGCTTAGAGGGAGGGGTTTCAGCTTGTGTGTTAGAAGAATGTGACATAGGAGTGATTTGTAAGGACATGCAACCTGAAGAACATTTATGGGAAACTGTGTGTGTGTGTATTGGACATATGGTAAGAATTGGTTCAATTTTTATAAAGCCAAAATGAAAAATTAAACTTGAATCCAAAAAATAGAAGAACCTTTTGAATAGGAGAATGATATAACAAAGGGAAGCTATATCTTTAAAATTCTTATGGAGCAGGTTACAAGCAAGTGTAGAAGAGGGACAAATAAAAAATTAGGAGACTAGTTTTAATTCCTCAGTCCATGTTGCTTGCCTCCTGTGTATTTTCCCATTGGAGGTCCCTAATAACCTTTCTAAAAGTTGCAACAATGATTCCTATTTTATAAAGTCTTGAAGACTTTAACTAGATTTCTCAAAGTAACAGAGGTAGTTTAATTGTGAGCTGAAATAGAAATTATGTAGTGTGTTTGGGTTTAGGGCATGGGAAGCAAATGGTTGAATGAATAAGTAAATGAATGAATAAAGGAATATTTTGTGAGACTCCATAATACCTTAATAAATTTACTTTCTGTCCCCAAGGAAATTCATAGTTAATTTACCTTGAAAATGCTTTCCCTTTTGTGCTTTCTATCATAGGCAGCTGTAGGAGAGGTGCCCAACAAACATGGACTGTACAGGCTCTCCACATGTTTCACAGACACAGTTAAAAACTCCACAGTATAATTCCTTGCAAAAACTCTATATACTTCATCATTGCCTTTACATATGTGGTCATGATGAAAGTTCCAAGTTACACAAAAATCAATAAATGCAAAATCCACACCAATGGAAATAAACAAAAGCCTCCCAGAATCCCTGATCAGCTGAGTAAGTTGATTGGCTCTGGTGAATCAGGAAGGCCCTGTCCATTGTGTTTCTTGGCAATGAAATAAGGGACCATTACACAGTCTGTTCCAAACTTTTTGTAGTGACCTATGTATAAGCGATTTCTAAGAAGTACTTACATTTTACCTCCCTTGACCTTTTAGGCAGTTAGTGTGCTAGAGAAATACTCCAGGATGTTCAGACTTGTGAATTGGGCTTCATTTCAGCACAACTCAACAAGTCCTGGACATATGAGTGGGACAAAATTTAAAGAATCTCTCACGTAGAAAAGAAAGACAAACAAACAAAACAAGTTCCAAATGTTCAAAAATAATATGAATAATTCAAAGAGAAAATTAATAGTTCATTAAAAATCCCAACACATTGCTATATTGTTGCACTTTGAGGCAACAGTAGCCTAATCCAAGTCAAATGCCTGGGCTAGACTGATGGGGTTTATATATATATATATAGATAGATAGATAGATAGATAGACAGATAGATATATTATATAATCTTGAGAAGTCATTTATCCCATGTGCATTATCTATCAAATGGGGACTAATTACATTACTAGCATCATACTTCTGGTGAGTATTAAATGAGTGGATATAAGTTGCTTAATACAGTGACTGGAACATAGCAAATTCTATATTAATAGCTATAATAATTTACTATTATTATTATGGATTTTAAGCCATCTGGACTCTCTGAGCCTTTAAACTTAAATAATAATAATGATAGTCACAAATATTGGTGTCTCAAGTTGGAAAGATGGGGTGGAGATAGAGTTTGCAGAGTTGCTGCAAAAATTTCTATTTTCAGGTGCTTGTATGAGAGCTGTGCCTGAGAACAGGTTTACCCAGAAACTAATTCCTCCCAGAGGAGCTTACATCAGGTACATGAGCTAGATTTTATGGCTTCCCATAAACACTAAATCAGCTGCTCCTCATAGAAACAGGAGCTTGAACTGGGCAATGCAAACAAAACTCACACTGAATCTCTGAGAGGCTGGCTACCACCAAAATGCTCTTAGTATTCTTTGAGGGAACAGTGAAAGAAAAAAAAAGAAAGAAATCCCGTACTCACAAAACTAATCCTCAGTTAAAAAAAAAACAAAAAACAGTCCCTTTAGCTGAGCCCTACTTCTCAATTGTTGCTATAGTCATTGTTTTATACTGTTCTTATTGTTCAGCAGGTTAGAATTGCATTTCCACTTAAAAATGTGCTGTTTTGAGAACATTGAAAAATGACTATAAAGGACATATTATCTTCAGTTCAGGCCCTCTATGAACTAAAAAAAACAGATTAAGTTGGTAAATTTCTTTGTATTGTACTGCAAAAAAAAAAAAAAAAAAAAAATCTCTTCCAAACTCCCCCAAATTCACGAGTTTAAATGACTTCAAATATAACTTTCTAGCAAAGTTGTCGACATACAGAAATGGCACCTATTTAAATATTTCTGCTCTGGCAGAATTCTTTCATGATCTCTTCTTTCTTCATTAGTATTTTCCTTTCAATTTATCAGTGCCATCTAGAAATACAAAGAACCATCATATCTGGGGGATACATGTTCATACTACCAAATTCTTTTTTAAATATCTAAGATGTTTGCAAACAAATCTTTAATCTTAAAAACAAGGATTATTAAATTATTTTAAATAATATGTTGACTCATAGACAAAGCAAAGTAGAAAGAAGTTCTATGAAAATTTTGACAGGACACACGAGTTAAAAAGTGTCCTGTCAGAAGTAGATATAATCATTATTTAAAAAGTTTCTTATAAAATTAATAGTGGATATTATGGTAGAATGAACTTGAAAACATACAGAACTTACTAATATTGGAGTTCTCCCACACTTGGGAAAAAATTAGCTATATTTTACTTAACACTTACATGTACCAGATCTGTGTTAAATGCTTTATCATCTTATTTCCCATGGGGCAATAATCCTATAAGGAAAAAATTATCATTCTTTTACAAAAGGAGAAATGTAACTGAGATGCAGAAAAAATTAAGAAACTCATTTAAATGTCACATAGCATCAGTGACTAATTAGTCATGGAGCCAATATTTTAGTGTAGGCTGATTCCGTGGCTTCTGAGAGCTTAAACTTGCTGAATTGATCATAATGGAGTCAATAAAAATTCATAGAAAGACAATACGCAATGAAAAAAATACCATTCTGGAGGGCCAGTGAGCAGGAAGGATTGAGAGAGAAAGACATCTTAGGCTCTAAGGTAAAGCTGGATCTTACCAAAGTTGTGCAGTGATTCAGGAGGGGATGCTGGATAATACTCCTTGATATGCACATGAGTTTTGATAACATCTGTAACTCCTAACAAACTAATCAGGTAAGTAATCATTTTTCTCACTTTGAAGTTAAAGAAACTAAAGTTTTTAAGACATTTAGTAATTGTTCTAGACAACACAGTTCATAAAAGATGAAGCTGGGGTTCAAAGCCAATCTGATTGTAGAGCTTATGTAAACCTCAAGCTATATTGGTTACGTTAGTTTAGATGCATAAACTATTCTGAGCCTCACAATGTTTTTATGAGGTGCATTGAGATGTGGAAATATTAAGGCAAAACACAGTGTCATATATTTGGGATTTAATCCCAGGCTTATTTATGATAATGAATGAAGTTCCATAGAACACGCCCCTGAAGTAAATTAACTTCAAAGGAAACAATTGAGCCAAAGTAATAATATCTAACTTTAACATTGGTCTCAGTTCTAAGGCCAAAACTTCCCCCAGAAATTTTTTAATCATGAAAAGTTGTTTATTTCCCTCTAAGACCATTTTATATTCATCATCTGGAAGCTCCCAGTTACTGCTTTTTGTTGAGTTCACTGAGGGTAGTATTCTTCAAATGAGGAAATTAATCAGTATTTGATGTTTTACTTTGTTTCAAAACAAGAACCAAAAAAACCCCACAAAAACTATAGTGTATGTCTTATGTTGTTTTTCTATGAATGACGGTACAGATTTCTACTGGAGAAGCAGCAATGTCACCCACAGTTTGACTCAATTGTACATGTATGTGCTATCTGTCACCCTTTGAAAAATTGAATAACTTTGTCATATTGTAGCCAGAGCTAATATCAGTGTTGATGCGTTTGCATATGGGAGGAGAGTAGGGAATTTAGATAAGAGTGAATCAACAGTAGGAAAATGGTAACACTTCTGCTTCTCCGAGGTTGGCAATTTCTTCATGCTAGTCAACCTGGGCCTTGATTCCTTCCTTTCTCTGGATTTGGAAGCTACGAAGCAGTGTGTTCCACATGCCATGCTGTGGCTGAAGGATTGACATGTCCCTCACTCAGATAATAATTGGTTTTGGCTTCCTGCCTACCAACAGCTGCAAGAACAATTTAGAGTCTGACTCCAACACTTGACTCCATGTTTCTTTGATTTACTTTTTCCCAGAACAGTAGGATTTTTGGTTGTTATTTTAAACTCACATCTTAAATTGTGCGTTGCAAGGTTAACCCTTTTTAACTCCTAACTTGTAAGTCCTGTTAAACATTATAAAATAGCTTATAAACCTATATACACATAACACGTTGAAATTTCCTTTCCTAAATTATCTGATCTTTTAAATTTCTGCTAAACATGGGAAATATTTATGTTCCCCCTCAACCCTCAGAACTCTGGGAGACATCACAATGGAGTCTGATACTCCGGTTTTCTCTTGAGCATAGACTAGCCGGTCACGTCTAAGTGGCTAGATCTGGGTTTATTTATTATCCTTGCTCTAGTTCATGCTAGAATACCTGACATGTACAATAGACATGACTTAACCAAACTGAAAAGACTCAGATTCTGACATCTCAAAGGAAGAACTGTCTGCACCAGAGAATCAGTCACTTTTATGTGAATGAAGTCCTGACAAAACCAAACAAATCTCTTCTTTAAAATTGCAGAAAAGTGAAAAAATGAAAAAAAAAAAAAAACATTCTCAGGCACCTGTAGCAAACACATGCAAGGTCTGAGTATTTGATGTACTCATTTAATTATCATACAATAATATTTTAAATAAATACTGCCAGAGGTCATATTAAGGAAGAAAGCAAAACATCTAAAGAAATCATCATAAAATACTCAATATACATGAAAATTCATTCTCTGAGCAATTAGACATGTAAAATCTAAACCTGTGAAGGACTCAAATGAAGATGCCATTAAGACAAAATTGAATTATTACCTCTGACTAATAAGGAAAATTAAATAGCCGGGCATTGTGATGGGCACCTGTAGTCCCAGCTATTTGGGAGGCTAAGGCAAGAAAATCACTCAAGCCCAAGAGTTTGAGGTTGCCGTGAACTGTGATGCCAAGGCACTCTACCAAGGGTGATAGCTTGAGATTCTGTCTCAAAAAAGAAAAAAAAAAAAAAGGAAAATTAAGCTGTATTTAATAGGATCCAACATAGAAACACTATAAATCTTTTAATTTCATTTGTAAATAACATGCAACACATGCATCATTATTCAGTCAAGTCCAGTCATAAGTAAGGATAAACACACCATTCCTCCTGGAAAATTCTGCTAATCAAGGTTTATAGCTAACTGTATACTGCACAGAACAAGTGTCTTACAAATTGTTATAGTGGAGACCAAATTAGATTGAGTTTTATTAACACAAGATGAATATTCTTTTGAGTATTAACTTTGAATAAATACAGAGATTAAACTCCCTCTATGGGCTCTGAAGAAAGGAAAACTTGATTTCCCCTTGTCACCTTTAATTCAGGCATATCACTATTGGCAAATGAGGTGGAATTGTATAATTACACTGGCTGCTTTAAATTTTTGCTCCAATTAAAAGCTGAGTGATAGTAGCAAGTTATTTAATCTTTATGGCTCTTCTTTCCTGTAGTTTTAATGAGAAAATAATACCAAGTCATATGTCTGTCATGAAGTTTTAAAAAAGCAATTTTGAAAAGGATTTAGATAATGATTGACACATACTAAGTGCCCTATAAATACCAGCTCTTATTAGATAAAGATAATTATCTATTATAGAAAATTTGCATCAGATTCTTCATTCCTCTGAACTCAGATACTTTGTTTTTCACCTGGGGGGTCTCGGTGGTGTCTCCCTAGTGGTGTGGAGAGGTTGGAGAGGGGTTTGTGGAGACTGCGTCTTACAGCATGGAGATGCTGAACTGCTTGTCGGATTTGGCTTCTTCTTAGTCTGCGATGGAAAACAGCCCATGAGTTTGGCACTGGTGCTGCAGACACCCTCCACTGCCTGTCTTCAGCTGCCCTCAGGGGTCCCTCTCACTACAGAACACTCTGATACTCCCATGGGTTGCCCCAGAACAGCTTTCCTACATAGGAAGCCCAGGTGCTGGGAAAGCCGGCTGCCTGACTCCATCTTACTTCTACAGCACAGAAACCATGAAAAGGGGGGACTTTTCCCACACAGCGTCTTACTGTTTGGAAGAGTGTCTCAGATAGAGAAGCTAGTTTCTCCCACATTCTGCTTGTGGTTTTTCCACTTCTCTGTGGCCCTAGTGTTTGGGGTTCTCAGATACTGGTGAACTCAGATTGGAATTCTAGAATATTGGTGGGGATCATCTTGGCACTAGATAGATTTTTTGTTTTGTTTTTTGATTTTCTTTTTCATTTTCCCTGGGAGAGAGTGAAGCCAGATTGAAGTTGTGACGTCCTTTGACCCAGACATTTTAAAAAGCACAGCTGTTATTTTGCAGAATATTACTGAATGTGGATTTTTTTTTTTTTTTGGTTGTTTTCCTCAGGACTCAATAAAAATTATGCATTTTTTAGGTAGCGGTATTATAAAAAAGCACTATCTTTTTCTCAGTACATTTTTTCACCAGGAAAATGATAGCATTATCTTATAATTACTTATTGAAATTTTAGCCATTTGTCAAGATCTACTTCAATTACTACCTCTCTAATGAAGCCCTTTTAAAAACCTTTCTAGTTTTTTTTTCTTGAACTATCATATAGTCTGAATCATTTTATGCTAATTATTTCATAAAACTATTAAACAATGGACCATGAAGTCCTGTCATGTGTTGGGAGACAATACATGTAGACTATAGTTTAGGAGAATGAGGCCCGAGGTCAAATTGCCTGTGTCCAGTCCCTGAACTACCACTTCTAATTATGAAATTCTGCAGCTCTTTCACCTCTCTGTGACCCACAGAGGTTACCTAACACAAAAGCTTAATTCTATTATAAAGATTAGGTGTAAAAATTCTTGTAAAGAGTTTTATAAGTGCCAGGAACAGATTAAGTGCTCAATAAAAATGAACTATCATTTTTATGCAGGTTTTGCCTCCTTAACCATAATCCTTACCTGCTCTCTCTTCACAATTATTTTCTCTCTCTTCTGCTTTCCTGCTCTGACTTTCATATTTCATAACATAGTTTCAGGACAGTGTCCTGACCCTCATGTTGCCTAATCTCACCTTCATTATGACTGATGTTAGAATGGCCTATCTTAAGCATAAATCTCTATTTAAATCACACCCTCTGCCTTCATGGGCTCATAGCATACACTTACATTTCCTCCGTATAACTCAAAATATCATTCACATTTTCATTCTTCTTTCTTCAATTATGCCACTGTTTTGGATTCATGAACCTTTTGTGATGTTTCACAAGTCATGACTTTGCTAATGGAGCTGCCTTCACCTGCAATGCCATTTATTCTATATTTTTCCCTCCTACTAAATCCACTGGAGGAATTCTGTCCACATTCGAGGTTCTGGCTGAAGCATCATTTTTCTGATCATTTTCTTCCAACTGTTTGAAGCTGTTCACTTCACTTATAATGATATAAGTATCATTATATTATATTTACATGCTGTCCAGCGTACTGTTTGTTAACAGAGAACCTGTAACTTTGCTGTGCCCTTGTCTGTCTGTCACTATTATGCAGCCATCATTTTGAAGATAAGAATTGTACCCAATTCAACTTTATATCTCTGGCATTTACTGCCTTTAGTATGGTGGCTTTAATACAAAATATTTTTGAGTGAATAAACAGGTAAATGTTGTTAGTAACGCAATTATCATTGCATTGACCAGGATGGACTGAAGGTACTTGATTTTTCTTTGATCAGAGGAGAATATGTTTGACACTGTGCTCACTTAGAAACTCAGATAGTTGGAGTCCCTAGATGGAGTATCACCAGATATAGTAGAGAAGGGAGCGTGGTAAAACACAGGGCAGTTCATAAACTGCCAGGGGAGGTGCCAAGCATCACCACTGCTCATGTGAAACCAGCATGGTGCAATTCTACCTGTGCCAGAAGGAAAAGAACTGGAATGTTATAGATCAGAACTATTCACTACAAATCAACACGGAATGCATGAAACTAAATTCATTAAGGTCACAAAATATATTTCATGAATCTGTGTATTTTTTTTGTAAAAATGATCATAGAAACTGTGCATGAAATACTTCAGAATGAAAGAATAAGTAATCTCACATTCACCTTAAACATCAATCTAACTTATGATTTTGGGCAAAAAAAAAAATATATATGTATCCGTAAAATTAACTAGATCTAGAAAGACCACATTTAGTTAAAAGGTTCATTGACTCACTTCATTTGATTTCCCATTTTCTTAAATCTCTGCAGTTTCAAGTTAGGAAACATTAATTGTATATTCTGGAGCTTTTATCCCAGAGTAAAATGAAAATCATGTTCAAGATGTTGCTCTTCTTCTGTTATTATTCTACCTTTAATTTTTTTACCATGCTATAATAGAATCCTGTCATCTACAAACACTAATCATGTGTGGGGTGGTTTGATAACAGTTACTTTTTCCTGTGAGAAATTGGGTGCTGCATTTTTACCCTGTGCTAATTATCTTCAGTGCATATGATTTAATCCCTTTCTAGTCCCACTGAACACAAACCTACTTGTGATCTAACATAACCTTTGTGCATTCAATTAGACTTTGTAGAAAAAATTACTGTTACTGAATTTTTCACTCTGGATTCCTTCCAGTGGTTTGCAGGCTTATATTCTTGACCTCATTGAATAAGCCATGAGTGGATGAAACATCATTGAAAGTGGCTTAAGAGATCATGCAAAGTGCTAAACTTAAACATTGATGAAATATAATTATTAGGTTGTGACAAGAAGCTTCTTAATTTCAAAGCCTTGAAGCTTTTTAAGTTATTCAGAGGATATGAGAAGTACAATTAAAGAGGAATATTAGAACATTTTTCCTAAATGTCACATATGAGTGTTCTACATTGAAATACACTTATGGAAAGAAGAGAAATATCTAAATACATTTTTTCCCCAAATGTATACTGTTCTGTAAAAGTCTCTTCCCTCTGGGGTTTTATTTGGGGATTCAAATTCAAAATGACATGTGCGTTATGGAATTTCTGATCCTGCTACATAAGTAATCAGGATATATACAAAATCAGCAATGACTTGAAGAATACTGTTTTATTTTTTTAAAAGGTTTTCATTTAATTATTTGGAGATAAGTTATAGGTAGTTTAGGTTAGAAAAAATGAATAATAAGATGTTTTTCCTTCCCAATAGGATCCTTATTTCCATTCTATATATGAGGACTTTCATCTTCTATGAGTGTCTTATACTCTGCTCAGCTCTGATTCAGTACAGAAGAGCAATGCCATCACACAAATAATATACTTGACCACAGAGACGCAGGAAATGTACCACTCCTTACAAAGAGAATAGACATGATTTTCAAACAAATTTTGAACATAAAAAAAATGACTGCAATAGTTAAAAGTGAATCTCATTAAATTTTAAGTGACAATGAAAAGAATATATTCACCAAATATAATCTGTTTAAAATGAAAATCACAATAAAGACATCAATTTTATAAACCACATATATTTTGAAATTACAAATTGTTTTAATTAGTAATTGTTAGGTTAAAAATCAGAATATTACAGAAATTGCAAAATAGGTTAGGATTTCCCATCATTAAAAGAAAAGTTTATAGACCTACACCTGTGAGGTAAAAGGGAACTAAAATTCTAAATTTTATATTATATGTTGCTAAAATTGTTCCCTGTATACATTTATCAAAAATAAATTATTAAAAATATAAAGAACTAAATAATTTTTTCAGAACAACTGGACAAATGTCAAAATAAGAAAGAAAATAATAATAAATAGGACAATCCACATAAATGAAATGATAAGCAAAATAATCAAGTAATATTTGATAAAGAGTAAAAATAAATCTAAAAGCTAGGTCTTTGAATATCAAATATCAACATAAAAATGACATAGAAATGCCTATTATCAAATTGATTAAGATAAAATATAAAATAAGAAAATTAACAATGAAAAAGAACTAAGTCCAGAGATAACATAAATCAAAAGAATAATAAAATATTATTAACAATAACACTATGATAAATTTATAATAGTTGACCGTATGGAGAAAGACCACTTCAATACAAGGTTTTGTAAATAATCCTGAATGGAAAAAATGTGTACAACACATGTCTTAATCTTACCCAAAATAATTTATCAGTTCACCATAATATTTGTAAGAATTCCAGAGTTTTTTCAAAAAACAAGCTCAGTAGAACTTATTATGAGTGTATAAAAGTCTATATAGAGTTAGGTCAACTTTAAAAAGGAAAGAAAGGGAGCATATAGAATACATTCTACTACGTGTTCAAATTTATTTTAAATCAAATGAATATTTGATAGGCATATGGTATTAGGTAAATAATAGAAAAGTAAGAGAAATAAACAAATACATGACTCAGACACAAACCAATGTGTATGTGGAAATTGACATATGATAAAGGGAACACCCACAAACCATGTGGAAAATCACGTATTTATTAGTTGATGGTTAGGAGAAAAATAAAGCTGCATCTTTATATTATATGTGGAGAAAGTTAAGAAATTATACCCCATATAAATTGATTAGAATCAAGATATTTTATAGATAAATTGAAGTGAATAAATTATTAAAACCAAGAAAATGTGGGAGAACATCTGCCAGGAAAAAAAAAAGGAAGAGGCTATTTTTCACCCAAGGAAATGTCTTTTTACAAAACACAAAAGCACAAACCATAAACGAAATGTAGAAACATAGCACTATAACAATATTAAAGATTTCAGTTCAGCCTAAGGACAGAATAGGTGAAGTCAATGGACGGATGTCAAAATATAAACAGATATCTGCTGACCAGCAAGTATTCATGCATATTAAATGTAATTACATCAAAATTCCATCTTATTTAGATGCCATTCGACATCCACGAGGATGGCCAACATTAAAAGGAAGCATAACACATGAAGTATTGGTGAGGATACACAAAGGTAAGAAACAAAGGTTTGCTAGAAGCAGTGTAAAATGTATTGGTAAGGCCACTTTATAAAGTATGGAAATTCAGGATTCATATACAAAATTATCCAATGAACTTTCTCCTCGGGATAAAGTCTTGACAAAAATTTGAAAAGTATACATAAAGATAGGCATAGACAAAAGACATTCATCAAGCCATTGTTTGTGATGACAAAGAGTTTCATTCATGCAACCCAATTTTTCATAACTAGAAAATGCATAAATAAATAAACCTAGAAATATACACTATAAAATAATATAGTTCATTAATAGTAAAATTAACGAAGAGTGAGCATCAATAAGATGGCAGAATAAGAGACCCTAAACTCTTTTTTGCTCCACAAATTCACAAATTTCAGCAATAATTCATGGACATAGTCCTTTGGTGAGAAATCAGAAAATAATTGATAAATTATTGAACCCAGGAAGATGTAGAATCAGACTCAGTCAAAGCCATTCAGGATATTCAGGACACACTTAAGAAGTATACACTGTCCCTTGTATAGTGCTATATGGTTAAAAACAGACCCGCCACCCCCCAGACTTACCCGAAGTCATTTAACACATCTAGTACTTCAACTTTTCTGAGGGGGCTCCTCAGAATACTGGCTTTTGTTTTTCCACACTTGAATCTCAGATGGGTTGGCACAGTTTAGCTATCCACAGGAGAATGAAAGCAGTGGCTTAGGCTGATAGATGCCAATCATTCCTCTCCTTGCTCAGCACAGAGTGAGCAGATAAAATATCCCAGTGTTTAGCTTCCCCCGGGGAAAGAGTTATCCCGTGTCCAGGACTTCAAAATCCAGGACACTAGTTTGAGTACTCCTACTTTTACATTTGTCTCACTATTCCTGAAACTTTGATGAGTTTGGGACAGGTTGGGTGCCCAGGAGAGAATGGAGATAACAATGTGGATTGGAAGGCATCATAGATTCTCCTCTCCCCAAACTCAGCGAAGAGTGAGCAGACAAAATCACAGCTACGTGTCTTTCCTTGGGTAAGGAAAAAGTTGGTAGAGGTTCCAGGAGGAGTTCTGACTAGAATCATAAGTAGAATCTTCTTGTGGATGCAACTTGTAAAGACTAGAACAGGTGTCTGCTTTGCTAAGTCAAAGGCACCAACACAGAGTGTCAAGGAAAGTGAAGAATTAGGCAGAGAGGTTCCAAACAAAGGAACAAGATAAATCTTCAGAAACAAACCTAATGGAACATAGTTATATGATTTACCTGACAATTAAAAATAACTCCCTAAAAGATGCTCCCTGAGGTCAAAGGAACAATATATAAACAAAATGAAAGTTTCAGCAAAGAGGAAATATAATCAAGTCCCAAACAAATCATGGGGCTGAAGAATCCAGTGCCCAAATTGAAAAATGTACTAGAAGGTGTCAATGAAAGACCAGATAAAGCTGACAAAAATATCAGCAAACTCGAATAGATCATGCAAGTAATTTATCTGGGGAGCAAAAAAGCAAGACAGAATAAAAAAAAATGTGGAGAAAGCATATGGGTATTATGAGCCATAATCAAACAGACCATAAATGCCTTATGAAAATCTCACAGAGCAAGGGAAGGAAGCAAAAGAAAGCTTATTCAAAGAAATAATGACTAAAAACTTCTCAATTCTAGAACCAAGAGCCCAAAATGCATCAAAATAAAACAATTCTGCACAAAGACACAGTATATATGATATCAGTATAGTCATCTTTGAAGTATTCTCTTTGGCCATCTGGTGACTGTAGCGATACTCAGCAGTGAGATAATGTAGCTCTTTCTACGATATGTTTGCAAACTTAATTGTCCAACCTCATATA
Organism: Otolemur garnettii; assembly: GCF_000181295.1. Classification (NCBI taxonomy): domain Eukaryota; kingdom Metazoa; phylum Chordata; class Mammalia; order Primates; family Galagidae; genus Otolemur; species Otolemur garnettii. Next base: position 30,381,493 of record NW_003852403.1, read on the forward strand.
ACTCATTGGTAAAGGTAAATATTGAATACAAAGTTAATGTAGTGGGTATTAAATCAGTTTTAACCCTAGTATCACGGCTAAAAACTAACTACATGTATTTATGGTTATTAAAAATAAGTATAGACAAAAATATGTCAAAATATACAAAATAAGACTAGATGTAAATTGTGGTAGTAACAGCATTAAATGTGTGCGGGGAGGAGAGAAGGTGAAAGCAAAGATTTTGCGGAAATCCACTTAAATGTCCAGTGATATCTATAAAGATAAATTATGATATACACACAATAGAATATTATTCAGCCTTTGAAAAGAAGGAAATTCTGCAATATGTGAAAACATGGATGACTGAGGGGATAAGGGGAAAATTTACCCTTTACCCTCCATGGTCACTAACAGATCAATTCACAATTAAGGCAGAACAATAAAAGGAAGAAGTTTACTTAGTATGTGCATTGGGAGGATCACAGAGCGATTTCCCCATATTACAGTGAGATGGAGACATTTTTATATCCTCCTCTTAGAGGGCAGCCGGAAATGAGGAATATAGGTGATTCTGTTTAGGGGCAATAAATAGTTTCCAGAGGGAAAGAATGAATGAGAGAAACAGATTGACTTGTAAATTATTCTCTTTGCAAATTAAATTAACCTTGAGAGTCAGGAATTATATTTTAAATTATCTGGGCCAGCTCTGTTTGCATTTTTGATTTTCTTTTCTGCAATATAGTGACATAACAGAAGTAAAGGGGAAGTCCCCTGTTTTTGGTTTTTGTTTTTGCTTTTCTGACAAGTCCATCTGGCTATAAAGAAAAGAAAAGCCCATTCCAAGGTCCTGTTGATCTTTAAGAGCCTGTAATTCAAAACATTCTTAATACCAAGGACTCATACAGGTATTCTGGGGTGAAATTTCCTGAGTTCCTTCAATACTATATATTAAGTGAAACAAACCTTTCACAGAAAGACAAATACTGAATGATTCCATTCATACGAAGTCTCCAAATCAGTCAAATTCATAGAATTAATGAGTGGAATCATGGTTGTCAAGGGAAATGAGAATAAATTTTGAGTTAAATAAAATTAATGAATTTAGGATTTTGCATTATAACATTGTATCTATAGTCAACAAGAATATAAAGTACACTTAAAAATTGTCCCAAAGGGTACATCTTATGTTTACTGTTCTTGACCACTAAAGAATAATAAAATAAAATAAGAAAATGGAAATAGAGTTTAAAATAAAACATCGACTAAGAAAAGAAAAAGAAAATTAACAAGATTTATTGCAAAATATTACTTATTGTGAAGTGTTAAATGCTAAAATTGATCAAAAGTATAATTACAACACTACCTGCTATATAAGGATATATACATTTGCAAATCATTAGAGTCATTTGCTCACAGCAGCTGGGTAAATTCCTATGAATCTTTTTCTTCAGAAAAAAACAACTAGATTAGGTGGACAAAAGTTTTAAATATATGATTGAAGATATTGAAGGGATATCAAGGCAGATTTTAACATAATAAATAGTGAAATGAATAGGGATTACAATGATTGAAATTTACCACCTTAAATAGGCAGGCACACATTGCCTTATAAAGGCACATTTCTGTGTGTGTCCTGGAGAAGGAAGTGCTGTCACTAGTCAGCTATGATGCTGCTCAAGCTCCAGTCTGTTCAGAGAAATGCCAAAGATCTATTCTCAAAGGATCCAGGGCCAAAGACAGATGAACTGATGTATGCTGGTCCTCAGGCCATGTGAGTCTGCAGGCTCCCGAGACTGACAAACTAATTTTGAAAGCAATGGCCACGGTACAGCATGACCATATAACCACAGAGGGAGGTCTCTGCAAATTTCTGTACCTCCATGCATGGAAAGATGTTCTAAAATTTTGAGCATTAACAAAATTTGCCAGTTCCTGTAATGGAATCTAACTATGTGCTACCTATATTGGAAATTCACCAAGTAAAATGCCTGTGCTAGAATCTAACCAAAGTCCTCTTCTTCCATCTAGTGCCAAATTTGAAGAATGCAGGCTTATCTCAAATGACAGTTCTGTCTAGACTGGTAGACTGAGGTAGACATAATGCTTTAAAATTTCAACCCAGAACAATGCAGAGTAGGGATGTTACAATGATTTTTTTTTTTTTTTGGTCTGTAAAATACACAATCAAAATCACTCAGCAAAAGTTTACCTGACCCTGGACATAGCAGAGACTGTTTAAAACAAATCACTGAAAACACCTGTAGGTACCACAAAGCGCCAGTTTAATGGAAAAAACCTCAAAGCCCAACATAATATCTACACTTCTTAAAAAATTTCACCATTCATGTTTTCTTTTTTAATAAAATGAGGTCTTGCTGGTGATGGATTCTGCACAGAGCACTCTATTTGATTGTTCTTAGAAAGGCTACAGCTAGAGCTTTCTTGGCAACATTTCAATGAATCTTGTCCAATTATTCCATATCCTCTGAATCTTCCTGAGGTTGATAAACTTCGTGCAGAATTTAAACTTTCTAAATGTTCACTCTAATTAGGTGAAGTTCTTTCATCTAAAAATTCTGTATTATTGAATAATAAAAGACATGGACAAGCATTAATATGCAAGAATTTCCATCACATCTTACTATAAAAAATTGGAAGATAACTTATAGTCAGTATTTGTTAAAAATAAATTATACTTTCCATATATGTGAATAAAGATTATAAAATTACATTTTTAATAACATGAAAATATAGTTATGCTATTATGAGTTATTTTAAATTTTTTATTTAGATTTTTAAGTTTTTAATTGGTATATATTAACTTTAAAATTTAAAAGCATCAACTTGTTTAATAGCAGGTGGAAATTAAAGTCCAAAGTCAGAGGCAATTGATAACACAACCAGTACTTAAGTACAGATCTATTCAACTCATTGCTTTGCTGGTTCTCCAATACCAGGCTGTGAAACCCTAACTTAAAATGTTTGACTTTGTAATGCTCTTCTGAATTCATTTACAATTTGGCCTTTTTTCTGAAATAGTGACAAATATTACTCCATTCTCTATCTATTGGCTACTTTTCAGACAATAGAATAAAACCTCAACTGGCAGCATTTTAAGAGACCACCTGTCCTTAAAAGTTGACATCTCTTAGGATGCTGTAAGCTTAAATCAAACAGTCACCTGGGAGGGAAAGGTCTCTGGAGATTTCTCTCTAGCTTTGAAATCTGCAATTTCACAATGATTTTAGGCACTGTTGAAAGCAGATAGTAAAAATTTGGCTGCTGTTTTCCATGTATTGTTTAAATGAAAGAATGTGTAGTTTTGGGAAAAAAATGAATCAGAAAACGAATTTAATATACAGATCTTTGTTAATAATTTAAAATGTTATATTCTATTCTAATCATTATCAAATAGAGAACTATGAAATGAACTGACAGCTGGAAGAACGTAGAGAGGAAACATGTACAAAGACTATGTACGTTCTTTTTCTCTCAAAGAGAATCTGTGTTTTGTTATTTCAGTGCTCTGCTTTCCCTGTTTTAGAAGTTAAGTCTATTTTACTACACTAACCTTCCCTTAGGCTAGGATCATAGATCCTAGTGCAAAAGGTCATACAAGATACAACCTCTTCTCCCTTTTTAGTTTAAGGCAGGTAATACAACAGTTTTCAGGTGATAGTAACCAAGTCCATAAACAGCAGGTGAAATGCTTAATGAATCAGAAATAACAAGTGGCGAGAGGGAAATCAGAACCCATGTCTTCTGTCTTCCTTTACATTACTGTTGATATCACTATATGCTGTTCCATATTGTTTTAAATCTCTGACTTCAAAACCCAAAGAAGTAACGAAGCAGAGTATTCATAACAAAGGGTGAATAGAGGCTGGATGGAGAGAACGTTTCAGTAAAATCCCTTAAATAATGTAGCTTCTCCTTTTCCCTCAACATGTATCTATATTATGTATAATGAATGTATTATATATGTTTATAAGTAATTGTAGCAGGCTGCCATGTCTAGTCAGGACAGTAGAAATACTTGACACACACACTTTTTCTTAGCATTAAGTATGATGTCGGCTATATTTTGTATATATTCTTTATCCAGTTGAGGAATTTCCCCTCTGTTCCAAAGTTTTCTATAAAGGTGGGGTTATCTAATTTATAGTACAGCTCATGAGAGGAGTGCACATAAAGAATTATCTTGGAGAAGAAAAAATTCCTTAGCAAGTAAGCAAACGAGAAAGAAATTTATAAACGATGCAGCCTGCCTTCCACAAATCACATAAGAAGACGAGAACCAACCTAAGTGCAACTTACAAGTTGTCACTGTTAGCCATGGAGACTCACTGCAAGACACTGTAACTTGCTGATCAGGATCAGATCCTGTTTGTATGGATAGTACTGTTCTCCTTTTGTATTCTTTTCCCTGTGCTGATTTTTTTTTTTTTTTTGAGAGAAATCTCACGGTATCACCCTCTGTAGAGTACTGTGACATCACAGCTCACAGCAACCTCAAACTCTTGGGCATAAGTGATTGTCCTGCCTCAGCCTCCAAAGTAGCTGGGACTACAGGCTCCCGCCACAACGCCCAGCTATTTTTTGGTTGCAGTTGTCTTTTTGTTTAGCAAGCCCTGGCCAGTTCAAACCCTCCAGCACTGGTATATGTGCCCAGTGCTGAGCTCCCTGTGGTGATTCTGCATAAGAAAAATATGCTATTTGTAAACACTCCACAAACCTATAATGTTTGAAAAGCATTTTTTCATGGCATTATTCACAAAAGTCTGTGAGTTAGTCTTCTCCATCCCTGCAGCATATCATTTACCACACACACACTTCCTTGAGCTTAAAAATATGAAACTATTTTACTCAGAAAACAAAGTTCTGGCACATAAAAAAAACTTTATGTGTATGCACTATGGAAATCTCAAAAGAAGAAAAGAGAAAAAGAGAGAGAGATCTGGGAAAGGAAATGAACATCTATGTCTAGAAGCTTAACAAACCTCAAGTAAGGTAAAAATTTTTTTAAAAAAAAGCCATACTCAAACAAATTATTAAAGGACAAAGGAAGAATTTTGAAAGCAGTAAGTGAAAAGTGACGTTTCACATATAAAGGAATTATCATGGCACTACTGCTACATATCAGAGTGGGTATTTATTTATTTTCAAAGTGCTGAAAGAAAATAAATAAATAAGTAAATTTTAATCAAGAATACTCTGCCTGGAAAAACTGCTCTTCAGAAATGATGAGGATAAAAGAATCTCATAACAGAAGCTGAGGATGTTCATCACCACGGGTCCTGACTTACAAGAAAAGGCAAAGAGACTCTTTCAAGTTGAGATAAAAGAATGCTAAATGGCAATATACAAGTATAAAACTGACTGGCAGAGGTATATATCTGAACAAATACAGAACAGTGTATTGCTGTCATGGTGGGCAATCACTTTTAATTCAGTATAAAGCATAAAAAGTATTAAAAAGGTATTAAAAATAGACATAACTCTAAAATATATTAATAGATGCACAATACCAAATGTATAAATTATATCATGAATAACATAAAATGTTAGGAGAGAAGCAGAAATGTCGAATTTTTGTATAAGTCCCCTCCCCCCAGGGGGATGCAAGGTTGACTGATTTATTTGTTTCAATATAAATATCTTATTTTATTTATTTTTTATTTCAAATTAATATGAGGGTATGAATTTGGGGGGCTCATTGTTCTCACTTTCGAGGTAAAGTTCAAGTTGTAGTTGAGCCCTTCAGCTGGGGGTGTGCGATACGTCCTCACTTTGTGCACATTAGGTAAGATCCCACCAACTGCCCTCTCCCTTCCCTCCTTTGTCCCTCCTCTTCCTTCCCCCTTGCGAGACTATATTTGTGTTTTATCATTCATGTGGATGTGTAATTGTTATATATTGATTCACATTAGTATTGAGTACATTGGATCTTTTTTTCCAATCTTGAGATACTTTACTAAGAAGAACTCATTTCAACTCCATCCAGGTAAACATTAAAGATGTAAAGTCTCCATCCTTTCTTATGGCTGAATAGTATTCCATGTTATACATATGTCACAGTTTGTTAATGCATTTATGGGTTGATGGGCCTTTGGGTTGCTTCCACAACTTGGCAATTATAAATTGAACTTCAATAAACATCTGGAGGCATCATGTTGTCAGACTTCAGGTCGTACTACAAGTCTATAATGATTCGAACAGCATGATACTAACACAAAAATAGAGATGTAGATCTATGGAATAGAATAGAGAATCTAGAGATGAACCCAGCCACATATAGCCATCTGATCAATGGATAAACCTAAGAAAAGACTGTACTGGGGAAAGAATCCCTATTTAATAAATGGTCCTAGGAAAACTGGTTAGCCACATGTACAAGACTGAAACTGGACCTCTACTTCTCACCATTGACAAAAATTGATTCTCAGTGGATAAAAGATTTAAATTTAAGACATGAAACAGTAGAAGAGAGTGTGGAAAAAATGCTTGAAAATATTGGCCTTTGAAAGGATTTTATGAGGAAATCCCGCAGGCAATTGCAGCAACACCAAAAATAAATGGGATTGATCAAGCTAAAAAGCTTCTGTACAGCTAAAAGTAAAGTTATGTTTTTATCAGCTCGTAATAAACTCATAAGTTGCTTTCTGCAAGCCCAATGGTAGCACAAAGAAAATACCTATAGAAAAAGATCCACAACATAAAAAGTTGTAGCAATCAAAACATCTCAATAAAAATAACAAAATACAAAGAAGATAGCAAAAGAGGGAAGAAGATGAAAAAGAACTAGACGGTGCTCAGAAAACAACAAATTACTCTCCCTCCACCTACGGTCCACCTACAAGGGTACATGTGAATCTCTCTAAATGTAGAATATAAACGTCTTAACACAATAACTAAGAAAATGCCATGAAGGCTAGGTTAACCAGTTTGGTGAAAATATTTCAAATTATATATAAAACCAGCACACTGTACCCCATGATTGCACTAATATACACAGCTATGATTTAATAAAAAAAAAAAGAAAAGAAAACAACAAATTAGCAGTAGTATGTCCTTCCCTATTAATAAGTACTTTAAATGTGAATAAATTGAACTCCTAAGTTAAAAGACACAGAGTGGTGGAATAAATCAACCAAATAGGATCCAACCATGTATTGTCTACAAGAGACTTGGTTTAAGAGATTTAATGACATGTATAGGCTAGAAGTGAAGAAAGGAAAAAAAGATGTTCCATCCAAATTGTAACAAAGAGAACAGAGATGGCTATAATTAACTAAACTATAATTTAAGGAAAACTTGTAATACAATACAAAGAAACACATTATATAATGACAAAGGGATCAATTTAGTGGTCATATATAACAATTATAAGTACATATATACCCAATATCTGAGCATCTAAATATACAAAACCAACACTAATAGAGCTGAATGGAGAGAGAAACATACGGCAATACGATAAAGGTAGGAGACTTCAATACTCCATTTTCAAAGATGCATAGATCATCCAGACAGAAAATCAATAAGGAAACAGCAGACCTAAACAACACTATAGATCAAATGATCCAACAGACATAGAAAGAACATTATACCCAGTAGCAACTGAATATATATTCTTTTCAAGTGCACATAGAACATTCTCTGGGACAGATAGCAGGTCATTTTTTTTTTTTTGTAATTTCAAATTAATATGAGGGTAAAAACAATTAGGTTACAATGTTTGCATTTGTTAGATAAAGTCCAAGTAGTAGTTGAGTACTTCATAGTTCTCGACTGTAATTTGTAAATGTCTCTACAAATTCAGGAAGATGGAAATGATATCAAGTGTTTTTTTGGATGACACAGGAATAAGAATAGAAATCCACAGAAGCAGAAAACTTAGGGAATTTACAAATGTGTGTAAATAAAGCAATATATTCTTGAGCAGCCAGTCAGTCAAAATTTAAATCAAATGGAAATTAGAAAGCATTTTGAGACAAATGTAAATGAAAAAAATAATATACCAAAACTTATGGATGAAAAAAAAAATAAGTGGGAAGTTTATAGTGGTATACATTAAAAAAGAAAAAAGTTAAACAACCTAATTTTATATCACTAAAAAGTGGAAAAGAACAAACTAAGCTTAGTTTAAATGATAAACTAAGCACAGAGAGTTAGCAGAAATAATTTAAAAAAATAGGGCAGAAATAAATAAAATATAAAATAGGAAAATGATACAATAAAATCAGTGAAACTAGGACTTGGTCATTGAAAAGATAAACAAAATAAAACATTAGCAAGACTAAGGAAAAAAGAGAAAGATTCAAATGGAATCCATATGAAAGAGAAGCTATGACAATTGATGCCCCAGACATAAAAAGGAACTTGACAGATGATTATAAGCCAATAATTTTGATAACCTAGAATACTTGAATAAATTCCTAGAATTTAGCAGTCTAAACATTTCAATAAAAATAATAAAATACAAAGAAGATAGCAAATTGTTTTAGAACAATTTTCCAAAACTGAATCAAGAAGTGTAGAAAGTGTGAACAGTCCTATAATCAGCAGGGAGATTGAATCAATAATCAATAATTTACCAATAAATGATATCTTATGTCTATATGGATTCACTGATGAATTCTGCCATACATTCAAAGAATAATTAAAGCAAATTTTTCGCAATCTCATCAAAAAGTAATACTGAGCATGAATAAACTTATTATATGAGAGAAATATTACCCTGATCCCAAAGCCAGACAGACACTATAGAAAATTGTAGAAAAGAAAACTACAGGCATATGTCCCTGATGAATACAGATTCAAGTATTATCAATGAATTTATAGCTAAATGAATTAAAAATCACACTGAAGTGATCATACAGCATGACCAAGTGATATTTGGATATTTGGATATCACCAAGTGATATCCTCCTGGATATAAGGATGTTTTAACATCATCTATCAATTAATGTGATACACCATGTGAACAGAATAAAGGACAAAAATCACATGAGCATTTCACTTAATGCAGAATAAAGACAAAAATGCATCATCTCTTCTTGTTAAAAACTCTCAGAAAACTTGGAATAAAGAGAAATTACATCAAGATATAGGAACTGTATGTGAAAAGCTCACAGATAACATTCTCAATGGTGACAAAGTTTTCCTCAAAGGTTAAGAACAATTCAAGATGATCTATTCTTGCCTGTTCTGTTCATCATAGTACTAGAAGTCCTAGCCCATAGAAAAAGAAATAAGAGAGTGAGACCCCCAACTCCTAAAAAAATGGAAAAACCCAGTCAGGTGCTGTGGTGAGTGCCTGTAATCCCAGAGGCTTCAGAAGGCTGAGGCAGCAGGATGCCCACAGCCCAGCCCGAGTCTGAGGTTGCAATGAGCTATGATGCCACTGCATTTTACCCAGGGCATAGAGTGGGACTCTGTCTCAACAATGACAACAGCAAAAAAGACATCTAAATCATAAAGGAAGATGTAAAATAATCCCTATTTTAGACAACTTGTATATAGAAAACTCCAAGACTACATATACACAACTGTTAGACTATAGTAAACGGATTTAGTAAAGTAGCAGGATACAACATTAACGTACAAAAAATCAGTTGTGTTTCCATATACTAATCATGAACTATGTAAAAAGGAAATTAGGAACACAAACAAATCTACAATGGCAACAAAAATAATAAAATAAACTAAGAAGATGAAACATTTACACACTTAGTTTAACTGAAATAGGAAAAATACTTCTAAAATTTATATGGGATCAAAATGGACCACATAGCCAAAGCAATTGAGAGTAGAGAATGAAGAACAAACCTGAAGATGTCACATGTACTGACTTCAAAATATATTACAAAGCTACAGTAATCAAAAAAGTATGAGATTGGCAAAAGTACAGACATGTAGATATGTGGAACAGAATGCAGAGCCCAGAAATAAATCCACAAGTAAGTGGTCAACTGATCCTTGATAAAACTGCCAAGTATACACACTGGTGAAAGTTTGGCCACTTTAACAAAAATTGCTGGGGAAACTGAAGATTCACAAGCAAAAATACGAAATTGAGCTCTTATCATACACCAAACATAAATATCAGCTCAGACTGGATTAAAGACCATACGATCTGAAACTCTCTAAAAAAATATTAGAGAAAACTCTTTAAAAAACTCTCTAAAAAAATATTAGAGAAAACCTCCATGATATTGATCTTGGTAATAGTTACGTGAATGTGACACTAAAACACAAGCAACATAAGAAAAAATAGACACATGGGACTGTATCAAACTATTAATAAAAAGCTGCTGCACAGCACAGAAACAATAAACAGAATGAAAAGTGACCTACAGAATGGGAGAAACATTTTAAACTGCATATCTAATAGACTGTTAAGTTCTTCCTATAAGTCAATAGCAAAAAAATAAACAACTAATTTAAAAAATTTGGCTAAGGATTTTAATAGCCTTTTCTCCAAAGAATGTTGTATGATATTGTAGAACGGCTCAGCAGTATATGAAATGATGTTCACCTACACTAGTAATCAGGAACATTCAAATGAAAAACATAATGAGCTGTCATCTCACAACAGTTAATTATTATTATTAAAACACAAAAGACAGGTATTGCCAAGAATGGAGAAATTGAGACCCTACCTGCTCTTAGTGAGAATGCAGAAGAGTGCATCTGTTGTGAAAAGCAAGATGGAGTTTCATCAAAATTAAAAACAGAACCACTACATGATCCAGGAATCTCAATTCTGAGTATTTATAAAAAAGAATTGAAGAATTCTTCAGAGTCTCAAGAAGAAATCTGCACTCCAATGCTAATTGCAGCATCATTAATAATACTCAAGATAAGGAAATAACATAAATTGTTGTTTATCCAATTTAGCCATGGCCACAAAAATGAATTAAAAAATGAAATACATACATAAAAGGAAATATTATTTAATATTTTAAAAAGGAAATCCTGCCATGTATAACAATGTGGATGAACCTTGAGCACATTTTACTAAATAAAACAAGTTAGTCATGGGAAGACAAATAATTCTGATTTCATTTATATGAGGTATCCAGAATTGTCAAACTCATGTAAGAAGAAAGCAGACAGGTTGCTACTAAGGGCAGGAGGGAGGGAAATAGAGACTTGCTAATAAATAGGTTTAAAGTTTCAATTCTACAAGACGATGTTTCTAAAATCTGGTGTGCTATATTGTGCCTATAATTCACAATATTACATGGTAAGGTTAAGTATTTGTTAAGAAGATACATCTCACCTTAAATATTTTTACAACAAAAGGAAAAATGGAAAAAGTAGTCATGCAAGTAAAATACTTCATCAGAAAGGTTAATCTATTTTGTTTTAAATATACAACTTTTTATCTTGAGAGTAATAATAATGGTAAAACACATGTTGCAAAATTATCTGAAATATTTTAAAATACTAAATTCCACATATGCTACTAACATTTTAATTTTGATTTTATATCCTGAAAATATACTGAATTTGTTTACCAATTTCAGCAATTGTTTTTTTTTTTTTTTTGGCGATGTTTTTAGTTTTTATTCTAAATATATGATCTTTTTTATCTGTAAACAAGGAAAATTTAACTTCTTTCCCATGATCTTTATTTCCTTTAGCTTGTCTAATTGCTGTGGCTAAAACTTCCAGTACTATATTGAATAAAAGTGGTGACAGTGAGCATCTTGGTCTTCTTACAAAACTTAAAGTGTTTAAGTCCCCTCCATTCAGTGTGATGTGACCTGTAGATTTGCTATATATGGCCTTGATTAGCTTGAAGTATAATCTTTCTATAACCATTTTGGTGAGAGTTTTTATTAGGAAGAAATGTTGAATTTTGTAAAATGCTTTTTACTATCAATTGAAAATTATATGGTTTGGTTCTGACCTTGATTCTTCAGGTAAAGAAATCTAAAATAGAATTCAGAATGTGAGGAAAGATATAGCAAGGTAGAAGCACGGATTGACCTCTACCCTGCCCTGAATTGGCAGGACAAGTTTTTAGGAAGTGGTAGAAATTCATTTGTATTTTGTTTTTATATTTATTATGGCTAATGCTATTAAAGTGACTTTTAAAAAGATAAATATAGCATCAGTGTTCAGAATGGCTTGGACTTTAGAATCTAATTTTAAAACTGTAAGCATTTTTGTTAGTTTATGTGAGAGGTAAAGAAATCTAAAATAGAAAAATGTCAGTGGAATGGTGAGGGCACCGATTGTTGTAATATAGAGATAGAATAAAAAGGATATGAAAAGAGAATACAATTCAAAGATGATTTCAAAACTGAATGACTGAGATGATGTTACCTGAAAGAGGGCATTGAACAGAGATAATTTTTTTTCAAGAAGCTGGTGGTACCTGTTGAGGTTGAGTTGCTCATGACACCAGAAAGTCCCTCTAGATGAAAGATATTCTCCAAGCTACTTTCCTCACATTTTTTATTTCTATTTTCTTTTTCTCATTTAGTAACTTTCAAATAATGTAAAATAACAATGACAAAAGTAAGATACTTGCTGCGGGGAGGGGGGGTTGTGTTTTTTTTTTTAGAGATAGAGTCTCACTTTGTCGCCCTCGGTAGTGTGCTGTGACATCACAGCTCACAGCAACCTCTAGCTCTTGGACTTAAGCAATTTTCTTGCATCAGCTTCCTGACTAGCTGAGACTACACGCTCCCACCACAACACCCAGCTATTTTTTTTGTTGTTGCAGTTTGGCCAGGGCTGTGTTCAAACCCACCATCCTTGGTATATGAGGCCAGCACCTTACTCACTGAGCCACAGGCTTCACCCTTGCCTTGTTTTTTTTTTAAGGGGACAAGTTGTAAGTAGTCATTTTATATAAAGCTTTCCTTCATTTTTTTTCTGAAGTATTTACTATATTTTAGACTAAATTCTTTAGAAACATATTGGCAGGTCTAGAGTTGTTAGAGATGTTTTGGTGGAGAAATGAGCATTATTTATTTGAAAGAGGAAATGCTATGAAACTAAATGGTACAGAACATGATTCTTTTGTGTGTGCAATGAAGAGAAAGAAAAGAAGGCCAAGAAAGGACTCTTAGATAAGTACTGGCTATATGAAGTGAAAGAATGAAGACAAGGCAGAGATTCTATAAGAGAACTCACACCCAAAAGTAAGGAGCCCAGAAAAAAAATCAAGATAACAGATCTGCAGATACCTGTGAAAGAGCTAAGGAAATTTTGCCCCAAAATATCACTCTCTGGTATAAAAAATATTTTGAATTAAAGGCCATTCATGATCAGGAAGCATTGAAGGAGGCCTTTCCTCTACGTGTATACACCTAAGTAATGTGATTTAGAATCAGAAGGGGCTGCTGACTTCCTTATTGTATACTAATAGACCCGGCTCTAAAGTCATTCAAAGCCCCAGACCTGTCTCCCAGGTTAATCTACAAATCAGTCTGTTTCCACCTGTCTACACATGTCCCCCGCACCCCCACCCAGCAACCACTTGCTGCAAGTATACTTTCCATACTCTCCCCTCTTCTCTATAAGGATCTTTTTAAGTCTCTGACCGTCACTGAGACTTTGGGCAATCATTCTTGTGGTTCTCCCCACATGCATGGTATTTAGAAATAAACCTTTCTCTTATTAATCTACCATAATTGTGAGTTGATCTTTCAATGAACTAACCAAAGGGCAAAGGACAGGTTTAGCCTGTGATACCAACACCTGAAAGAGTCCCAAAGAAGAGAACTCATTAATTTGCATATGGAGAGATGGAAAAGAGAGTCATTTAGTTATTTTTTACTATATCAAATAAAATTCAAATTATCTATAAAAACGTTAAGTGGCTTGTGAGAAAATTTTATTCTCTTAAACATAATTTTTATATTTATTAAATTTTGAAAATTATATGATTTATCTGCAAATTCTCTCTCAGAAAATAAAATGGTCACTTCAGATGTTTTAGATATGCAAATATAGAGATATATTTGTCTCTCTTTTTTAAGATTTGTTTTCTTTTAATTATATAATCTAGAACTTCTAAATGACATTAAATATCAACTATAATGGTAAGATACTGTCCTTGGTTTTCTATTTAATGACTCATTACTATGGCATCATTTTGTACGAGTTTTACTCTTATTTTTTTCTATAGCTATTACTATATTTTAGTAATTCTGTTCTCGACTATATTTAGAGTTTTAATTAGAGGTTTAATTAGAGTTTTAATTATTTCATATTAATTATAATCATATTTTGATGGATTTTGACATGTCTTTTCCAAAGACACACTTCATGTCTCACCATGACAGTTATCCCTATTCAGGAAAGAGCATGGATATTTTATCCTTACTACTAGAAAAAAAATTAAGAAAGGTAGAAAAACCAAACATAGAAATCAATAAGATCAACAATTTGCTCCTGTATTTCAAAGTCCAACCTCTGAAAGACCCAGGGCAAAAGCAACAGATTTTAAAAAACCAACAAAGAGACAAGATATCTCATTTCCTGGCTGAACAAAACCTCTCCAGGGTAAGGAAAATAAAAGGTTTGCAGGAAAACCTTTGAGGAGTCCTTGGAGAAGAGGTCTGTCTGTACCTTGACATATTTCTATCCATTGGGTTGATCACTATGTGTGGGAGGGCAGAGGAGGCTGGAGTTGTACCAGAGGGAATTTGTGCCCTAGTTCTAGAAAAATTTCTGAATATATGTCTGACTACCTCTATATTTTTTTCAATTGATTTCATTAACAATAGCAATCAGTAAAAAATGACTGGGAAACTTCTATGCATCTGAGAAGAAAAATTCATACTTTAAGTACAGAAAAAGACTGTCTAGAAATTGGTGAGGAAAGGATAACTCAGTGTTAAGGACGTTAAGATCTATGGAGACAATTGACACATTGAAGGGGAAAATGATGAACAAACAGATAAAAATGTACTGCGTCACTAAAAGTCAGGGCAGTGGCTTTAAACATGGTTTTCTTTTTTTTTTTTTTACCTATAGAACAAGACAAAAGATAATCTTAAAAAATAATGAATTCCACTCTGTGAGGAACTGGAGAGGAGATCCTCCACTCCCAGGGCCTTTTTAGGAAAAACAGAACCAAACCAAACCAAACAATCAGAAAAACAAATTCTGGATAAAAAATAATTTGGAGGCATTGCTATTTCACAGTAATCTCTGAAAGCCTCTGTTGCCCTCCCATCAAAGTAAGCAGAAAATAGAGTAGGGAGTATATGCAACAGTCAAACTAGAGGTGCAGTCTTGATCTAAAGGTAAATGCACATAGCATTATTTCTATCAGAATATTGAATCTCATCCCAGCCACACATTGAGAGAACTTACTTTGAAATTCTAATATGAAATCAAGATCCCTGAAGAGGTCTGATTTGGCCTCACATACCTTGCAAACCCAAATACTGGTAGAGCAAATTTAAATCCTCTGTGAAAGAAAGCAGCACCAAATTGGACTCCTGAGTTTCTACAAATTTAAATTAACCAAATAAGAAGTTACAATAAAATTCACTCTAAATTGCAAAGAAACCAAGTACCATAGATACCAGTAGAACAATGAAAAAGCAGAAGGGAAAGCCTTACAGATATTACGACTTGAAAGTATCTTATACAGAATATAAGTTATGTAAAGAGTATACGATAGCTATAATAAATAAAAAGGGAATAAAACAATCACAAAAAATAAAGGACTCACAAAAATAATGAATATAGATAAAAACATAAATTTCTGATAAAATATACCAGAATATACTGGAGAAGTTCATTATTAGATCAAACACCTTAGAAAAAAATTAAAAGAGAGATATAAAAACTCACTGAGAAGTAATCACATAAAGACAGAGATAGAAAATAGAAAAAAAATAAGGCTGTGAGATAACAGGAATGGAATGAGAAAATAGTACAGTCCTAAACATGTTTACAATGACCCTCAGAAGCACGGAGAATGGAAAGACCCAGGGTGACTGATTCAGTCTGCCTGGGTGTTCCAGAGACTGCCCCTCCATCACTCTCCAGGGGGGTGATCTACTGGGGTGTAGGCATCAGGGAGCAGGTGAAAGGATGCAGGTTATACTTGAGGTCCTCTGGGTGAGGGGCACAGAAAGTGTTGTAACCCAGCCCTCTTTCCCCTGTCCACTCCTGTTCCCCAGCCCTTACCTGTTCCCTCCACCACCACCCTCACCTGTTCCCCCTGCCCTCTCCAGCCCATTTCCCTCCTCCTCCCTTCTCCCCCCAGAGTTGACTCCAAGAACAAGGCAAGTCCCTCCTCCCCCCAAGATGGCCAAGAACGTGCTTCCCAGCCACATTCCCAGGCCCCCCACCTTCCCCCTAGGGTTGTCAAGAACAAGCTTCAGGTACAAGGAAAAAAAAGTCCCAAATTTCACAAAACCCCCAAGTTCTCAGTAGATGAACAATGGTGGAAAACTCACTGAGACTTGATTAATTACTGTTGTATAACCATAAACATTGTGATATGAAATGTATCCATTGTCACCTGAAACTGTATTAATTATTTTCCATTGCTGTATCTACGACTACCTGAGTTGTAACCCCCCTGAACCAGCCACGTTTCACTCCTGTAACATGCTTACACAAAGCCTATAAAAGGTAACTCACACTCTCACCGAGTGCTGACTGTCTCTCGGAGCAGCAGCCCCTGCAGCAGGTAAAATAAATTACCAATTAATTAACCTAAGTGGGGGTCCAAGTCTATTTTTCTGGGTCCCCTAAGTTATTTCAAAAGCGCCTAGCCTGAACCTGAACCTGTCCCTGTCCTCCAGGCAGAAGAATAAAATAAAATAAAGTAAAATAAAACCACCATGCTGAATGTAGTAGAGGTATTAGAGTTACCATGAAAAACAGAAGCAGCAGCTAACCAAAAAATTTACAAACACACACACATATACATACACTAGAATAGATATGGTACATGTGGATGACTATTTTTCACAGGACGGCTAGCCTCATGCTTTGTTTACCAAAAACAAGGAATGTTGTCATTTAAAAAGGCACACTGGTTCAATGTAAACATTTCACATTGCATATCAAAGCAGTACCCTGAACCCCATAAATGTATCAATGTACAAAGCAAAGCAGTACCCTGAACCCCATAAATGTATCAATGTACAAAGTTATGATTTATAAAAAATAATTAATTATTTTAAAAAAGGCACACAGAGAAGCTGGATTGTGCCTTTGTTGAGACTAAAGTTAGCATTCATTTTAGTTAATTAAAACAGCATTATTTAATTGGGCTTTCTGATTAACTAGAAGGATGATAGTGTCGATAAACAATAGAGGCCAACAGCAACATGTAACCCTGAGAGGAGAGTCAGACACCATTATCATAATAAGTGTCAAGATGTGAGTGGGAGTCAGGGACACTTGACCCACCTAAAGCTCTAGGGGTGCTTCCTAGAACTTGGCATCTCTATGGGGAAGATGGATGTCTGTCCAACAAGAGAATTTTTAATTTATACAACCAAAATAAATGAAGAGTATATGATGACACGGCTGATCCAATGAAATACACACAATGGTGGGACATGCATGGAATAGAGACATTCACACTCCAAAAGGTGAAACAGGCCAAAAGAAAGGTAGAACAGGCTCTGTGTAAGTCAAAACCCAGTAGGGGAAAAAAAAATAAATTTCGAGAGTTGAGAGTGATCTTTAACTCCATGTTCCATTTTCGGAGCAGACGGGGTGGGAGTTGGGCCACGAAGGTCTTGGGCAGCACTCCCCCCCCCCGCAGCAGACCTCACAGTTTGGGGCCTCATTCCCGCAGCAGGCTGTCAAGCAGGCTGTCATTACATAATGGAGCTCTACAATTCTGGGCGCTGGGCAGCAGCCTGGCTCTCACAGCTCTGCTAGACATTACCTCGTGGGGATTCCCTGTGGCGACTCCACCCCCATGGAAAGTCTGCCTGGGCCTCCAGGTTGTCCAGTACGTCTTGAAGTCTAGGTGGAGGTTGCCAAGGCCCTGTTGTCTGCACACTGTGTCTGCCTACTGAATCAGCCCCGAGTGGATGCCACAGAAACTTGCTGCTTGTACCCTCTGGATGGCAGCCAGAGCTTTACCTGGGTTCGTCTGAGCAGTGGCGGAGGTGCTGAGGGGCTCTGCACCTCACGGAGGAGAACAGGGCGCAGCACCGGGCACTGCGAGCTGAGGTCCCACAGGCACCTCTCCTGGAGTCTTTCCCTCAAGGCCCTCGCTTGCCTTGAAGATCTTTGAAATGCCTTTGGAACATTCTTGCATTCTGTATATCAACACTATCTCTTACTGTCTTTACACATACTAATCTCTTCAGCAAATACCCTTGGTTTGCTCTTTTAAACACGGCTTTTTATTCTCTGCGTGGCTAGATAGGCAATATTCCGAATCTTTCCGCTCGGCTTCCCCTTTAATGACAAATTCTGTCTTTAAATCATTTCCGTCTTCTTACATCTCACCGTATACAGTTGAAAGCAACCCTATAGCTTCTTCAATATTTTGCCGTTTGGAGATTTCTTCTGCCAGAAATCCTAGTGCATTACCCATAAATCTGCTTTCCCTAAAGCCCTCAGGCACGGACTTACTTCAGCCAAGTTTTTTACTACTTTATAATAAGGACGGCCTTTACCCAGTTTCCAATACCTACGTGTTCATTTCCACCTGAGATTTCATCAGAATGGCCTTTACAGTCCATATTTCTACCATTCCGGTCATGATCACTTCGGTAATTTCTTTAAAGATTTAGATTTTCCCTACAGCTCTTCAGCAGCCTTCACCAGAATTCCCCTAAATGTTCTGCTTTAAGGCAATACAGGCTTTTTCTAGCTTACTTCTCCAAATTCATTCGGTCTCTGGCTGTTACCTAATTGCAGAGCTGCTTAAATGTTTTGAGGTATTTGTTATAGCAACACCCCACTTCCTGCTGCCTATTGTCTGTCTCAGTCCTCTTAGTGCTGCTGTAACCAGTTAGCGCAGACTGGGTAGAAGTTCATTGGCTCATAATTACGGAGGTGAGAAAGTCTGATAGGAAGGCATCTGATGAAGGCCTTCTTGTCATAACACAGCAGGAGGCCTCATAGGAATGTAAGAGAGAGGGGAGGAGGTGGCCAAACTTACACTTTAATAAGGAAACCATCCCCATAATAACAGACTCACTTCTGCAGTTTGGTATTAATTAATCTGAGAAAGAGTGACCCCATGACCCAAACATCTCATTTAGACCTCACCCCCCCAGGAATATCACATTGGGGGTCAAGTTTCCAACACGTGAACTTTGAGAAACACATTCAAATCAGTGCAGTGTATGAATTAGTTATATAGTATGAATCAAAATGGAGTTGATAAAATTGCTTTTTCATTTCCCTAGTAGACAAGAAAGCAACAAAACCCCTACTACTTTTAAGTGGTTCTATAGAGTGTAACACTGGCCCTAGGATAATGTAGCATTTTTTAAAAATCTCTTTGGCATCAAACTAAATTCCTAGACTCTAAGCCACTTTTTAGTTTAACAAGTATTTACTATTCACCTGCTGGGATATAGGATGATACAAAGAGAATAAAAATAGCTAAAATAAGGACTCAGCTCCTAAAGAGTGTGTAATTATTCATTTCCCCTCAGTTGCTTTTATCCAAAAGAGGCAGATCTGGCCAGACCTGGATGTGAATCACATGACCAAGGATAGAATTCACAATATTTATTAACTGTAGCCTAAAAGCCACTAGCAAGAGAGTCAAGACTGAACACTTGCCAACGGAGAGTGTTCTGTTCAATTACATTCAGAGAAGTGTGCGTACATCTACAGGGCAAGCAGGCCTGCTGCAGTATACACATGGATCTGAGGAATCACTAATGTTTCATTTCCCTTCCAAATATTAATAGATTCTTCAGTGGTAAAAACTAATCATGTAATTTGCAAGACAATTTTGCATGTCTAAGACCACAACCTCTATCACATTTTTTTTTTTAAGAGAGAGTCTCACTTTGTCACCCTCAGTAGAGTTCTATGATGTCATAGCTCACAGCAACCTCAAACTCCTGGGCTTAAGCAATTCTCTTGCCTCAGCTTCCCACGTAACTGGGACTACAGGGGCCTGCTGTGATGACAGCTATTTTTGGAGATGAGGTCTCCCTCTGGCTGAAGCTGGTCTCTAACCTGTGAGCTCAGGCAATCCACCTGCCTCAGCCTCCCAAGTGTTGGAATTACAGGCATGAGCCACCGCGCCCAGCTCTATAATTCATTTTTTAATTCAATAAAAAAGCATTATAGGAAAATGCCTATTGTGTTTGGTTGTCAAATCCATCCCCCCTTCTTCATTCTTATTTTTTAATTGTGGGAACTGAACTGTTAGCCCCCAGACTCAATTCAAGCACCACTCTGAGAGTCTGAACATCGCTGCAAAGGCATGAGGAATTTTATTCATTCAAGCTCAGAGCCTGGGCTGCCCTTTAAGAAAAAGCAGGAACAGCCCTTACAGACTATCTAGAAAGTCCCTTTATACCTCTCCCTCTTTCCTCCCATTAGATCATCCCACCCTATCCCCTTATTGGTAGGTAAACCATGTCTGTCCTAAACTGACAGGCACAGGGTGGTCCTATTTAGGGTTGATTGGCTCAGGGACGAGTCTTCTTTGTCTCAGGCGAGCAAATGAGAAGGAAGGGATAAAGGTCGCAAGTGGGGCGAGTGCAGAGTAGAGTGGCGAGTGCATAAAGGAGAGGGCGTCAGGATGTGGGCTGAGTGCACAAGGGGGCTAGTGGGACGAAGGGGAGGGGGTCAGGATGTGGGCTGTAACACCTAGGTATGATAAGGTTCTTGGTATGTGGCAGCCTATTGTCCTATTGACTTGTGATTTGAGTTAATTAGTTTGGCTCCCACAGAGCCTCTGTCACTTTTGATATCACCAGCCCCAGAACTTTGGCTAATAGTGATGATTACAACATATTCACTGTTACATATACATAAGGCAGCTGCCGATGACGTTTGGCAGCACAATTAATCTACCTACATACAGAATAGAGCAGAGGCGAGAAGGTAGGGACAGGGGGTGAAAGGAAGAAAGAGACAGGGAAAAATACCGTCTGAGGGTCTTGTTTATGTGTGCTTTATCTAGACTTTTATCTTTGTTTCTCTTCATTCTGAGAGCAATGCTAACTTCCTCATTTGGTTGAAACTTTGGATTTTAATTTCTGCTACCTGCAATAGCACACATCTTGTTAGAAGTGATAGCCCAGATGGTGCAGACGAACGCTAATAATTGAGCCAGTTTGGAGACCAAAGTGGACCTCAGGATCAGCTCAGGAGGTTAGTCATTACCTCTTGATTCCAGAAATTCTTTTACATAACAACAAGCATACAACGTGATATCTCTGGAAAGGATAAGATTGCAAATGAGCTCAACAAGACTGCAAAAGAATGGAAACCATCATCTGAATGAGTATACTTTTTAAAAAGAGAGAGGATATTAATAAAATATTACTTCAGAACACTAGGCATAAACAAAAATGATTCCTGATAAACCAAAATGTAGGATCAATCACTTTGACGTTCAAAACTCTGGAGGGGTTTTTTGTTTGTTTTTCATTTGGCACATAGAGATAAAACTTTCTCTTTTATGTGATTGTTATGAAGATCAAATGACACCCAGGCTATGAACATACTTACAGACCGAATAGTTCCATGCTACTTTTTGTTTTACTGGGATCTGGTTTGAATAGAAAGGAAGGAGCAGAAGGGGGACGAAAACTAAGGATGAAAGGATGAAAGGTGGCAGAGAGAGGAGCTGTAAACACTGAGCATGAAATTTTTATCTTTGTCAGAGTACTCAATCGCTGTCTGTTTTGAAGGCAATGATGTGCATTGCAGTGACAGTCCTGGCACCACTTCTGAGTCTCTGCAATAAAGGCATTTTATAAAGATTTTTTTTTTTTTTTAGGGAAATTGATCATTGGGGAGCAGACAATCTGGCCAACTTTACTATCCAGAGTAGTCACTGGGCCTTCAGTGATCCATGTAAAATTATGCCCTCTAATTATGAAAATGCCTGTAAGGAAACCTCCAATATTACTTAGCTTATATTTTCTTACTTAGAGACAAACCAGTGTCTAGATAGCAACCAGAAGCAGGGAAATAACAGAGAATTTGGAAACTAGTCACAGTCTGGCATTAATTACCTTTGTTAATGAAACACTGTAATCCTTGATTTCTCAAGTTTCATTCCTGAAGATGAACCGGAAAAATTGAGTCTTTAAGAACAGGTACTCTGTCTCAAACCAATTTGACTGCAACATCTGGTTCCATCAGTTCCCTGGGAGAATTCTTTCTCTTTCTGGTTGGAAACCAGTTTCCTCACTTACAAGATGAGCATAACAGTAGAAGCTAACTTCCAAAGTTGCTTTATATATTCAATAAAATGTTAGCTATAATGCATGTGGTATGTCTATAGTAACTGTTTTTATTTTTGTTTTTAAGTTCTCCCAGGCCCCTTCTACACATGTACCCATTTACATTGTTAAATATTATTGCAACACAAGTTACTGTGATGCTAAAACAAAAAGGCATTATTTAGTTCCAGTAGATTCTTCATGAGAGCATCAGCCTGATAGGTACCAACTCCAGCATCCTGACCTTAGAGTGGTGACTCTTTTCTTCTCTGCTACTTTGAAGACATGTTTCACTGCTGGTTACTGATGTGCAGATCCATGACTCGGGATACTTATTATTTGTAACAAATCTAGTAAAACATCTAAAATCAAAGCAGATATCCAGACAGAAACCACCTGTTTCACATTCTCTCTGTTTCTTAATTAAGCTCAAATTGGAACTTTCCATAGAAATGGGTTTGGTTGTCAAATCTACCATTTATTTAGGACATCCCAGAAAATAATTTTCCTCCATTTATGCTCAGGCTATATAGTTAAACAACTTTGGTTTAACTGAAGATGGCCCTAAATTGTTTTAAATAATGATATTTCTTTCTGAAGTTTATTTAGAAGAGGATTTGAATATATTAAATTAGATTCACCAGCAGTATCTTAAAACTATCATTTTAATGTGGGTATATGGATGACTTGTTATTTTATCTCTATTCTTAATTTTGAAAATTATATGAAATCCAGTGGAAATGTAATGGCTAAAAATTCTGGGTTATATATAAAAGTAACCCAAGGCAGACTATTTGGATATTTTGTTTCTGTATTTCTCACTCACACAGTTTTACCAAATCAGCATTGATTCAATAGATGCAATGTCACGCATTACTGGGATTGCATGATTTAGCCTTAGCGTATAGGAAGGGGGGAGGTAGAAAAACAAAACTAGTAAGAATTATGTAATACTTTCCCCTGTTGTTCTAAGCTTGCTGTATAGAGCACAGTTAACAATTCACGATTTAATTTTTTTAATTGAGGAACCTCTATAGCATTTTAAATCAGAAAAACACAAAATTAGCAAATTTAAAATAACAGCTATATAAACTGACTCTACTAAAGACTAAACTTTTTTTTTCACTGTTTTGCATTTATTTTAGGTTGTTCTATTCCTGTGCCATACATTTTCTTTCTTCAGTTTCTTCCAGGATATCTTTTTCTTCTGTGCCACCTCTTCTTCTGGTTTGAGAACAGTTTGTTCCTTTTCAGTAAGGATCATCTCGATGTGGTGGGGGAGCTTGTGTATGGGTTAATCTGACCATGAGCTCTGTAAGTTCAGTGATGCATCTTGGGCGCTTCATCCACCTGGCTATGCTCACTGACCAGAGAATCTGAATCTGAATCTTTAAGCCCAGCATTGCTCTCTGCATTTTGAAGCATGTGCAGCAAAAATTCAGCACTCTTTTTGAGTCATCGACCCTGGATCCAGCCCCACTGTTTGGCCTGGGCTGACCTACCACCTCCACCATTGTATATTACATTGTGTGTTATACTGTTTCTTTAACATGACATCCTTTAGACACTTGGCCTGGGCAGTTTCAAGTGTGTTCTTAAAGGGAACATGTAGGTTTGAACTTCTTGACCTCTACGATTTTGTGGGATTTTCTGGGTTAAGTGAATAGCAAACCATTTTCACAGATCACCTCAGGCCTTCCCCTTCCTAGGGGAAGAGCCTAAGATTATTTTTAAATATTTATTTTAAAAACAGAAAATTCTTAGGTTGGATTTATGGCCTAAGATGTGGTCGATTTTGGAGTATGTTCCGTGGACTGAAGAGTAAAATGTGTATTCAGATTTGTTTGGAGGTTGCCCATTGTCCCCACTGCTATTTAACATTGTAATGGAAGTTCTAGCTACTGCAATTCGGGAAGAAAAGGCAATTAAGGGCATCCATATAGGAACAGAAGAGATCAAACTTTCACTTTTCGCAGATGATATGATTGTTTATCTGGAAAACACCAGGGACTCAACTAAAAAACTCTTAGAAGTGATCAAGGAATACAGTAGCGTATCAGGATACAAAATCAACACTCATAAATCTGTAGCCTTTATATATACCAACAACAGCCAAGCTGAAAAAACAGTCAAGGACTCCATC